>NC_143053.1:159668030-159968636 GCF_052426305.1 Pelodiscus sinensis
ATTCTTCTGCTGTTCTAGCCACTGCCTCTTGAACAAGTGGATTAACCACTGCAATAGAAAACCACTTTTGCTTTAGGAAGTGTCTTCACTACACAATGCCGTTCTTTAGCTGTGTTGCTGTAGCAACTGAAGTGTAGACAGTTTAGTTTATTGACTTTACCTAGATGAGTGCAGCATAAAATAGTTTGACCAAATCAAGAGGGGGCAAAATTTTACATTTGTTTTCCCCACAAGATATTATTTTTCCATTGTTTCACCCAGATGTATATTTGCCAGTTTTTTATCTCTTCCTATTATTTTAATGACTCTCTTATTGTATTTTTCCTACTGACATACTAAGATTTTCTAGCTAACGGTTTATCCATATTATAATTTTTTATGAAACAGACAATTAAGACAGAATGTTACATGACTGAGCAATTGTGTCAAGTGGTTCTCACACACAGCAAACATTTGCTACCATTTACATTTATTTGTATATTATCAATTAGAAAGTAAAATGGAACCAGTAATCCTGGTGTACATGGTATGCAAGGAGGTAGCACTCAGATTAGATTTGTCCCCAGATTCCCATTAGGCTGATTGGTTTACAGTAATTCCTCATTTAACACGATAGATGCGCTTCTGAAAATGTTCGTGCTAAGTGAAAATGTGTTATACGGGGTCAATTTTCCCATTACAAATAATGGAAAATATGGGGGTTGCATTTCAGGTGGTGGTGGCGGCAAAAAGTCAATTTTTTGTTGGTACTGGGTTGTCAACATCAACATTAGATATCTAGCAGCACAAGTAGCTGCAGTTTGTTAAAACACAAAGATAAACATGTGAGTGAGCGGAAGAGTACTGTGACCACGTGTATTCATCTGCTCGTGCGTATTACCGCTGTTTTCACCAGCTTATACCACCGCACAAAATAGTCCACCACTTAATTATTTTTATGTTATTTCGGGGACAGTCATGTTAACTGAAAAACGTTCCCCCCAAAAATCATGCTATTGCAAAAACATGTTAAGCGGGCATATATTAAATGAGTAGTTACTGTACTTGCAGAACAAAAATAAGGGTTCACCCCATACCACAAACTGCATCAAGGTCCTTAACATTAGAATCCATGAAATAATTTCAAAAGGCCAGAAGGGACAATTATGATCATTTAGTCTGATCTCCTGTGAGACACAGGCCAAAGAATCTCAATAAAAACTTCACTCAACTATAAAACTTCCTTTAAAACAACAACATCACTCTGAAAGTCTCGGAACAGGGCAATTAAAATGAAAAAACCAAATAAATTACTTATTTTAAATTGCAGAGCATCTGAGGTCCTGACATTTACAGTCATCTGCCTGGACCTTTATCATAGCTAAATAACTATTCTTTAGTACATTTGGTCCCATCTACGGTGGCAAGTCAAGGCATATTACACACACAGTTGAAGTACCACCATGTTTTATTTAAGCATACTGCGTAAGGACATTAATATTTATGGGCAGGGTGAATAATTTGCTCCAAGCCTTGCTCTGGTACAGTGGAGAAGTGGGGCTGCAGGAAATCATTTGTGGCTCCGTGATGATAGGTGCATGGGCTCAAAAGGACAATAGCATAATTTCCCAAAGTTCTGATGACAAAGAGGACATACAAGTCTGCTCTATCATGCATGCCCTCACTCCTCTCACATTATGGAGAGAATAGCTGAAGGAGGTGGCTGCTGATACAGGAGTCAACAGTTCTATCTGTTGGCAGAGACGTAGGGAGACAAGCATTAACTTCATTTTGTTTTAACTGCCTTAACTGTGGTATTAAAGAAAATGTCTGGGGAGTCTTCGAAAGAAGTAAGCGTCTTTGGATCTTACAACTTATTTTTTCCCCCACATCTATTTGTGATACTGATTTAACTGAAGTCCTACTGACAGACACTATAATTGGAGTAACAACCATTCAAGTGAGAGACAAATATATAGAAAAGCTTATTAGAGATTTCATTGACAATAAAAGTGAAATGGGCAACCAAGAGAATTCACTTTGCACCATTAAGAACCCACAAGCCATCAACAAAGTAGTAACATATTTCATTAGTGTTTCTAGTAAAAAGAGAATCCCAAGTTAGTCTGGGGTTTTTTTCAACCTGTCCGAATTGTGTCTGTGTCTGATCCCACTGCCATAAATAAAGAGTAATTCCAGTGAAATCAATGGAGTTACACCAGTGTAAAAATGAAGTGAGGGGGAAAAACAGGTCTTTAGTATAGGCAGAATAATTTATCAGCTGCCTGTAATGTCCTGCACTTCTTTAATGAATCCAGTAAAACTTGGTGTTCTAGAAACTATCAATTATATTGAATCTTGGGAGTACAGAGCAGCTACATTCTTGTTGCATATCCAATACCTATGCTGCAATTGCAGGAGAAACTAAAGCTGCAAAACCTTTCCAATCTTGTCCAGCACAGTCTCTCAAGCAATGTCAGTGATCTTAACCATGATCATCATGGAAGATTTCAGTTGCTAAACGCTCCCTTCTTCCAGTTCCCACCTTCCAAACAGGCTACAAATATGCTTTCAGGAGAGACACATTGACTCCCTTTCTATCAGCTATATTAACATCAGTTATGACGAACCCCAAGTTACTCTTCACATAGCATATGCACATACGATGTATATTAGAGCAGATCTTACGGATACAGAACTACACACCTAATTTAGACCATTAGGATACTGTGAAAATTGATTTCAGAGCTGCAAATGTGTAGGAGCCCCAAATCCAACACTAGCCTAACCCTAGTATTCTCCCAAAGCACCAACACTCCGCCATGTACTGTATGTTGGAAATTTTGATAGTAACCACACCGTCTGGGGATCCAGCAAGACACACCAAAATGTAGTTGATCTTTTGGACTGGGCCTCACTTAGTTATCTTCACTTCACCCATGACCCAAAACAATGGGGTATTTTTCCATTTTGAGGGGCTAATCTCCTGAGTGCTATCAGCACAGGCCATTATCCACTTCAATCAAGATATTTTAAAAAAACTGGTGTAGTCAACATCCTCTGACCCTCAAAGATGGAATAACCATATGTATTGCGAGCACCAATACAAATCTTCTGGAACTGTTGGAAAGCAAACTTGCCTGGCTTTACACAGTTCACTGACTGATCATATCCCATTATTTGTATGCAACACACCATTTCTACTGAGGAACCTCATGTGCAGTACACAAAAGTAATTTACGAAGCTGCCACTGGGTCTATGCCAAGTAACTGTTATAAGAGCTACATTCTTTGCCTAGATGAGGGGGCACAACTCCTCAAGCAACATGAATGAAGTGGCAATCCAGAAGCGGCTCACATGCTTCTAGAAGAAGAAGAAGAAGAGTGGGGGCCCCTGCCCAACTAAACATGTTAACACCCAGCCACAAACTCTGGGTGCAATCTAAAAAGTTGGTGCTGTGCAGAAGCTTCCACTAGCTCGCAATTACCCAGTCTCTTCAAGCAGCTGATAAATACAACAAAAGCAGATCAGGACTAAAAGCTCAAAGGAGAGGTGAAGACAAAATGGCAGCAATACAAACAGCATGTACCTGAAACTGAAGACTTCTAGCCTCACTGCCGAATAAACAGAAAAGGACAGTCAAAACAATGAAAACAGGTAGAGCCTGTGAACTTGACAATACTCCCAAGTTCCTGAAGAACCTAGCAGATGATTAGCCATCTATTTTGTTCAGGCATCCAGGAGACTAATATATCTACAATTTCTTGCAGAGCAAAGTTTGACAAAACTGGAGAAAGATCACAGATTTCCAACAAGTTACTGATCCATCCCTTTGCTAAGCGCTGTACACAAATTATACTTGAGAGTCTCATCCTTCAAAGAACTGCCCCTGCTGCAGAGGACGCCCTGAAGGGATTTCAGATTGAATTACACTCCTTGTGATCAAGTGCTAGCACTCTACAACTTTAACAAGAATGGCTTCCACGCCAGGCCAAAAAAGACAGAAGCAGTTACTAGGTCTTACTGCTGCATATGACACAGCCTGGAAAATAGGTCTGCTTTACAGTCATTGGGTCTGCTCCTGTGGGTTGTCATGCCTGTGGAACTGTTGCTGACCTGCCACTGGTTCCAAGTTTAACTAAACCCACACACATTCCTGGATGATCCAAAACAGAGTGGCACAATCCTAGCACCAACACTTAGGGACGTGGAACCTCCGGCCCATGGGCAGCATCTGGCACCCTGCTTAATTTCATCCAGCCCATGGCAAGTCTCCACCCTAGGGACAGAAGCCCTCAGCTTTGTTCCCTCCTCCCCACTCACTGGGCTAGAGCTGCAGGTACTTCTGACTCATGGCAGCAAAGGAAACTTAGTACTCTGCTTGCAAGCACTGACCTCACTGGCCAGTATTCATGGCCAATGGGAGTTGCAGGGCAATGCACAGAGCCACCTGCCTGCACCCCCCAGATACTTTGGGAACATGCTGGCTGTGGCCCCTTCGGGAAGTAGCAGTGGCACAGGCCCATGGAGCTCAGCCCCACTGAACAGGAGCTGCTCAAGGTAAGTGCCCCATATCCCTGCCTGCACTACAACCCCCTGCCTCAGCCCTTAGCCCCCTCCTAAACCCAAACTCCTACCCAGACCCTGCACCTTACCACAACCTCCTGCCTGGAACCCCCTCCAATACCCAAAACCCTTCATCTCCAAGCCCACTCCAGAGCCAGTTAGAGCTTTTACCCCTTCCTACACTCCAACACTCTACCCCAGCCTGAAGCCCCCTCCTGCATCCTGAACCCCTCATTTTTGACCCAAGCCTCTACACATCTCCCTCTCCTTCACAGAGCTTTATGCGGCGCATGACTTTTGTGGAGGGCAGTGATGGGGAGATTAGTGGTCCATGATGGGAAAGAGGTTCCCACTCCTGTTTTACAACTTTTTCACAAGTTACCTCTCCAACCCACTGCTTGGCACTTTATGTATGCAAATATCACCATCTGTCTAGGAATACAAGATTAGAATTTCAAACATCTAGAAGGAGTCCTGACAGCCAACAGGAAAGAAAGGCTCACTGTTGCAAAACTAGAGACTTAAACCTGGTATCAAAGAGACAGTTTTCCTCTACGCTATACAAAGGCCAAAGAACAGATCCCCTGCTTCCTGGACAACAACCCCAAAGCCTGTGTATCTAGATGTTACAGTGGACCATACCTTGAATTGTGAGGACAAATTGTTTCTCATCTTTTTCTTCAACAATTAGCAAACTAGCTAGTTCTTCCTGGTGAGCCAATGTGTATTCATAACTCTGCTAGACAACAGAAATCACGGTCACTAAGCCAAGAAGATAGAACTCAATGTATGCAGAGAGGAAAACATTTAAGTAAGAAGGTACTGTTTTTACATACTGTGATTGCTTCTCAGAGCAGAGCTGTTCTATAAACCGTTTTCTTTCCACGAACATTATTTTCCTACATCCAAATGTTTTCAAATATCAAAATACCTACGTTCCTTCTTGACTAATGGAGTGAGACTTCACATTTCAAAAATGTAACTGTGCACATATGCACAAGTAAAACTGGTGCACAGAACATGACTAGAAAAGTTAATGGAAAAGCTGTAAATAGCTAAGGATAAATGTTAAGTCACCTCTGTCTCCTGGAACAGCATACCAGAATGCTAGACAGGGTGGCGCTAGAGCATGGCAGGATTCCCTATCAGCCTATCCCATGTACAGTGTTTCATATTCCTGTAGGAGCATAGACTGAATTCCCACATCTCCATGTCTATCATGCTTCCATTAATCATTTTCCAAACTTGTTAGTCCCATTTCCATACCTGGTCTTATCTACAAAGGGTATGGTCACTTCATTTGTCTCTCTTGTTGCACTGACATTGAGTTCTCTGAACAGGGAAAAGGTAGGAAACTGCAGTGTATCACTAAGTGCCAAGAAAATCAAGAAGTTTGGATTTTGCCACTTGCCACAAAGATCAGCAATTTCCTCCTGTGTTCACTTCAGGAACAGGGAATGAGAACACAAGGGCTTATGGAGTGTGTTGTACCAAACGAGCCTGTTCATTTTTCTATGATCTCCTGGACTATAGGGTACTCCACAACAGTGGAGCAGACAGCCTCAACAGGCCCCTGGGTCACATGGAAGGGGAGGGTGGCTTCGCATTTGTGTGCCCTCCTGTGATGGGGCACCTCAGCCCCGCACTGAAACTAAGCGAATGGCCTTGGCCCAGCTGACAGAGAAGGCCCATCCCCCCCCACAGCCCTGCTGGGCATGCTCCCACTGGAGACAGACTATAAAAGCCTTGGGAGCAGTTCAGTGGGGGCTGACCGCCAGAGGAGTAGGAGCTCAGGCCTGAGCTCCAGAACAGCTGCCGCCTGAGCAGCAGCAGCGACAGCCCAGCCAGAGAGGCTGCCTAGAAGGGCCTGACCCAACCGAGCAACCCCACTGGAGCTGAGCAGCATGCCAGGAACAGAAGGAAGGAGCTCAGGGTGGAGGATTGTCCTCCAGGAGCTCTGAGTGTTTTGGCAGGAATCCCCACTGAACAGGCAGAACCTTCCCCTGCCAACAGGACCCTGGGCTGGGACCCCACTCCACAACGAACCAGCTCCCAAGCAACTGGGAGGTTTCCGCTTGGACCAGGCCTCCAGGCTGTATATACCCTGCTAAAGGGAACTGTGCTTTGAACTTGGCCTGTAGGCTGTATATACTCAGAGAGGCACATTTGCTATGAACTGAGCCTACGGGCTGTGTTTGCCCTAGAAAGAGAGGGCAGTGACCCAAATTTTGGGGGCTTCTGGACCATCCGGGGGCATACCCCTCGACACCCCCCCCCCAGCCATTAGCACTTCTCAGAGCACCTGGAAGAGTGCTCCAGTAGCTAATTAAAGGACCTGGGAGCCCCAAACACCCTTCATCTCTCCTGTCCCCTGTTGGTAGGCCTGCTCCACAAAAGCCACTTACATATACAGCTGGTCTTCTCTCACCTCCCAGGTTCCATGGAGGAGATCCTCATGTGCTCACCCAAAGTCCTCTTGGTCAGCAAGATGATAGGACAACCATCATTTTGAGAGCAACTTTGCAATGAAATACAAATTCCTTACATATGTGCACCATAGTACCACCAGGCTTCCATATGACTGGATGAGGTAGGGCAGTCAGTTTGCCCAGATATTCGTTAAACACTTTCATCAATATTCCTTTTCTGTCTGTGAAAGACAACAATTTTAAATTGTGCAGGTGCCATACTTCTAAACAACCACATCCCTGTTTTGAAAACAAAGATCCAGATATTTTTTAAACACTATTCCTGCAGAGACACTTCTTTATGAACTTCTTCACTGAACCAGAAGAGCTATGCCTCTCACAGACTGTCTTGTTTATGGCATTTTTCCTTGTCAGAAACCTAAGGAAAAATATTCTCAGCTCCTTCTCGCTCCTGTGAATGTTTCCAGTGAGATGAACTGACAAACAGCTCCAGCCACTTCTGTCTGAAATTGTGTCAGTGACTAGACTATACAAGGCACATGCAGTTACAATTACAGTTCAATAATTAGGATAACAGGATTCCTATCAATTTCTCTTACACTACAGGAAGGGATAATTCATTCGAACTTGCTCAGAGTGATCACAGTATACATGGCCACCACCTTCTCTGAAGGGAGAGAAATCTGTGGCAATAAAGAGGTGGAAGGAAACCTGCCCCACTTCCTCCTCCCAGCTCATTCGTGGTCAAATTATTGTAAATAGGTACCCACCACTTTGAATTACCTTCCTGCCTGAGGGAAAAATAAATCATGTTACTGAAGCTCAAGATGCATTAAATGCCTTATGGCTAAGGCTATAACAGAGCTACTGAACACACAACCCGCAGGCCACAAGCAGCCCACGGCCCATTTGTTTGCGGCCCGCAGTTCGGTTTGGGTTTACATGGGGCTCAAGATGCGGCCCACAGGTGGAATCCTTTGAACATGGCCTCCTCTGGGAACATGCTCCACAATGGTGAGGCATCTCCCAGGCGAGCACTGAAAGACACAAGCGGATGGGCTGGCTGGAACAGAAGGGTACAGGGTGTCGGCATTTCTATCCCCCGGGAAGAAGTGCTGGGGCATCGTGGGAAGAGCTTTGTATTCATGCCCATCAGTGTGAAAGAAGCTACTTGCATACATTTGCATGTATATTTGCATGTATATGCAACCACACTTAAGTTGCGGCCCTCGACATGTGCTGAGAGTATCATTGTGGGCCCTGGGGCTTCCAAAGTTGAATAGCCCTCGGCTATAATTTAGGTCACAGGTCTTTTTAATAATAGGCATGGACAATACACAAAAATTCACAGCCTCTGATCAGTCCATGACTATTACTAAAAAGACTCACGACTAAAACTTGAAGGGGTGAGGGTTGCTGCTGGGGGATGCCAAAGAAGCTGCCGAAGAGAAGCATGTCTGTGGGGCCACTGCTACTCTGGCTGTCCATAGGCTGTACAATGGCCAGTGCAGCTGGCCGTAGAGCCAGCCGCTTGCATAGCCTTTGAGTCAGCCACACTTGCCTCAGCGGGGGGGGGGGGGGGGAAATCACAGAATCCGTCACACTCAGAACTCTACTCACAGAAAATCCATTGAAAAGGATGATATGGATGTAGTGTATTGCTCTTCTAGCCCAAACCCTAAATCAGAAAGTACATTTAAACAGTAGCTGGGAAGCGTGATTCCAGCTTGAGTAGAAATGTGTGCACTGGCTCTGCATGCGCTAGTGCATTAAAAAAATAGCAGTGCATCTGAAAAGATATGGGCAGCAGCTTGGACTAGCTGTTCGAATACAATCCCACCCAACTCTCTGGGTACATATTTGGGCAACTAACCTGATCTGCCAACTGTGCAATTGCAGCTATTCTAGCTCTGCTTAAGCCAATGCATTAAAAACAGCAGCAAGCATGTGTGTGTATGATCCCCAGCACTAGTAGGCAAATCTCCCTGCTGCTGTGTAGACTTATGCTGAGACAGGCTTCTTCCCTGCTACAGCCCCTGTGCCAGGAGCTAAAAACAATACAGCAGATACTGAAAGCAAATACCTTATAGATGCTTCTCCAATCATTCCTAAACACACTAGGGGGACCTATTCAGCTGACCAGAACACACCCCCATAGGACCTCTATCCTGACTTGTACAGTGTCTGATCTCTAGGAGAGCGCTCCTGGATCCTTTCCCTGCTGTCTTCCCACTGCCAGAAATCCTGCTGCTGGAGTCTGTACAGAGAAAAAGAATCCAGCAGTGAGAAACACCACCACATAAAACAGCAATGCAGTAGAGAGCAATGTAGGGTACATATCCACAGAATACAGGTGTATCTTCACTGAAATAGTGCCTCACTGCTAGTTATACCCAAGCTGGGGGTGCACACCAAAAGAATTGTCAAGTGCAGACATAACAGAGTTGTATATGGTCTCTCCATCTAGCTTTTGCACAATTTTCATTAGCTTGTTTTAGATAATGTAATGGACATATATATTCTACCAAAATGATATGAGACTTCATAATTATTTGTATAATTGTAAATGATTCTCCTTTTAAAAACAGTTTCACTTCATATTGCAGTTATTTGTTTTGTGTAAATGGTGAGTTAACGTATCTTACCATTTCTTTTTCTAAACCAATAAAGACTTTGATCTAGTGCAAGCCTTGCTAGGGGTAGAGAAACTTTTTACCTAACTTAGTTATGAAGAATATTCAATTCAACAAGAAAGTTTAATTCATTTAGTTATGAAAATTAAATGAGCTCAACAAGGTACATTTGATTTGCCTCAAGAGGAAAAAAAAATCTCTGCAAGAGAAGTGAAGTTCTACTGCTCAGTAATGGAAAGCTGCAATCAGGACCTCAGCGTTGCAACCAATCCTCAGGCACCATCTTTAGACAACACACTGAACACCTCTGCCTGACCCACAGCTGTAATACTAATGGCATACTGCAGCCAGACCCTTGATGAGATGGACAGGCAGCAGTCTCATTGGGTAGTGGAAGAGGAAGCTCTCTGCACAACAGGCCCCTTGCTGCCTAGACCGCCTTGCTGCTCCAGCTGACTCGGTTGCCCTGCCATCTTGCCTGACCCTGCCTCACTGGACCTTGCCTCCCTAACAAGTAGGGTTGCCAGATGGTCTCCCAAAAAATACCAAACACACAGGCAAAAATAAACAAACAAAAAACCCCACACACCAACCCACCCCACCTCACCAAACACACATCTTGTGTGGCTACTACGAAGAGCCACCAAGCTGGGAACAAAGGGAGAGGCAGCAGAGCCTGCACTGCAAAGCAGCCACCTGCTACCCAAAGCAGAGAGAGGCAGATCCCGGGACAACACAGTGGCGGGGGGGGGGGGGGGGAGGAGAGAAGGGGGCACGGCCAGGTATAGGAAGGTGACTCCCTCATAGCCAGGTCTTTGGGTGTCCCAGTGGTAAGAAGCAGAAATTCCACCCCAGTCAGTTTTGGCTGAGAGCCCATGGAAGGCGCCTAAACGCAACTACGAAGCATCTGCGGGCTTCTCTCCTGGACTACAGTGCCACAACGTGCTTGATCAGTGCTCAGGAGCAGGGAGAGGGCGTCTCCTCCTTCCCAAGGCATCACTCCTCCTCAGATACAATCAGCTGAGGGCTCCCAGCACCCATTGCGCCCCGCCTCCCAGACACTCCCCTCACCCCCACCCAGCTTTTGCACACAAGAGGCTCCCAGCGCCGATTGCGCCCCGCCGGGGGCTCACTCTGGTTGTGTGCAGAAGCCTGGCGGAGGCGGGGGGAGTGGCTGGGACTCCCCCCCACCTGCCTTCTGAATGCAACCACAGGCTCCCAGCTGGGAGGAGGGGCTGCGATTGGCGCTGGGAGCCTGTGGTTGTGTGCAGAAGCCCCCCGCCCCCACCAGCTTTTGCACACTACCAAAGGCTCCCAGAGCCCATCGCGGCCCTGCCTCCCAGCCGCTCCCCCTGTCAGGCTTCCGTCCAGCGCCCAGCTGGAAAAACAGAAAATACCGGACATTGCACATGTCTGGTATTTTCTGAATTTTTACCACCAGACAGAGGGCACAAAAAAATCAGACTGCCCGGTAAAATACCGGACACCTGGCAATCCTACCAACCAGGGTCATCCTTAGGATTTATGGGACCCTATGCAGTACTATTTCATTGGTGCCCTACAGCAGCCTAGGCAGGGGAGGAGGGGAAATGTGATTTTTTTTTTTTTTAAGAGATTTTTTTTAAAGCAAATGTTAAACTCTGGTAAATTCAGAAGCTGACAGTACATACTTTGGGCTGGCAAATGCCTGTTAAATGGCTTCATTACCACTTCAATGGCTCTTCCGCAGGTTCAGTGTTCTGCTAATAGGTCTGGCAGGCTTTCACTTTAAGTTAACTAGATTCTCTCCAGAGAAGCAGAGCCGTAGAACAGAGATAGGAAGAGGTGGATGGTGGGCATTAAAACCCAGTAGTGCCCCAAATTTGCTGATGTCCTACACAGCTGTGTATCCAGTGTATGGCAAGGAAGACCCTGTCCCCAACTCACTGACTTGATTGTATGTGCCAGCTACTGCCACCTGTGCAAACTCAGATAATTGCCCTGAATTGCAGATTGACCGTATGTCTGGCTACCCAATCACAAATCCACCATTTACTATAAGCTCTGGACTGCCATCTTACCTGCCTCAGCTACTGGGCATTACAGTTGGGAAGAAACATACAGAGCCTAGACTCGGTATGGCACATAAGCCAAGCCCACTATGCTTAGACACACAACACATCACCAGAAACTGGTGTTGATGTCACACAAGATTCTCATGAACAAAATCTTCGGGGGATCATTATAAATCCACCCTAGTTAAAAAAAAAAAAAAAAAAAAAAAAACACACATTATTCCACTCCACAAAGCTGTCTTGTATTTCTGCACATCTCCTTGGACAATTAAATTTCATTCAAAGAAATATGAGGAACTGGTAGCTCTGAGGGAAAAAAACCAACCATGTGGATGTTGCATTAGTTACCTACCATTTTTGCAGATGGGGCAGCACTGATCTGGCTCATACACAGGATCCACACATTCAGTCTGAGGACAAGCTGATACTGTGCAGAGCACTTCACCATTAGCTTCACAATGGCATTTCTCACAGGGGGAAACCTGCAACACAAATCCATTCATCTTTTAATCTTGAATTTTCATCCTTTTAATTCTTCCTTTCCTCCTGTATTGTCTTTTCCTCTGTCTTTTACATGCATCTTGTCTTCTACAGTTTCAACAAAAGTAGGCGTCTCAGTTTAGGGCACTAACCAGGCTAGCCCCTAGCACTGTTCTGAATCTAAGCTCCAAACTGAGCAAAGCAAAAAAGTTCTGAAGAAGAGAATCACATGAGACCATTAAGCAATAGTTGGAAGATGTTCCCCTGGCTCCAAAGGACTGATGTGGCATTAACTTAGAACTAGTCTTTTATTAAACTAAAATTCCGATTTAAAAACAGATTTATGATTACGTTTTTCCTGACATAGTGGTCATGTTTTCCTGATAAAAACCAAATCCCCAACATTCTCCACAGGAAATTCAGACCAAAAAAAAAAGTTCTCTCCCCTCAAATTATATTGGTAGCTATGGAAAATACCAGATGAAGTGTACACATAGAAACGTTTTGAGAGGAATAAAAGTAAGGTCATGTTTTGAAGATGTTAAAAAGCATAAGTGGTTTAAAGAAGCTTTGTGGGACAGTGGAAAAAATGATACTTACTTAAAAGTACCATTTAAACTCAGGCTTGACCCTACTCCTAATGAAGTCAATGGGGGAAAAAACACATTGATTTAAATAGAACAAGAGCAAGCTGGACATGCAAGTAATTGCAGGATACGTAACCCCTTACCACGCTCTCAATTTAATACAATACTCCCTTATCCTCTTCTGCATACACCTGTCTCGAGTCTCAAGTGCACATATACCCTTCAGAAGAGGTAGGGATATTAGGCACATAAGGGCCATTTCATAGGGCTGGTCTCGCCCTCATTTGAGAGTGTGACTACTATTACAGTACCCCAATGACATTGGTACAACTCCACAGAGTTAAAGGAAAGACATTGTTAGAACGCAATTTCCAGTGACATCTCCCCATCTTCAAGATCTAAATATCTTCAACACCCAACATTTTCCTGTTTCTTTAAATAAACTTGAGGTTCTGAAGTGCTCAGATAAGGTTCTGCCTCCTCCTTTCATGCCATTTGTAATTCCAAAACACAAAGAGTTGCAAGATTGTGTGGGAGGCGATATTGTTATCCTCACTTCTGTGCTGCTGCTGCTGGCAGAGGCACTGCCTTCAGAGTTGGTCAGATGGCCAGGAGCCCAGCTGTGAAGGCAACACCTGGAGCAACACAGAAGTAAGGATGACATGGTATGGTACTGCCAACCTTAATTCTGCACCAATGCCAACAGTGGTGCACCCTCCATCAGCAACCACCCCTTTGCTGTCATCCAGCTCTGAAGGCAGTGCTGAAGTTAAGGTAGCAATATCTTTCCCCAAAAATCATCAAGTGACTCCCCCACTCGCTGCAATTCCCTTTTGGTCACAACCCTCTATTTGAGAAATGCTGGTCTACGCCAACAACACTTGTCTAGTACAGCATAAAAGCACACAAAAGAGCAGAATTCACAGGAGGAATTTTTAGGAGGAGGGCTGTGAATTTGATTGGGGCCCTAGCTATAGAAGAACAGGAGGACATTTCCAAACCAATTTGTAAAAGTCAAGAGATTCAGATATTTGACAAACTCTGGTTGAGCATCTGGTTACAGGTGCTTACCCAGGTACACAATAGATCGTTTCCTTTTAAGATCTTCTTCAGCAGATCAACCTCAATCAAGTAATCAAATCTTGGGGTTAAGTTCATCAAGAGTCTAAATTGGCACATTTCCATAGACTTCACAGAACTTGGGCACATTTAAGTAAGTGATGAATCTAGCTCTGTTCTCTGACAGCTTGTGAACAAAAATGGGTATTCCCTCTTCAATTATCTCATATAATACAGTACAACCAACTTTTATATCCTTGTATTTGAAACAGCAATCAACACTGAAAAAATTAGGATAAAATTTTATAAGATTAAATAAAGCTTCTTTTAATTCAGCAGCTTGTTTACTGAAATTTCAACTTTTGACAAAACTGTTTGCCTCAACAAAGCATAAGTTACCCAGAACAAGAAGCCATATAATAAAGTATTAATGACACTGTGGAGGAGAGACAATCCTGATTTCAAAAGTCTACTTCTGACCAGATAAATTTTCATAGAGATGCATTTGCCTCTTAAATATCACGTGCTTTTGAATATCACACTCTTCAGAAACTGAACTCTTTATGATAAACAGATGCTATGATGATATGGGTCATGAACACTTTTGCATATAATATATGGCAGGTTATTTCAAAGAAATATTTACCATAATTATGTAATGAGAACTGTGATCTCTAACATGAAGTTTTGCTCTACAGTTCTTAAGGTGAGATATTCTTCCTTGGATGCTCTACCAGTTCCCTGAATCTGCCATGTGATCTATGGTACATACTTCACTGCAACTTGCTAATTAGAAGCACCTTGCACTTTCATGATAAGGAAGAGATTTAGGGAGCCGGTACATTCAGGGAGCTGGCTTAAGAGCTGGCTCCCCACAAGCACTGGCTCTTGCCAGCCATAACAGTTCCTTCACTTTGGATTACATTGTGCAAATATTCAGTAAGTCTATGAGACAGAGCAGTCCCATACAAGCTCTTCAACATGAATAGGAGTTGTACAATGTAATAATCCTTTATGTGCTCATTTTTCTACTCTATTTTGTAAATCCATTTGAGAGTTAGGAATGAAGAATACCATGTAAGTGCTAAGTAATATTAATCACCACAACAGCAACTCTTCCTATGCTAATATATAAAAGAACCAATAAGAAGCAGATACATCTGACTTAGTTAGCTAGGCAGCCATAAAACCTATAGGAAATTGCAGAGGTTGACTTGTTGAAGGTTAACAGAAAGATTACGAACACTTGTACTAGAAAAGTATTTATACACCTCAGAAAAGCAAATACAATAAGTGTGATGGATAGGAGTGCTGGCCAGCACCAGGGGTATGTCTAGACTACATGGCTCTGTCGACGGAGTCATGTAGATTTGTTTTTTTGGCAAAGGCAAATGAAGCCGCGATTTAAATGATTGCGGCTTCATTTAAATTTACATGGCTGCTGCGCTGAGCCAACAAACAGCTGATCAGCTGTTTGTCCGCTCAGCGCACTAGTCTGAATGCTCCCCTGCCGACATCAAAGCCCTTTGTTGGCAGCCCCAGTAAACCTCATCCCACGAGGAATGATGAGGCTGCCGACAAAGGGCTTTGATGTCGGCGCGGGAGCGTCCAGACTAGTGCGCCGAGCGGACAAACAGCTGATCAGCTGTTTGTTGGCTCAGCGCAGCAGCCATGTACATTTAAATGAAGCTGCAATCATTTAAATCGTGGCTTCATTTGCCTTTGCCTACAACCCTAATAGACTACATGGCTCCATCGATGGAGCCATGTAGTCTAGACACAGCCCAGGGGACTAAGGGGTGAAACTCAGGTAGCTAGCAAGGGTGTTGCCAAGGGACCAAAAGAACCAATAGGAATACAGCACTGAAATTTGAATTTGATAGATACCTGGTCTGCTCTTCCTTAGGAATTCCTACAAAGTGCTGGAAAGAGCAAATGCAAGGATCAGAATTACCCTGCCTATAAAAATTTTGGCTATGGGAGCAAACTACACCTTGAAGTACAGATCAGCATGTATCATGAGCAGAGGGAAAGGTATCTAGTTGCGATCAGATTTTTCTTTAATTTTGGTTTAAACTTCTGTGTGAATTAATGCTTTCCCTCCCCCATTCACTAACAAAGAGTTGCTCCCAGAGATTCTCTGTGTTTTAATTGGTTTTACTTAGTTGTTCTGTACACCTAGCAGCCAAGTATGCTTTATCATCAAGTATATCTGTTTGTTTGTTAATTTTAAAAAAATCACTTTTTACGGTGATGATTTGATTCTTGAGTCCGGAAAAGTAATGGGGGGGGAGGGGTGTGTCTGTGTGTATTTGCGTGCCTAAGACTGGGTGGTCAGCTACCAGAGACTGCAGCTTGTTTCTCTTTTTTCAAGCTCTTTTGGGGCAACAGAGATTGGGTATACCCCTGAAGAAGGCATTCATGTGTTTCCTCCTGTTTTTTTAGGGTGAAATCACTTGATGGTGGCAGCTTTGGTTTCCCCTGTCCCCCCCCCCCCCTTAGAGCCAGTGCAGCTGTGACTCTGGGGAGGTTGTTGTTTTTTTGTAAGCAGAGTCTAGAGAGGCAAGGTATTTAAGGTCTTTGCAGGCCCCCATCTTCTGCACTTGGAGTGCCAGAGTGGGGAACAGCCCTGACAATAAGTATGCAAGGACATAAGTGGATCAGTTAAGGTGTCCCTAAAAGCATAATACAGGCAGCATGCCAGATACTCAGCTGCTGAAATCAGTGGAGCTTTGTGACATTAAATTGAGCTGTGACAGCACCAAATGAGGATGTGGCCCAGCCTGCATACCAAAGTACTTTGCTTTAGGCTCCCCTCCCCCCATGGCCGTCAGGAAAAAAAATCCACCTGGGTTACAGAAAGTGAAAATTTTTATTTGAACTTTAACAAAAAAAATCCAGAAAGTGTTCATTTCATTCCTTGCATTTCTGAAAATCAAGTTAAAATCCATAAAGCTATATCCATGTACTCTTTGGTTGGTTTCTCTAGTAATGTTCATTCCAGTTCCTCTTCCCCCCACCCCTCCCAAGAGAAAATGAACATAGTTAGGCTGACAAGTATTAATACATCCACCTTTTTTGGTGTTTCTCTGTGGCTTCAAAGTACCACAAATGCTTTGAAATCCATCTGGATGTGTTGTCTTCCAGAATTTCAAGTGAGTTGCTCATAAATTAAGTTATTTGATAGGACTAAAGTCATGATAAAGCAAAATCTGCAGCAGCTTTGGAGTTTTACCTAATAGGATGCAGGTGGATCAGTTAAGGTTTCAGCATTATTAATTGATGTTAACAAACAGCTCTAGAAATTATTCTAATTTCTGACCCTTTGCAGGGGAGAGGGAAGTGTCATTAAGTGTAGAAGACTAAATTCTGAAGTGATTTATGAAGTACCCAGTTTGACACTAAGTAAAAAAGCCCAGTAATGATGATCACTGGAATGTTTGTTTTTTTTTAAAAGTCCACTACACATAAAGAACCATATTGGTATGTCCATCTTCATTGAG
Organism: Pelodiscus sinensis; assembly: GCF_052426305.1. Lineage (NCBI taxonomy): Eukaryota > Metazoa > Chordata > Testudines > Trionychidae > Pelodiscus > Pelodiscus sinensis. The sequence continues at coordinate 159,685,322 of NC_143053.1, forward strand.
GAATTCCATTTGAATCACAGTTGAGAGACTGTTCTTTTGGCCCCCATTCCATTAAAGCTGTCTATATGCTGAAACTTCATACCCCAACACAGCCTCCCACAAAAAGCTATAATGCCAGGGGTAGATAAAGCCAACTTTATTAGACTTCTGAGTTTGAATTTTGTTTTTTTCAAGTTTTGCTTTGCAATATTTATTTTTCTTTTTAAACACTAGTAAATATATGCTTCCACATACACACAAATACAATCAAAGTTTGTGTGCAGAGGCATGAATGGAATGAGATAAACCAGACTTCACAGAAACAATACCACTTCCTAAGCAGTGGTAAACTCTCTTCTCTTGGAAGATTTTTTTTTTTATATATGCAGGTACACAATGCATCTTTGTGCATGCATACACATGAATATGCATAAAATGTCATGCAATCATTTAAGCAGTCAATTTTTCCCACTTATCAGAATCAAACTCATTGCCATTAATGGAATAGATGTATTCCACCATAAAGAAAACAGAATTATCTGTTTACAAGTATTCCCTCTGACCTAAATCAAATAGTAAACAGAGTACTGTACTTAACATCCATAGGACACTTGTGACTACAGTTATAAAAATGGCTTCCAATACTAGAAACAGATATTTCTGTCTTCAGTTATGCATGGATTTAGTGTTGATCCTATTGCACATTTAAGTTACTTCCCTACCATCTTCATTGTAATGGTATATGAAAATAACCAGGCCCACTGTTTTGCACCTCCCGTATTCTACACAGAGTTAAGGCCTAGCTATGTGGTGTCAGTATGATAAATCATACAGGCTGCAATTAAACTACTATATAGTTGTAGTTATTTTCCTTATTTCACACTGAACACACTCATTCCTATTCATACTGTTCATACCTGGCTAGCAGAGCATGAATAATTGGAAAGAGGAACTATATTATGGGAAAGTTTCATTTAGAAGTGCCAGAATCAGAATGGGGTAAAACAAAGCTGAAACCCAGATCTTTTTCAGAATTATGTTTTATCTAAGGGCACTTCCCAATATTGTACGTCTAAAGGTATCAGACACGATTATTGTCCGTCACCAGTGAGCCTGTGGCTTTTATTCTTCCAACACACACTGAACTTAATAAACCTAACCACATTTTAAGGATGCGCTACTGGCCACAGAATAAGATTCTAACATTAAATGAAGAGGGGCTGGAAAAATGTGGACCAAGCACACATTTAAAAATTCCAACATTAATCTGTTGAGACCTGGAAACAACATATGCAGGAAAGCACAGAATACTAGGACTGGAAGGGACCTCGAGAGGTCGAGTCCAGTCCCCTGCCCTCATGGCAGGACCGAGTACTGTCTAGACCATCCCTGAGAGACATTTATCTAACCTACTCTTAAATATCTCCACAGATGGAGATTTCACATCCTCCCTGGGCAATTTATTCCAATGTTTATACCCTGACAGTTAGGAACTTTTTCCTAATGTCCAACCTAAACCTCCCTTGCTGCAGTTTAAGCCCATTGCTTCTTGTTCTATCCCCAGAGGCCAAGATGAACAAGTTTTCTCCCTCCTCCTTATGACACCCTTCTAGATACCTGAAAACTGCTATCATGCTAAATTGACTTTGCTTCTGAATGTATTTTGCTGAAATAATAAGAATTTCAAACTTGGGTCCTAAAAGGGCACACCAATCACACACATTTAAAGTTATTTCTTCTGTTTTAAAGGAATAAGCTGCTGTACAAAGACTTACGACGCTGGAGAGGAAAAAGAGGAGTGACCCACAGTTTGGTGGCATATGCCCTGAAGAGTGCTAGTATTCTGAGCACAATCACCCCACAATGGGAGGAGGTGCTCCCATTTATTCTCTGGACAGAGCCATTCTTCAGCTTTTTTAGAAGGTGAAGAACATAAAATGCATTCACAAGTTCCTAAAACTGAAAATACCACAGATGACATAAAAGAGATAAGCCGTGTATTTATAACCTTCATTCAATATTTTTTCTCCATCTACACACACACACACACACACACTATGTAACAACAGGCATAAACTGCAAAATTCTGGGCTGAATTTCTAACTCCCTTTGTTATACCCAACTCCCAAAAATTCAGGAGCATTCAGATCTCAGTTTTGATTAGGCCCTTTTCTAACAGATGCACACTCCCAAATGTGCACGCACAACAGTACCTGTTTACAGAATTCAGCTATAATGAAAATCTGTTTACATGGAAGGAAAGAATGAACAAGGAACTGTACAATTAGGCCTTAAGTCAAACACTGTTTCAATACACAAGATGCACTGCGATGATAAAGAACACTAAAGTTTTCTATAAAAACAAAATTTTAAAAATGCTTCAGTATAGAAGTATTCCACTGGACAGAAAATTTGACTAAGTATTGCCATAATCTCTCTGAATCTGAACCATATATTCTGATTAATACACCAATGTCCATAGTCATGCCCACAGAAAATTATGTAATGACATCCCAGTTTGAACACTCTAAAAAATGGATTAAAGTATGCATTGCTGTCACTAATTGTTATATAATGAAAATCAGCCCCAAATGACAATTAAGTTTCACAAAGAAAAAGTTTTATGGTTAATATTATAAAATAAGAGAACTATAAATATAATGGTGAAAATGTAATGAAAATCCTGTGGAAATGAATTGCGCGCACACACTAATGCTGAATGGCTTCGTTGTGCGATGTTTTACTACTATAAATATCAAAGGAATTAATAGAGATCATCTCCCTCACTTCAAAGTGTTACGGTTTCACTGAACCAGAAAGGTCATATTTAAGAGAAAATATAGGTAGGTGTAGGTGCAATATAAAAAAGAAAAATCCCTCTCTAAGAAACAGTTTCAAGAACATAAAGTCACTTTAAAATGACATACCAAGTCTCAAAAACGAGTTTTTAAAAACCCTTACCATGAATTCTTCTAGTGTTTGGTAGGTCTTTCCTCTGAACTCACAGTAGTTCTTCCTCTCTTTGCACTGTGGGCAGCATTGACTGGTATCTACATGAATACACCGCGGATGGAGTTTTGGGCACTCTGGTTGAATGCACAGAGGTCCCTCTTCAGTACAAAGGCAGGGGCAGGCTGAGGGACCTGGTGTAAACTTCTCCCCAATAGCGTAAACGAAGCCACTCTCATCCACACAGCCTTTCCCACGGTAGTCTGGATAAGCGTACTCCTCTGGGGGCTCAGGCGTTGCACTAGCAACAACTTCTGGGAGGGATGATTCTTCAGCTGCCTGAGGTTCTTCTGGAACACCATCCCTTTGCTCCTGTGCTTGAATGTTCCCTGATTTACTGGTTGTTCCCTGACTATTCCAAACTTGTTTTTGCTTAGTCCACGATTCTTTGTTTGAATAATTTCTGTTTCCTTTGTTTTTCCAATCCCTGGTGCCCTCTTCCTGCCCATTCCTTCCAATTTCATTTATTTTCCCTGGGCCTGTCTGACTGTCCCTGGTTGATGTATGATCCCTTTTTTCCTGGCTTGTTTTTATCTCCTGTTTATCTGGAGCCTTGGCCAATTTTTGCACAGGTATGGTGGAGCTACAGAGAGCAACCATGAGACAGCAGGTTACAAGAAGAGAACTAGAGAGAGCTCCAATTGCCATTGCAGTAGAGCTGGGCATCACCTAAGGCATCCCAGAGGGACAAGAGATGCTGCATTCACATCAAAAGGAATGGCTATGTAAATCCACAATCCCTAGGAAGAGAACAATTAGGAACATTTCAGCTCGCTTGTTTTTCACCTTGCATTTGTACTAACGCAACATACAACTTTGTTAATTAATAAGTAAAGGTTTTGTGCTGCTTCTACTCCCCACACTTTGCCTGTATGTTTTTATAGGCTGCATCTTCTTACACCTTTAAGAAATGCTGTACAAACTTAGTGAAGTATAATTAATAAAAGCTGGCATAAAATCAAATATTTTTAATCAGAATGTTTTAAAAATATTACAGCTGTAAAGTGGATATAGCTAGAATTAAAGGAAGCTTTCTAAATAAGCTAGAGCAGACTCCAGAACTCCTATCAAGCATTCACTTCCATTACCTGACTTCATGCATGATTTTCATTAATCTTTTATTCATTTTGATAAGAGCTGTTTTAAAATAACTGCTAGCCAGCATGGTTTCTTTAAGGACAAATACAGACAAGTATTGTTAAAACCAGGAGAGCCAAACTTGATCTCTTTGTAATTTCCTACAGTAAGCATATGCTGTCTGTTTCTTCCTCTGGTTTACAAAAGCAAAGCAAAATAGTTTAGGACTCTATAGCAGAGATTTATAATGTATCAGGATTTTACCACGATTTTACCAGAAGTCCTCCCAATATAACTACCCTGGCTACTGATTAAAAGATATACACAATACCATTTTGTGGGGCAGACAAAAAATGGGATATTTGGTACATATTTACAAGCCTTTCAAATAGTTTCCAGTTTTTTTGTAAAAATTGACATTTGAGCTACCTTTGCACAAAGCCCTTAAAAACCCCCACCGTATCACCTTATTTCCAGAATATCTACAACCCTAGAATAAATGCACTTCTCGGCCTAGTTCCTGTGTAGTATTGGATGAAGAAACGGACCTCAGACGACATGCCACACATTTCACTTTGCTGCCTGCTCTCTCTACTTCCGTGAACAGTTTCTTATCAGCCAGCCAGATTTTTTTTTAAAAAAATGAGAGAGTTGATGACCCATCACAATCACACACACACACACACACTGACTGCCAGTTGTAGCCGCGCTAGGGAAGGCAAACTAAGGTCCAAATCTCTTTAACGCAGAAATCCACCTCTGTGTCTGGGCGACGGAGAAGAGATGGAGCAGGAGATAAACAGTTGCAAGACAAACTGTTCAGTGTTCGCCCTCCCCTCCTGGGGGGCGGCTCAAAACTTTCCCCTGGCAGGCAGTCCGTGGGGTCGGAGACGCCTCCCCCTACCCCCGCACAACCTACCTGTGGCGAGCCCCTCTCCAGCCCCAGCCAACTCTGCCTCGGTGCCTGGGATTTCAGAGCCAGCCCTGCCCTTCTCCGCCTGGCAGTTCACTCCGCCATCCGCCCTGCAGTCGCTCCCAACCCCTCCCTCCTGGTCCCAACTTTCCCCGGCTCGAGAGAAAGGGAGGGGAAAGGCAGCGCCCCTTCACCTACACGCGCCAGCCGGAGCCCCGCAGCCGCCTCCTGGCGAGGAGACGCTGCAGCGCCCACTTAGCTCCCATCCTCTCGCCACACTGGGGCGCCGGAGGGGGGCTCAGCTTGCTGCTGCCCGTGCGGGGACATGCACAGCGGCCACCGGCTGCACCTGCCCATTGCGGCCGCGGGGCTGCCCTAGCCCGGCCCCCTTAGTCCTCTCGCAGCGCGGCTGGCAGCGCCCGACTCCCAGGCTCGCCCCCACTGCAGGGACCCGCCTGGGCTCCGCTCTGGCTGCCCAGCTCGCGGCCCCGCCTGGCGGACGCCGAGGGAGGGAAACGCCGCCGGCCACGCTGCAGAGTCCTGGGGCTGCCCCCCCCCCTCGCGCCTCTCCCGCCCCACCGCACCTACCGCCCCGTCCTCCGTGCCTCTGCCCTGCCACTGCCTGCCATGGCTCGGCCGCCGCCGCCGCCTCCAGCTTGTCCCCTTCCCGCCCGCCTCCTGCAGTCCCTGCGTGGAGGGAGGAACCCCACCGAGCTCGGCGGGGTAGGGGAGTGGGATGAAAGGCAGCGCGTGAATTTAAAGTGCGATAGCGCTGAAGTCATTCCAGCTGCGGCCACTCTTATTCCACAATAGGAGGGGCCGCACAGGTGCAGTTAGTCCTGGGCTACTCCAGCTGGAAACAAGCCCTCACACGGGTGTAAAAGGGAAGCCAATAATCAGGATGAGGGCTGCACTCTTTCCTGTCCTTACTAAGATTCTTCCTTTCCCCTCTCCACTCTCCCTTTTCTTATATTCAGCTTTAGGTTCCGTTCCTCTTTTTTAACGGTAGCGTCCGTTTCACTCATTATTTCTGCGATTCGCACCCCTCTGATTTTTTTCCTTCTCTCTCTCACTTACCTTTCCCCCCCCCTCCCCCAGTTTGTCCTGCTCTCTCCTCCTCTCGCTTCTCCATCCCTTTTCTTCTCTTCATAAGCCCCCATAGGTGCTGGGACAGTTTTATAGTACAGTGCTGCCAAAAGCCATTAAACAAAACGGCAAACCCTATACATGATGGAAACCACTTCAGCTCTACCCCAGCACTCCTGCTCTTAGCACCTATGCCATCCTCCTGAGTATCAGGGTGGCTCTGGGCTCAGCTGAGGCACCAAACAGAAATGAGACATCTGCCATTCATTTGCCACTTAGGGTGCAGCTACACAGCATCCTAAACTCAAAATAAGATACACAATTTGCACTATGGAAATTGCATATCTTATTTCAAAATAGCTTATTTTGAAATTTGGCACATCTGCACAGCGCCAGATTTCAAAATAATGCACTATTTCAAGCCATCCCTTATCCCTCCTGCAATGAGGTTTACCAGGATGGCGAAATAGCGCACCTGTTATTTCAAAAAATGTTTCAAATTAATGTATGGCTTGTGTAGATGCGGGGTAGCTATTTTGGGATACCTCTGGTATCCCAAAAATAGCCATGCAATGTAGATATACGCTTAGAAGTCTTTTCACAAGCAGACTTACCAGTTGAGGGAGGGAACAAATATGCATTTTGATCTAGAATTCTGTCAAAAGTAGATAGGAAACATTACACAGATATTTCATGAAGTTATGCATAGCTAGGTCTACACTAGAAACCTGTGACAGTATAATGTCAGGTAGGGGTTGTATTTCTTTATGACATTTATATATTGGCACAAAGCCTGAGTGTAGATGTAGTTATAGCCGTGAAAAAGAACTCTGAGGTTGTTATAGCTTATTTTGTTCAAAGAATGGAAAACTATGCCAGCCAGAGAACTTTTTGCCAAGAATAAGGCAAAAACCACTAGGGGGGGTTGCTGGTATACATATAGTGTAGAACTCTTAGAAGCATAGACAAGAACTATGACTTATCAGTTCAACTTATTACTGGAATATACTTTTGCACGCACATTATAGTTTTGTTGCTACACATTTGCATCTGTCTCTTAAAACAATTTTATATATTTAAATATTTTAAACTTAGAAGATGAACAAAATGACGAATTAAAGAAATGAGGGCAAAAACAAGAACACCCAGATGTTAGCACAATAAATCCACTAAAATAATCTCTAAGGTCTTGTCTACACTTCATGGTTTTGTTGAGAAAAGCTGCCTTTGGTTGACAAAACTCTGAAAGTGCTCACTCGGCAATGCAATTTTTGGCAACAAAACTCTCCTGGTTTTGGTGACACAATGAAATCACCTCAATGATCGACATAGGGCTATTTATGGCAAAGATTTAAAGTAGACACCATGCTTGGTTTTGTCACTGTAAATAGCCTCCTGGTGGTGTCCCCACAATGCCTATCCTGACCACTCTCAGCAGCAGTTCAAACTTTACTGCTCTGTAGGCAAGTGTGATACATGTCCAGAAAGGATTAAGCATCTTTCTAATTGCAGAAAGCCACACTTGCCCTGCCCCCCCCCCCACCCCACCATTTATTTATTTCACCAGGTTGGGAACAGGGGGTTGGGCTGCAAAAGGGAGCAAGACCTCCAGCTGCAGATGTGGAGTCTAGGTAGGACTTGAAATGAGTTCAAAATGCAGGCAGGGACTCCTGGCTATGGTAAGTGGTTGGGGTGGGGGGTCAGAAGTGGGCCAAGAACAAGGGGTTAGGGGTGCATGAGCCATGGGAGTAAGGGGTATGCTGAGTCTCCCGGAATCATTATGAGCATTTTAACATTCCCCACTGTAATCCTCTGTGATCTGTAGCCACCCAGACACGGCCCCCTCATTGGAATGTAACCAGTTGGACACAACCCCCTTCTGGTTCTCTCCCTCAGCTACAATTTGAACAAGTTTCCTGATGTGTTGAAAAAATGTGGTTTAGGTAGATCTTTGTTATGCTATGTAGTCAAAAGCCTCAATGTTAACAGCTCGCTTGGAAAAATCACATTGCCTTAATAGAATCAGTTGTATTCATGCTTATGAATATGTATGGATTGCATGAGGAAGTGTGAGTGAGAACTACCAATCAAGAGTGTTGTGGACAAGACACAAGAAGTCATTCTTCCGCTCTACTCTGCGTTCATTAGGCCCCAATTGGAGTATTGTGTCCAGTTCTGGGTATCACATTTTAAGAAAGATGTGGAGAAATTGGAGAAGGACCAGAAAAGACCTTTAAATGATTAAAGGTCTAGAAAACATGACCTATGAGGGAAGGCTGAAAACATTGGGCTTGTTTTAAGGATGTTAAGTATCGGGTAATTGACTAATTGAATAGTCGGTGCATTTTTGCATCGACTATTCGATTAGTCGATATGGCACCTCTGCCTTTGAGTGTAGCAACAGCGCTAAGGCTGTTGCTACACATCAAAGGCAAAAGCACCGAAGCCTGAGATCAGCTGGAGAATCCCCCACTGGCCCCGGGCTCCGTGCGGTGCTACCACATAGAAATGCCATGGAGAGTCTACAGCTGACTCCGGGCTCCCTGCGGCATTTCAAAGTGGCAGTGCCACATGGAGCCCGGGGTCAGCTAGGGAGTCCCCAGCTGATCCAGGGCTCCATGTGGCACTGCTGCTTTGAAATGCCATGAGGAGCCTGAAACCAGGCTCCCCATGGTATTCAAAGTGGCAGCACCACATGGAACAGCTGCCCCCAGGCTATGTGCAGCACTGTCACTTTGAAGTACCCCCCCCCCTTTTCTCTCTTCCTTGCTGTCTCTACCTGATAGAGGCATCAAGGGGGGGGGAGGGAGTGACTAGTCCTTCACATCCCTAGCTTTAGTTTAGAAAAGGGAAGACGGAGAGGGGACATGATAGCAGTTTTCAAGTATCAAAAAAGGTGTTACAAGGAGAGAGAAAAATTGTACTCCTGGGCTGCTGATGATAGGACAAGAATCAATGGGCTTAAATTGCCACAAGGGAGCTTTAGGTTGGACATTAGGAAAAATGTCCTAACTATCAGGATGGTTAAACACCAGAATAAATTGTGCAGGGAGGTTGTGGAATCTCCATCACTGGAGATATTCAAGAACAGGTTAGATAGACATCTATCAGGGATGATCTAGACAGTGATCTTGGTCCTGCTGTGAGGGCAGAAGGCTGGACTCAATGACCTCTCCAGGTCCCTTCCAATTCTAGGATTCTATGATTCTATAGGGCAGAACAGTATGTAATACCTTTCATGACTGTAAGGAAGAATTCTGCAAAATGCTGAAAGGTTGTAACATATGGCCAGGTGGGGTTCTCTCGGACCAAATATAATAGCATGCTGAATTTGGTACCAGACCAGAGGCAGTAGATCCCTCCCACAGATCTGAAGGGACTTTGGGGACTCTTGTCACCTCATGGCCGATCTCTGGAAAGCTGTCACCCAGCCAGCCTCAGCCGGCTGTGAAATCAAAAGTAATCTACACTGCACTTGCAGCCTACCTTCAACTGCCAGCATGAATGTGATGTGTGTGAGAGTACTGCCGTACCATTAAGAATCTGTACCAATAAACAAGCTTCAGTGCTGCTCAAGTTCACCCTTTGTCTGAGTTTAATCCTTGGCTGGCTCAAGGATGGGTAACACAATCCTTTGATCAGTAAAGAAGGTCCCTGCTTTCAGCTTTCTGTACAAGGCCAGTGTTCCTTCATGTGCCTTCTCAGACTACCCCACATTTCTGCAAAGCCACCCCCATTTCACATGTAGTGCCAAGAATACAGTCTTTCAGAACAGGATACACTTGCATTAAAGCTTCCCCAAATGTCAACTTCTGGACTCCAAACTAAGTCACAACTGACCAGTAGCTGTCTGGAGTCACCAGCTTCCACACAATAGCCATGAGCTTCTCCACCAAGAAGGCTGCTCTCATTTTGGTGTCCTTATGCCTCAGGACTGGTGTGAATGCTGCACACAGCTCCAGGAAGCTGGCTTTCTGCATCCAAAAGTTCTGTAGACACTACTCATCATACCAAACCTACATGATAATACAGTCCCACCGCTCAAAACTTGTTTCCTGATCCCAAAATCAATAGTTCACCTCGCTCAGCTGCTGCATGAATACCAAAAATAATCGGGTGTTGTTTCTTCCCATGGCACACAACAGGTCAGGGAACCCTGATTCCTGTTCGGATAGCAAGTTCATGATTAGAGCCCGGTATCTGAATCCACAAAAATGAATGACAGATATCCACAATGACATCCATGGAAGTGGATACAAAGCATATATCCACAAATTTGAAGGGTTCCAGATACAAAATTTGTATCCGCATCCACATCCTCATTTTTGCAGCTATCTGCAGTTTTCCAAGCTCTACGCATGATATACTATGTGACTATCCACAAAGTGTCAATGACAGTTACCACAACAGGAGAAAGAAGTGTGGGATCCATCTTTTCGGAGGTGACAGGCACACAGTAAAAGGGGGCTGTTGAAAAACACCACGGAATGCAGTCAGAAGTCCATAGAATGCTAGAATGAAAAACCATGCATCACGGGATACTAAGCCCACCATCCATGATGCACTGCAACTCAGCATACTAGCTACCTACAGTGCACTGCTCCTACAGTTGATGCTGTAACACCAAGGGCATGTCTACACTAAGAAATTATTTCAAAAAAGTAATAATTCTCAAAACAACAAAATCAAAGTAGTGTTTCCCCCAAACAAGGAAGCATCAGATTACTCAGAATAATTTCAAAAGGGCATGTCCACACTGACTGAAGCCTGCCTCAGACTTAGAGCCCTTGGAAGCACTCTGGGGAGGGCACACACTTCCTGTGGCTGCTTGGTCAGGAAAGCTGCAACATGTGCTTTCAGGGGCTCCTCTATGGCTGCATCTCACACGCCACTCCTCCAGTGCCTCCCCCCTTGCGGGACACCAAACGGACACAGTGGTTGCCCTTGTGGATGCCATAGCACTCACAACATGAGGCCAGAGCTGCTTCAAAGCAGTGCCAGGCTCATGGGCCTCATGCTGCAGCTCATGGCACAATACTTCCAAACTACCCACATGTTGCTCCAACAGGACGAGGACCAGCCCGGACCGCAGGCCCTCATCACCCAGGTCCTGGCACTCCTGCTGCAGCGCATGCCCCACAATCCTCTGGACACCGTGGAATGCCGCTTCTGGTGGAGGGAGACCAGTTTGGACTGGTGGGACTGCATTGTCCTGCAGCTATGGGATGACCAGCAGTGGCTCCAGATGTTCCCCATGTGAAAGGCCACCTTCCTGGAGCTCTAAGTGACTTGCCCCTGTGCCCAGGGGACAGGACATGTGATTGAAACCTGCCATCCCCATGCAGAAGCACCCTGTGGAAGCTCACCACACCAAACAGCCACTACTCCATCGGGAAACAGTTCTGCATGGGGAACTCCACTGTCAGGACCATGCTCATACAAGTAGCAAAGGCCATCAACCATATGCTGATACGAAGCGTCGTCACTCTGAGCAACGTGGACACCATTGTGGATGGCTTTGCCACCCTGGGCTTCCCCAACTTCAGGGAAGCCATGGACAGCATGCACATCTCCATTCTGGGCCCCAAGCACCGTGCCTTGGACTACATAAAGATAAAGGGGTACTTCTCCATGGTGCTGCTGCAGGCCCTTGTGGATCACAAGGGATGCTTCACTGATATCTGCTGGTCAGGGAAGGCACACAACGGCTGCGTGTTCCGGAATTCATGCCTGTTCCAAAAGATGCACGCTGGCACTTGTTTCCCCAACTGCACCATCAGAGTCGGGGAGGTGGATATGCCCTTTTGCATCCTGGGTAACATTGCCTATCCCTTACTCCTACATGGGCATCCTGGACCCACCAAGATGGTCTTCAACACCAGGGTGAGCAGGTGCCACCACATTGTGTTGGAGTGCACATTCAGCCACTTAAAGTGGAGGTCCAGGAGTCTCCTCACCTGTCTGGACCACAGCAAGTGCAACATCTCCTTTGTGGTGGCAGCCTGCTGTGTCCTCCACAATGTTTGCAAGAACAAGGGGAAGACTTTCCTTCCAGGTTGGGGGCCAGAGACTGAATGGCTGGCCTGGGCATAAGAGCAGCCCAACACCAGTGCCATACAGAGAGCACATCAAGGGACTGTGCTCATCCTCTTCTTGAGGAAGAGTTTTGTTCAAGGCTAGCTGTGAGACTCTCCCCCTGTGCCACTCCACAAGGGGCCCCTGCATTCCCTCTGTGTGCCTTTCCTCCCCAACCCCTCCCTTCTCTTGTCCCATCGTCCCCCTCCCATGCAAAGAAAATAAAAAAGCCTTCTCTTCTGAAACAACTGGACTGTTTATTGAGCAGATACACATCAGGGAGGAACTGGAATGGGAGAGGCACGAGGAAGAAGGGGTGCTCAGGGATGGGGCTGGAACTGACTCCTCTCTCTAGTTAGTTGGGAGGCTTCAGCTGTCCGAGAGGTCCCACCACCACATGTTCTGGGGCCCTGGCAGTGCCTCTGGTGGACTAGAAGGGGAAGTCATGGTGGGGGCGGGGAGGTGGCTGGTGACACACTCCATGAACACAGCTATTAGCTCCATCACCGAGGTGAGGGAGGAGTACATGGCTTCGTATTGGCACACTAGCTGTGTGTTTCCATGATGCCAGACTCCTTAGTGGTGGCTTGTCATGGGAAGGTGTCCCACCACAGAGGCTGGACTAAGGCAAGCCTCTCCAGGAACCTTGTGAGAAGGAGCGAAGGGTTCCAGTGTGAGTATCATTGGGCTGAGTGCTCTGAACTGGTGCTGTTGTGCAGCCCCCAGGTGGACTAGACCAGGCAAAGAACACACACTGCCCCTCACATCTCATTGCTTGCCCCCGCATGCAGATAAGGAAAGTTATAGTGCCTTCCCCAGGGTTATCTGAAGTCTGAGAGACATCCTGCAGGGAAGGGGAAGGGGGCACACTGGCTTCAGGGTGGGGAACAGCCACTGGCTGTTGGGCATGATTGCCTTACTGGCCTTCTCCTCCTCCTCCTGCTCCTCCTCCGTCCACAACGCTGCCCTCATGGAGGCTGATGCCGGGCTCCACGATGATGGGGGAGGTGACCAGCACCCCTCCCAGGATGGCAGTCAGCTGCTCAAAATAGTGGCACGTGTGGTGCCGCTCCAGAGCATCCGCTCTGCTCCTTGGCCTTCATGCAGACCTGGTCAAGAGTCCAGTTTTGGCTAGGCTGGTGGTGATTCGGCCATAGACATCTGCATTCTTTTTCCGGGTGTAGAGATCCTGGAGGTTGATTTCCCCGCCCCCAAACCTTGATGAGGTCCAAGATCTCCACATCAGTCCAGGCTGCAGCTCTCCTGCGTTCCTGGCCAGAGGCCCTGAAAGAGCATTGGGGTCGCTCAGGGCTCCATTGGATCCTGCTGTGTGGCACGGGGCTGACAAAGCTGGTCACATGCCACAAGCCCTTCTCCTGCAGCCTGGAGTTTAAGCTATGCAGGAGAAAGGGAGCAGTGGAGATGGCAGATATGGCCAGAGTGGTCAGTGCTGCAGCTGTGAGAGGCCTCTGAAGGCCAAGTATTTTGAGTTAGCATCACTGGAGCATCCACACTAATGTTATTTCGAAATAACTTTGAAATAAGCATCGTTCCCCAAGGAAAACAGGAGTACAGATTGTACAGATTTTGAAATAAGGGGCTTGGTAATGTGGATGCTCTGCTTATTATTTCAAAATAAGGGGGGGGGGCAGTTATTTCAAAATAATTCTCTAGTGTAGACCATGGCCAAAAAAGGGATCACAGTGTGAACATGCTCCAGCCCCAACTGGCTAACTGGAACTGCTAAGCATCTCCCACCATTAACGGGAATACTTACCAATTAACCTGTTATCCTTTCACATAGCTAGTTTACATGAGAAATGCAGGATTTATTGCTTTCAGTGCACATAGCACAAGAGGTCTGGTTCTGCATAGTCCTTTAACAGTTGGGTATTTTTACTGCTATAGAAAGAAGAAACACTTTCCCTTAATTTATTATTGCTGCAGGACATACAGGGGTTTCTATTCTTGCATCTGAGCAATGACATACTAGGAGATCGTGTTAGGAATGCAGTAATGAATATCAGATACCCAGATGCTTGATGAGTTGAGGACTGGCTACAACACCTAAGAGATGTGAGAAATCAGTATTGCCAGCTCTTGCAATTTAATCATGAGTCATGCAATATTTGGTGTTTTTTCTTTACAGCTGCAGCTCCAAGGTTCATGTAATTTCAAGTGTATTTTACATAATTTCTCTTATTTTTAAGGACAAATTTCTTGCCCTTATGGCCACAAAGGGAAAACTCAAAAGCGATCCAAGTTCACACTAAAGGATTAAAAATGAGAAAACAAAGAAAAAACTCGCCTTTTAAAAAAGCTCATGATTTGAATGACGGCTTGGCAATACTGGAATGAGTTCTAAAAAGAGTGGAAGGAGCCGAATGAGGGACCCAATAATGGCCAAAGTTAGAAACATTCTGAAGGCTCTCAAAGGAGCTGGAGTTCAGCCAGGGACCAAGTGCTCTCTTGAGAGAGATGAGAAAGATTCCATGTAACTGTCTGCCAGAGTGATGGGGGTAGAAAGAGAAATCTGCAGGGGCATGGAGACAGTGAGGGGATGATTAGGAGAGTGAGACATTAAATAACAGGTAGATAAAAGTGATTGGAATGGCGAAATGGCAGTGTTTGTTGGGCCTGCTTGGAGTTCTGATAGTATCGTGGGTCTTATTTACACATGCAGCTAGTACATGGCGAGCTAGCATGTAAATCTACTTCACTCTAGCCTGCCAGGCATTAACCTGCCAGGGTGACCCTACTGCTGTACACTAAAATTTCCCTGAGGCTTGTGCACACTATTGCTTATTTTGGTGTGACTTATCTCTCTCAGGGGTGTGAATAAGCTGCCTCTCTGAGTGATACAAGTTATACTGATCTAAGTGCTGTTGTGGGCACTGCTATGTTGGTGCTTCGTAGCTGTCCTGCCTACATAGCTACTGCCACTCAGGGTGTGTCGACAAAACCCTGTAGTCTAGACAAAAGTGGACTTTTGTGAATAGAACCATACCTACACTACTGCCGCGTTCTGTCGATAGTAAGTCGACAAAACATGGCAGTTTTGTTGACAGCAGTAAACCTCATTCTATGAGGAATAACACCTTTTTTCAACAGTTATAGCGCCTGTTCTCGAAATTACATCCACACTGTGCTTTTGAAAAAAAGAGAGCTTCTACATTCTCGGTCGAAAAAGCGGCTTGCTTTGTCGACAAAACTGGCTATAGTCTAGACGCTCTTTTTCGACAGAGGCTGTGTCAACAGTATCTGTTGACAAAGCCTCTGTCAACAAAAGCCTGTAGTGTAGATGTACCCTCTGGGTGGTGAAGTAATTATTTTGAAAGGATTGTTCTCTCCCACTGGTTCAGGGCATCTACATTAGCAGCACCACAGCACCTTGATACAGCTGCACCATTGTAGCTATTCTAGTATAGACTAGCCCTTAATGTTCACTGATCTACAGATGGGAGTAGGTCAACGCAAACTAGCCAACTTTTAGGGCATGTTAGCAGGGTCCACATGGATAGTTCGTTCATAGCAGGCTTGAGCACTGTTCATTTCCACTCTGGCTTGCCAGGCACTGTTTGTCTAAACAGGTCTTCAAAGATTTAGGATAACTCACAGCACAAGATGTGGATGCCCAGAACGAAAATAAAAGGTGCTAAGAAGCACTGAGTATCATTGGGTGTACGGGGGGAAAACCACCAAACAGAACAAGCCCTTTACTGTAGTCACTGTCATCACTTTTAATTAGCAAAGCAGATGTTTCTCTTTTAGTTGCTCTTTCTGAGGTAAAACAGAGTTGCAATAGGATCTGAAGTATTCTGGATCTGAAGTAGCACTTATTTGGATAGATTCACATCATAGCTTTGTTTTACAGCACATTACAAAATAATGCCTTTCGAATAGCTTGTCTGAAAACAAGACAGTAATGTAGAAGCAAAGTCTGAGTACATATTATAATTATACATGTATGTTTAAAAGGCTTTGATATAAACAATTACTTTTAAAAGTAATTCAAGAAGTTTTTTTTCCCCCTTAACCTAGATTTTCTTCCCCATTTTCATGGTTCTACTTTTTCAACCAGTTGTCTGCAGATACTGAATGTGCTGAGCCAGCTGTTTCTTTTTCTTCTTGTTTAATAATTATTTAGTTGTTTTACAAGTAAATACGGAATATAGTGAGGTAATTACAACCTGTAATTAAGCCTGTCACTTCTTTAATTGTTTTAAATTATTCAGTTTAATGCAGTTGGAGATATTTTGCAACAATATAATTTCTGTGTTTTACATGCTGAATACAAAGATTTATCCAACTAATGTCAGATTTTAAGGTCATGAGCACAGGGACTCTCTTTTTTACATGTCCATGCGCAGTTGGCACACTATTTGGGATATTGACGCAAATAATTATAGTAGATTTTTCTTCTGTTCTGAAAGTATATTTTTGCTTATTACTTGAAAAACAAATTTTCTTCCAAGAGCAGTGGGCAATTTAGTTTTGTAAGAACACAGTAAATCTATAAACTGTCCTCTAAAGTAGATTGCTGCTACTTATTTTTTAAAAAGCCCAATGCTTTTCAGATAGCACTCTTTCTTAGCTGAAAACATCTGAGTTTCTATTTAACTCAAGTCAGTATGATGTCAACTAAAGTTGGATTGAAATAGGATGCTGATTCTGAAATAAGATTGTCTACACACAGGCTTGCACTGAAACAACTAAAAGTGTTAATTAAAACCAATTGAGTTAGTTTGGCTCCTGTTTGTGTGTAGAAAAGCTTTTATACCGTTTAAAACATTTTGGTTGTTTTTTGATAATACCTATATAATTAAAACTATGAAGAGAAAACTCTCGGGGGAGGGGGAGTTGCGCAAGAGGGCTTTTTCCTGAATGGGAGAGTCATTGTATTTGCGGAAGAACACTGACAATCTTACATTAGGTCGTCAGTGTTCTTGCGCAAATTCACAGTGGCCAGTGTAGACAGCTGGCAAGTTTTTGCCAGTCTAGACGCAGCCTATGTGGCTGAAGATCTTGGTTCTCTGTAATCTATATTATTTGAAGGTTTTGGATGTTGCCAGACCTTCAAATAATCTTACTACACACTTTTGTGTTTGTGCCTCTCTAATGATACCCATGCACATACACAAATACGGATTCATGGCACACTATTAAGGGCAAAATCCTTCCTGTCACTCTCATGAGTTTTATCTTTGAAATCAATAGTTTTAAATGTGCTAATATAAACAGGCTTTGGCCCACAGTTTATTGAATATAAACAGAAAGAGAGGGAAAGGGAAGAAGGTTAAATAATGTACTGTAAATGTTTTACTGTGCAAATGGAGATCTTTGTAGAGCCTTAAGTAATCTAGGGGTAGGAGACTGAACTCCCTGTTCCCACCTACCTTTTGATCACAGAATTTCAGTGTCAAACTTTCTAGAACAGAGATTTTCATCCTTTCTGTATTAATTACACCTCCACCATCCACCCAATATCCCTGAATCCTTTCTATGTCCCTATCTCAGAATCTTCTGTCCTAATTCAAACCAAAATATGCCAGTATTTGCTTGGATATTTTAGTTCATTGCACCATTTACGGCTAAGGAAGGCATTTGTGCTAATACTAATACTTGATAATATCACTTTTGAAAGAAATGAGGCAAACATTATAATTTGTAGTTTACTGAAAATGTAATGGAATTGGAAAATCCCCAAGCTCCATTTTTAGGTCCAATTACTGAAGCTGATAACATTCAGGAGGTTCTCTCTGCAAACAGACACAGGGGGATACCTTTTTTTTTTTTTTTTTTTTAAAGGAGTTCAGCCTAAAAATGACAGATTTTGTGGTCAAGGAAACTGACAGCTTCTTAGACAACTAGACAATCAGCCCGTCATAAAATGAGATGTTCAGGTCTCTCCTCCACGTCCTATTCTCTTTCTATCTTGGTCTTCTCTCCTGAGCCTCCGGTTTCTCGCTCCGTCTCTCTTTCTCTCCCCTCTTCCTACTGCCTCCCCCCACTCTCTCTCAGCTCTCCTCTGTCTCCTGCCTCTCTCTCCCCGTCTCTTTTTCCTCTTTTCCTGCCCTCCTGCCTCTCACTCTCTCTCTCTTCTCCTCCTCCTTCATGGGGAGCGTGGAGCCCAAATGGCTGTTTGTGCTGCTTGTTCCCACGCAGCAGCCCGACTGAGCTGCAGCTGCCCCCCTGCATTGTTTCCCTTCACCTCAGCACTGATCCTGAAGCCTCCCAGTTGTCCTCCCCCTCATTCTTTTACCCTCCCCCCAGCCAGAGTCTGTTCATGGCCAGGGGGCGGGGCCTGGAGCTGCTGTCACACTGCATGTCACCGCCCCACCCCCCTTCACCTCCAGCCAGGCTGCCACGGGGGAGCAAGTGGCCGTTTGGGCTCCTCCATGGCGGCCCAGCTGAGCGGCGCAGAATTCAACTGAGCGCCACGGCAGGGAGTGAAGGGGGCGGGGCGGTGACGTACACGGCCAGGCCCCGCCCCCTGGCTGAGTACATCACTGCCCTGCCCCTCTTTTCCTCCTGCCATGGTGCTTGGCGGATTTCTGCGCTGCTCAGCCAGACCGCCGTGGGGGAACAAGCGGCGGAAGTGGCCGTTTGGCGCCGCAGTGCCCACGCAGCACCCCTGCTTGTGCCGCTTCCTTCCATGCGGCAGCCTGGCTGAGCAGCACAGAAGTTAGCCGAGCACCATGGCAAGAGGCAACAGTGCCCCCCAGAGGCAACACAACGCTACAGCATTACAGAGTCACAGACATTGGGCTAATATATATACGTGACTAGCCAGAAGACAGGATTTTCGCCCGTCTCTCTCTCTCTCTCTCTCTCTGTGTCCTCTGCCTCCTCTGTTCTCCTCTCTGTCTCCGCTCCACTTTCCTACTTTTGAGTCCGGCGCCCTTTCCTGATGTCAGACGCATGCTTATCCGAGCCCCACCCCCTGGCTGTTCCCTCTAGGTAAGGCTGTTGCCCCCCGCCGTGGTGCTCGGCTGACTTCTGCACCATTCAGCCGGGCCTCCCCACGGGAGCAAGCGATGCAAGCAGCTGTTTGGGGTCCGTTCTCCTCATGCAGCATGGGGGTACTGCATGGGGAGTGTGGGGCCCAAACGGCCGCTTGCTCTTGTGCGGCGGCCCGGCTGAGCGGCGCAGAAGTCAGCCGAGCGCCACTGCGGGAGGCAACAGCACTGCCCGGAGAGAACAGCCAGTATTTCAGCGTTACAGAGTCACAGACATTGGGCTACTATATATATGATAAGAGGAACCATCACTGAATTAGCTTGGAAGCTATAGATTTTACCAACCATTGGTTACACTGGCATAAAAATGTACAGTACTGGTGCAATACCAGAGAACGTCAGAATACTTTCAAAATTAATATCTGCATACTTTGGCATGACCCAGGCAAGGTAATTTTGAACTGAATTAATCTTATTTGATGATTAACCCTCTAAATTCTACTGAGAATAATTTGATTGAACTGACATGAGACATCTGTAACTCCATTTCCTGTAACATATGAGTGGAAGGAAATAAGGATATATATTTAAAGATCCACATTTCCATATTGGTACCAAAGTCACCTGCCCATATTAGTATACGACTAGGATACAAATTTCCTTTTATAACAAAATTATGAATAAAATTAGAGTTGTACTAATTTAATACCTCTAGAAAAGTGTGATCCAATATTGAGTTATATTTTGACACTGTCAAATTATCTAAATCATCTTTCTTTTGCCTTCTATAATTTCTTATTTGCTTTAAAAGTTTTTTGGCTAATGAAACTGAAAATATAATAATTCTCCAGTCTATACTTTAGAGTTAAAGAACACAGATCAAAAGAAAAGAAAGAATCTTAGCAGAGGTAATTGCATTACCTAACTGAAATGGATTTTACAGCCTATCTTTCTCAGAAACGTGTCAGTTTAAAATAATTAATTTCCAGTTGCTTTTTAAAATTAGAGCAAGGCTATGTTTGATATTAGGTGTAGCTGTGAACTTAGCAGATACCTCAAATCCATCAAAAGTCACACAGACATGTGCATTCAGGCCCCTAAAAAGAGAACTGTAACCATTTTAAGTAATTACGTCCCTCATTAGTCATTAAACTAAGTAAAGACCCCCTTTTTTTTTTCCAGAGCCCATGGTGTTGAATTGGTCCTGTAGAATTTGATTTACAGAGATTCTGAGTTCCCACTGAAGTCAATGGGAGTCTGTGGGAGCTCAGCACCTCTATGAATCAAGCCCATAGGCTGTGTCATTAGAAAGAGATCCAGAGATCATACAAGATCCTAGACAGTCTGTAGTTTTCATACAAGTGGATGGGTCAGATTAAAGACAAGCTTCCCTCATACTGCTTACCCACATCCATCTGCCATCCAGACCTGCAATCTCGAGAAGTGTGCTGCTTACCAGCAGCTCGCATTCAGGATGTGACCAAGAGTCTTCCAAAATTGATCAATCGCTACCCCTTCCTAGTTCTCCATGTAGGAACTAACAATACAGCCAAAAATGAACTCAAGCGGGTCGCTGCAGATTCTGTGGTGCTGGGAAGAAGGATCCAGGAATTAGAAGCGCAAGTGGTGTTCTTGTCTACCCTTCCAGTTGAAGGAAAAGGTCCAGGTAGGGATCGTCGAATTGAGGAAGTAAATGCATGGTTGAGCAAGTGTTGTTAAGAGAGATGGCTATGGTTTCTGCAACCATGGGACTCTGTTCCGGGCACAAAGATCATTAGGAAGACATGGGATTCACCTAACCAAGAGAGAAAAGAGCATCTTTATGGGCAGGCTTACAAAGGAGGACCCCTGACTCCAATGGAGAAGGCAGCGTGATCAACTGGTTATCTAAGGTGTTTGTATATGCATGTGAGAAGCCTGGGAAACAAACAGGAAGAATTAGAAGCCCTAGCCCAGTCAAAGAACTATGATTTGATTGAAATAATGAAGACTTGGTGGGATGACTTGCATGATTGGAGCACTATAATGGAAGGGTACACACTGTTCAGGAAGAACAGGTGGGGGAGCAAAGAAGGAAGAGTTGCATTATATGTAAGAGAGCAGTATGGGTACGTCTAGACTACAGAGTTTTGTCGACAGAAGTTTTGTCGACAGAAGTTTTGTCGACAGATACTGTCGACAAAGCTTCTGTTGACAAAGAGCGTCTACACTACATTCAGTTCTGTCAACAAAGCAAGCTGCTTCGTCGACATGGCAGTGTAGACGCAAGGACAGTTTACATGCAATAACACCTTCTGTCGACAGAAGGCGTTATGCCTCGTAAAATGAGGTTTACCAGCATCGACAAAACTGCTGAGTTCTGTCGACAGAACTCAGCGGTAGTGTAGACGCAGGTATAGTTTTGTCGACAAAAGTCCACTTTTGTCGACAAAACTCTGTAGTCTAGACACACCCTATGATTGCTTGGAGCTCCAGTATATAGAGGGAGAAAAGCCTGTTGAGAATCTATGGGTTAAGTTTAGATTGCACCATCAGCAAGTTTGCAGAGAACATTAAGATAGAGGGAGAGGTAGATATGCTGGAGGGCAGGGATAGGGTCAAGAGTGACCTAGACAGATTAGAGGATTGGGCCAAAAGAAATCTGATGAGGTTCAACAACGACAAGTGTAGAGTCCTGCACTTGGGAAGGAAGAATCCCAAGCATTGTTACAGGCTGGGGACCAAATGGCTAAGTAGCAGTTCTGCAGAAAAGGACCTTGGGATTACAGCAGATGAGAAGCTGGATATGAGTCAACAGTGTGCCCTTGTAGCCAAGAAGGCTAATGGCATATTAGGTTGCATTAGAAAGAGCATTGCCAGCAGATCTAGAGAAGTGATTATTCCCCTTTATTCGGCACTGGTGATGCCACACCTGGAGTATTGTGTCCAGTTCTGGGCCCTCCACTATAGAAAGGACATGGATGCATTGGAGAGGATCCAGCAGAGGGTGACCAGAATGATGAGGGGGCTGGAGTACATGACCTATCAGGAGAGACTAAGGGATTTGGGTTTGTTTAGTCTGCAGAAGAAGAGTGAGGGGGATTTGATAGCAGCCTTCCATTTCCTGAAGGGAGGTTCCAAAGAGGATAGAGAGAGGCTGTTCACAGTAGTGATGGATGGCAGAACAAGGAGCAATGGTCTCAAGTTACAGTAGAGGAGGTCTAGGTTGGATATTAGGAGAAACTATTTCACTAGGAGGGTGGTGAAGCACTAGAATGGGTCACCTAAGGAGCTGGTAGAATATCCATCCCTAGACATTTTTAACTCCCAGCTTGATAAAACCCTGCCTGGGTTTATCTAGTTGGGATTGGTCCTGCCTTGGGTGGGGGCTGGACTTGATGACCTCCTGAGGTCTCTTCCAGCTTTATGATTCTAACCTTACCTCAAGTTAAGAATTTGATAGCTGTTCTCATGGCTGACATATTGGTGACTGAACCAGGGATCTGCAGATCTAAAACCATAAACTGCTACATCTTGAGGAAAGGAGCCAGGTTTCTATAGCCAGAGGCTGTAACAACACATACACTCAGCACATGGAGGAAACGAACACAAATATATCTTTTCTTCCTGATGAAGACAAAACCTTATGGAATAGAGGCAAATGTGTAATGCTGGCAAAACCGAACCTAGGACCTCCAGAGCTTAGTACTGAGCCTCTATGGCTTGGTAAAACCCAGCTGGCTCTCAACTAAGATGGTAGAGGACACTCCTGCTTTCTCTCCTTAAGTGGTTGAGTGCCACTGCATGGGACAGTGAACTGGGCCCAGTAGGTGTACGGGTTACAAATGTACCTACTATTTAAGAGTAGCCTTTCTGATTGCTTCCAATAACATCTGTTATTATATGTATTTTAAAATACAGTTGAATGAGATGAAGGAAACAATCTCCTCCCCATACATATGCTTTTTCCACCACTTTTCTTAAAATAGGAAAAGGCGACATTTACTGTTAAAAAAAAAAAGCAAACTCACCTGAAGAATTTAAACAATCTATTACTGCTTTCAAAGAAATCCACTGAGAACTGCAAATGAAAAAGAAAATGCCCTTGTGCATTTGTGGTAAAAAGCCAACAGAAGTTCACTGTGTCTGTGGTTAGTCTGTTGTTGTGGTAGGAATTGGATTTCTATAAAAGGATGACTCACACTGCTGTTAGAAGCAAGGTTTAATACTAATGTTTCCACAGTCTTTTACACTCTTAGTTTCCAGTCTTGTTTCCTGACATTAATTTTGCATTGCATTTGAGCATTCAGATTGTGCTACTACATAGAAATATTATTTTAAAAAGTATTTTTCAGATATGATTGCTGACATAACCGCGTGCTGTAGAGCTGACATACCTATAACACGAATTGGAAGTTGGAGGAAATCATGTAAAGAAAACAAACTCATGCCTGAGGTATATTAATTCCTGTGCTAAACAGAAGCAGGGGTGGGGAGGTGTCAGTGGGAGTGGGAGAAGGAAGGGGACAGGGTGATGCTGGGAGAGGAAAGAGGAGCAGAAGGGAAGGACAATTGGGTCAAGAGGAAGGAAGAGGAGAGGGGAAGAGTGGGTGTTGGGAGAAGAGAGGCTGATAGGAATGGGGAGTATGAGAAAGTTGTGGGTTGGAGCAAGTCATGTGTGAGAGCACAGGAGTATGAGGAGAACTGGGGCAGACAGTGGTGAGGGGATGGGCACCAGGGAGGAAGAGGGCAAGGGTTGGGAGGGCTGGGGCAATGAGGGCAGGAGAGGCATCAGGAGGGTACGGGGGGGGGGGTAAGGGAAGGTGCGGGTGCCAGGGGGTTTGTGGGGGTGAAGCAGAAGGGCAGACATGGGAAGGGGAGGGGACGGGAGGGGAGGGACAGGCAACAGAGGGCAGAGGAGAGAGAGAGAGAGAGCGAGCAGGTGGGTAGAGGAAGGTGTTAGGAGAGGGGATGGGGAGGGGGCTAGAGGAGGGGTGGGCACATGGGGGAAGGGCAGGTGCAGGGGCCAGAGAGGATGGGGAGGTGGGGCAAGGCCCAGGAGGGCTGAGGGGAGTGAGAAAGGCAGGAGTCAGGAAAGCGGGAGAAGGAGGGCAGCAGCAGGTATAGGGGGAAGAGATGGGGCAAGGGTGGAAGACATGGCAGCAGAGGGGAAAAGGGAGAGGTTTATAATTTTGGTGGCACACATCCAAACAAGTGCACCAATATTAAGGTCACGTGCACAAGACAAAACTCACTCTACTCATGGATGGAAAAATCTTAGAGAGAGTACTGATGATCCCTAAATCCCTTTCTGTAGTACTCCTTCCTAGACAATCACTTTCCATTCTGTATGTGTGAAACTGATTGTTCCTTCCTAAGTAAAGTACTTTTCATTTGTCCTTATTAAACTTCATCCTATTTACCTCAGACCATTTCTCTAGTTTGTCCAGCTCATTTTGAATTGTGATCCTATCCTCCAAAGCACTTACAACCCCTCCCAGCTTGATATCATCTGCTAACATAACAACAGTACTCTCTCTGCCATCATCTAAATTATTGATGAAGATATTGAACAGAACTGGTCCCAAAACAGCCCCCTGTGGAACCCCACTTGTTATGCCCTTCCAGCATGATTGTGAACCATTAATAACTATTCTTTGAGAGTACGTCTAGACTACAGACTTTTGTCGACAGAAGTTTTGTCGACAGATACTGTTGACAAAGCTTCTGTCGACAAAGAGCGTCTAGACTACATCCAGTTCTGTCGACAAAGCAAGCCGCTTTGTCAACATGACAGTGTAGATGCAGTAACGCCTTCTGTCAACAGAACTCTGTCGACAAAAGGTATTATTCCTCGTAAAATTAGGTTTAAAGCCGTCGACAAAACTGCCGAGTTCTGTTGATGTTATGTCGACAGAACTCAGCGGCAGTGTAGACTCAGGTATAGTTTTGTCGACAAAAGTCCACTTTTGTCTATAAAACCCTATAGTCTAGACACACCCTGAGAATGGTTATCCAGCCAGTTAGGCACCCACCTTATAGTAGCCCCATCTAGGTTATATTTCCCTAGTTTATTGATAAGAAGTTCCTGCAAGACCATGTCAAATGCCTTACTAAACTCAAGTTATACCACATCCACCACTTCTCTTTTGTCCACAAGGCTTGATAGCCTATCAAGGAAAGCTATCAGATTGGTTTGACAGGATTTGTTCTTTACAAATCCATGGTGGCTGTTACCTATCACCTGATTATCTTCCAGATGAATTCCTTAATTACTTGCACTGTTATCTTCCTGGGCACAGAAGTTAAACTAACTGGTCAGTAGTTTCCTGGATTGTTCTTATTTCCCTTGTTATAGATGGACACTATATTTACCCTTTTCCAGTCTTCTAGAATTTCTCCCAACTTCCATGATTTTTCAAAGATGATAGCTAAAGACTTAGATACCTCTATCTGCTACTTGAGTATTCTAGGATGCATTTCATCAGGCCCTGATGATTTGAAGACATCTAACTCTAAGTAATTTTTCATTTGCTCTTTTTTTATTAACCGCATTTCCACTAGCATTCACTGTGTTAGGCATCCTGTCACCATCAAACTTCCTGGTGAAAACCAAAACCAAGAAGTCATTAGGCATCTCTGCCATTTTCAAGTTTCTTGTTATTGTTTCGTCCTCTTTGCTGGTCAATGGGCCTACCCTGTCCTTGGTCTTCCTCTTGCTTCTAATATATTTGCAGAACATCTTCTTGGTACCCTTTGTGTCTCTAACTAGATTTAGCTTGTTTTGTGCCTCTTCCTTGCTAATTTTGCCCCACATATCTGTGTTATTTGATTATACTCATCCTTAGTAATTTGACCTAGTTTCCACTTTTTATGTGGCTCCTTTTTGATTTTTAGATCATATAAGATCTCCTGGTTGATCCAAGGTTGATCCTGCCATACTTTCTATCTTTCCTATGCAGTGGAATAGTTTGCTTTTGGGCCCTTAATAATGTCCCTTTAAAAAACTGTCAGCTCTCTTCAGTTTCATGAACACTGCTAACAAGACTAAGAGGAAAAACAACTGATCACAAAAGGAGGACTAAGCAGATTTTGCTTTTTGATCCCTCCTCGTTTGATTAAAAAGTTTCAGTTTTGCAAAGCAAAAAACCAGCCAACCAAACAAAAAAACCCCACGCATGATTGCTCCCACTAGCAAAGAACAATTTATCCTCACTTCTTTCTAGGTGGCTGGGGAAATGACACACTACCATCAATTTAGCTCTATCAACAGTGGGGATCCCCCGCAGTCCATTATTATTTGAGCAGTCACACTGCATGCTACAAAGCAGTTGAGGAAATATTCCTTAATAGTCTCTAGTTTCCCTCAAGTGAGATTATACATGTGGAGAGGTGTGAAGGGCTTTGTGTTTAAAAATGTAATTTGGCACATTGCAATAACTTGGTTTTAATTATCTCTAGGGATTTTATCTTGTCATGTTTAGCACATTTTATGGCTTGTTTGACACACGCTTACTGAGCTAGGGTGGATAGAGGTCATCAAAATAACATACATTATTATAATTGGCTTAATCTTTTGCAGTGAATTAAATGCTTATGATGCTCTTCATCAAAGTTTTGATCTATTCTGCACCTCAGTTTCATAACTGTAAAATGGGTTAATAATATTTCCCTAGCTCTTATAAGTGCTATCATGATAAAATTCATTAGCGACTGTGTGGTGCGCAGATACTACGATGATGAGGGCTATATACATGCCTATTATAGAAAGAAAATATATTGACCACTCTGATTCTGAACAGATTCATTTCATATCTGTTTTATTTAACTGATGTGCTTGTGTTAACATAATGATCAATACATTCTTATAGTTGTAAAATGCATCCTCTTTGCAAAAAACATGAATCACCTTTACAGGTACTCACTATTATTCAATGGAATTTACACTACAGAAACAGTGGGTTTTTATGACTCAGGTGGTAGTGCTATATAACTATAAACTTACTGCCATACATTTCCCTCCTGTGTACTTTATTCTTTTTTGCTCCATAATGACTGTTAAACTGATCGAGCTTACTATAATATTTCACAAAATAATTTGCACACTGCCTATTTTTCAAGCAATTGACAAAAGGGCAGCAAAACCTCCAAGCACAACATGTTCCTATGACCCCCTGACAACTGAGTCTACTGCTTAACTGGCACCACTCTCATATACCGGTGTCTATGCTAATGAAAAAGGATTATTTTCTAGTGTTTTCTGTTTTGTTGTTTTTAAGGTAACTGCTGAAGCAGTACAAGCACAAATGTGAGTGTTTAGAAATCACTCATAAATAACAGCTGTCAAGGGATTACATAGTTCCAGGAATTGACAATGGGCTGAACGGAGACTTTCAGTCTTAAAACTCAATCCTGCAAGCAGCAGCTATCAAGTTCAGTGTTTTGTACTGTGTACAGCCCTGTTGATATCAGGAAGACTATTCATGGCAATAAGCCTGTGAGAGAATGTTTGTAGGAATGTAGATGGCTGATTTGAATTCAGCCAAGATGACCAAAGTTGTTAATCCGAAGTAACTCCTTTGAAATCTGTCGAGTTGTACAAGTTTAAACTTGGTGGGATTGGCATCAGGCCCAGGGCTATATATCAGTTTCAATTGGATACCTTTCAATAATCATATATTGAGGTTGTTTTGAACACCATAGCCTGTGTTTAATTTTCTACCCATTATTATTTTCATTATGCATCTGCTGCTCTCATGAAACAACACAGCTATAGCTTATAACATCATAGATGTGAAAAGGACAGCCTTCTCTTCTATGAGATATGGAGAGAATGTTCTAAATCACAAAGGAAATTCTGTTAAATCCTATAAAAGGGTTCTGTTATAAAATTTGCCAGTAATCTATAAAAGGAAAACAAAAAGAAAGTAGTGACATTGACTCAAAAAACCTTTGATTAAAAGCCATCCAGGTCAAAAGCCCAATTCATCCATATAAGAATGTGATACAAAAGATTTTTTATACCCCTGATAAAAGTACAAATCCATAGTCTTCAAAAATAAAACCACAGTTTTGCCGGAAAAAAAAAATACAGCCTTGTGTCAAGTCAGAAAGAGAGCATCATATGAACAGGAAGACATAGATCCTGAATAAGTGACTCAGTCATACTTGCCAGAATATGCTGATTCCCTAGAATTTCCTATGAGTGATGCCTTGTCTGAAATGTGTTCTTATAAAGCTAAACATATACATTATTTTTCTAAGAATTACACTCCAATATATTTAATATTCAGCATGTTACCTCATGTTTCTAAAAATGGTTTAATGTGACTAATTATTATAAGAGATTACTAAATTGCTAATGAAAAACACAAAAGATTTATAGGGAAATAAAAATCCCTTAGAATATGTGGACTACATCTTAATAGATTTTGTCTCCCGGGCTACTTACTTTCTCATTTATGATCTTGTTAGTACCCAGGGCTCTCATTCACATCTCAGTCACCTCATATCAGCTATTACAATTACACACCAGGAAAATTAATCTACAGGCAAGTATTTAATGTATTTTAGTAATCTTTTAATGATATTTAGCAAGGGAGAGAGAGAGTTATCTCCAAGTGACTAATGGAGTTAGTTTTCCAATGATCACAGAAAGAGAATCACTGTCTTAGAACGTTTTGCATTTCTAGGGAACTGAATTGTACATAAGTCTAGTATTGGGCTAGGGAACCTTTCATACATAGCTCACTGTTTCAAAACTAGTACTCAACCATGTAGTAACTAGTCTATGTGAAACAAATTGCTGGTCTCAGTCCAGTTCCTGATGGATAAATATCTATTTCACATAAATCAACATGAATTAGCATCTAATAATACATAAATAAAGGGATTCTACTGGCATTGAAATTTGAACTGCCCTTTCACTTTAATTCTCACCCAGGCTGAGGCATAATCATTCAGTGTAGTGAGAAGCTGACCTATTCTGCAGATTAAAAGGATTTCATTCTGCAAACTGTCAGTCTGGCATATTTCACTGGTACTAAAACCATAACAATGTTTAATTAAAAGGAAGTTGTGTAGGACACAGCATTAATGGTGCACAAAGAATTTCTTGCTGGTGGCTCAGGCTACTAAGCTCACATTCTTAAATTTTCATTGTACAGCATGTAGTGACATTAATGGGAGTTGTACCGGTTAAAAACCAGTGCAAGCCTTTGAAATTGTACCAGCTCTTGCCTTCAAGAAATGAAGAAAAAACAAAATGGAAAGACTTCTTGGGGCCTTTCATAGTTTCCAATAATAAAACACATCTCATCTCAGCATGGCAATGTACAGACTTGATTGATATTCATGGAGAGACCAATGATGCAACAAAGTGCCATCGAAGGAAAGGTTTCACCTTTGAATAACGGCACAGCTACATTAATAAACTCGTGTACTCCAATCAGAATGTTTCATTCCTGGCAGTGGAGAACTAAACAATTTCTTCTGATCTCTCTTCAGCAGAATAATTCCCTCCTCCCACTGCATATCAAAGGAAGAGGAAAATTATTACTGTTTCAACCTGGGTAATTTAAAAGGAGACAATTAATTTAAAATGAGAAGTCTACTTGGAATAAACACACACTCTGAAGCAAAGGAACCATGTATCATGGAGAAAAGATCAGATTAAAATGGCAGAACTTTGTTACAAACTAAAGAAACACACAACTGGGAAGCCAGTAGCATGATCAAATAGTAACTGTGAAAAAATGGGACAGGTAGTCAGAGGTAATAGATGCTTATATAAAAAAAGCCCCAAATATTGGGATTGTCCCTATAAAAATTTGAATATCTGGTCACCCTAGAAGAAAGTCAGGGAAGAATAAAGGATCAACACCTTTTTACCTACAAGATTGCAAGTTTATAATTTCAAATGTCACGTTTAGGTTTTTTCCTGGTCAGCAAGTCCCTGTGTAAAGTTGTTTTCAGAAAGAAAAAAAAAAAAATCAGTAGGCCTCAGCCTACAGTCCTGAAACAGGAAAAATGGCAGAGGTAAATTCTGTGCTACATCTCTAAGATGGCCTCAGACAACTTTCATACCCTTGTGATCATGGGGTGCTTCAAGGCCCTCTGTGTGACAAATCCTGGGGATGCCCTGTAGGCTTTGGCATGCCCCACGACTGCTGCATTACTGAGTGTGATGGCCCTTGTCCATGCCCTATCCATACCCCCTTAGTCCCACCCCTAAGTGGGGTCTTTAGAGGTCAGCTTTTAGACTGCCTTCTGCTTTGTCTGAGTGAGCCAACCTTCTCACAGCCAACCCCAGGAGCTTTTAGAACTCTTTTATGCTCCTTTAGGGTCTTTTCTGCAGCATATATTTTCACCTGTTGGGTTGAAAATTCCCATAGTTTCAACTGCCTGCAAGTTTCTCAGACTTTCTAGACATGAAAAAAACATTTTATTATGCTAAAATTTTGTTGTGACCTGTATTTGAGCTAGGGATGTTAGTGTACAGTTGAGCGAACGATTAACTGATAAGCCTGATAGAGAGGCAGCAGCTCGAGGAGGCAGGGGGCTCCCCAGAAGTGGGGCCAGAGCACACTGGCTGCCAGGCCCACCCCTGCGGACTACTGAATAACTGTGCAACGACTAAGATTTTGTGCGGTTACACAATTATGGAACTAATCGATATCTAACATCCCTAATTTGAGCAGTCTTACAGCCAAAATGGCTGGCAGCTGACAAACAGGGAAACAATTCACACTGAGGATTGTGCCTTCCAATGAAAACTGGGGGTTTTATTTGACCATCAACCAACTTTGAAAATTGCATGCTGAGCATGCTTAGAGATTTGATCAACTGTTTTTGCACTACATTCAGAAAGCATTCAGGTAAGGAATAGGGATGTGAAGGACTAAGCAAATGTGACTATAAAATGCTAAGGGATCTTAGAGAAGTTATCAACATAAAAAACTCAGTAATAGTGAGGTATTTCAACTATCCCCATATTGACTGGGTACAGGTCACCTCAGGACAGGATGCAGAGATAAAATTTCTTGACACCTTAAATGATTGCTTCTTGGAGCAGCTGGTTCTGGAATCCTCTCAAGGGGAGAAGCAATTCTTCATTTAGTTCTAAGTATAGTGCAAGCTCTGGTCCAAGAGGTAAATATAACTGGACTGCTTGGAAACAGTGAATGTAATGTAATAAAATTTAACATCCCTGTGGTGGGACAAACATCAGAGCCCAATACTGTGGCATTTAATTTCAGAAAGGGGAACTAGACAAAAATGAAGAAGTTAGAAAGAAATTAAAAAAGGTACAGAGACAAAAGTAAAATTCTTGCAAGCTACATGGAAACTTTTCAGAAACCATAATAAAGACCCAACTTAAATGTACATCCCAAATTAAAAAACACAGTAAGAGATCAAAAAAGTGCCACTGTGGTTTAACAACCAAATAAAAGAAGCAGAGAGAGATAAAAAGGCATCATTTAAAAAGCGGAAGCTAAATCCTAGTGAGGAAAACAGAAAGGAGCATAAACTCGGTCAAATTAAGTGTAAAAATATAGTAAGAAAAGCCAAAAAGGAGTGCTGACCAACACCAAGTTGACTAAGGGGTTAAACTCAGGTAGCTGCAAGAATGTTGGCAAGGGGCCAGAAGAACCAATGAAGAAAGAATGCTAACATTTGAATTGGATATAGATACCTTGCCTGCCTCCTTTGTGTGGGAGAGTTAAACCAGGAGTTGAGAGAGACAGAATGATTTAAACACAGACAAGAAGATTGTGAGTAAATAAATGGGGAGAAAGTTAATCTGGTTGCAATCAGGATATTTTTCTTTATTTTGTGGTTTGGTTTGAACTGCTCTGTGTGAATCTATGCCTCCCCTCCCCATTTACCATCTAAGAATTGTTCCCAGAGATTTTTCTGTGCTTTAATTTGATTTCCTTAATTGTTCTGCAACACCTAGCAAACCAAGTATGCATTATCAAGTTTAACTTTTGTTTTGTAATAAAAATCATTTTTTAAAGTGATGATTTGATTCTTTTGTGTTCTGGAAAGTACAGGTGGTCTGTCTGTCTGTATGCATCAAACTAAGAGGTCAGCTACCACAGACTGCATCTTTTTTTTCTCTTTTCTTTATTCAGACTCCCTGGGGTAGAATTCAAGTGTTTGTCCCTGTTTTAAGGGATAACTTCACTTGATGATGGCAGCTCCCACACAAAGGAAGTGCATTTGTGACTCTGGGGATTTTTTTTTTTTTTTTGGTAAGCAGAGCCTGCAGAGGTGATAAATAAGATCTTTTGCAGGACCCCACCATCAGCACTCAGTGTGCCAAAGTGGGGAACAGCCTTAACTATGAGTTTGAAGAACAGCTAGCCAAAATTCAAAAAAGTAATAGCTATTTTTTTAAGTACATCAGAAGCAGGAAGCCTGCTAAAGAACCAGTGAGTCCAATGAATGAACGAGATGCTAAAGGAGCACTCATACACAATAAGGTAATTGCAGAGAAACTAAACAAATTATTTGCTTCAGTCTTCACTGCTGAGAATGTTAGGGAAACTCCCAAATTTAGTCATTCTTTCTAGGTGACAAATCTGAGGAATTATCCCAGATTGAGGTGTCATTAGAGGAGGTTTTGGAACAAATTTCTAAAACTTAATAGTAACAAGTCATTGGGACCGGATGGCATTCACCCAAGAATTCTGAAATAGTTGTGAAGTTTCACATTTAAGTTATTAACTGTGGTTTGTAACCTATACTTTAAGTCTGTATCTGTACCTAATGACAAGAAGATAGTTAATGTGATGCCAATATTTAAAAAAGGGCTCTAGAGATGATCCTGGAAATTACAGACTGGTAAGTCTAATGTCAGTATTGGGCAAATTAGTTGAAACTATAGTAAAGAATAAAATTGTCAGACACTGATGAACATAATTTGTTAGGGAAAAGTCAACATAGTTTCTGTAAAGGGAAATCATGCCTTACTAGAGTTCTTTGAGGGGGTCAACAAACATGTGGACAAGGAGGTTCCAGTGGATATAGTGTACGTAGATTTTCAGAAAGCCTTTGGCGAGGACCCTCACTAAAGACTCTTAAATAAAGTGAGTAGTCATGGGATAAGAGCAAAGGTCCTCTCATGGATTGATAACTGGTTAAAAGACAGGAAACAAAGGGTAGAAATAAATGTCGAGTTTTCTGAGTAGAGAAGGTGACTAGTGGTGTCCCTCAAAGGTCAGTACTGTGACCAATCTTATTCAAGATTGTTTATAAATTATCTAGAGAAAGTGATAAACAGTGAGGTGGCAACATTTGCAGATGATACTAAACTGCTCAAGATAGTTAAGACCGAAGCAGACTGAAGAGTTTCAAAAGGCTCTCACAAAACTAAGTGACTGGGCAACAAAATGGCAAATGAAATTTCATGTTGACGAATGCAAAATATTTCACATTGGAAAAAATAATCCATACTATGCACACAAAATGATGGGGACGAGTTTAGCTATAGCTATTCAAGAGAGAGATCTCAGAGTCAAAAGCAAACAGAATGTTAGGAATCATTAAAAAGGGATCAAGAATAAGGCATAGGATATTTTGTGGCCTCTATATAAATTCGTGGTACACCCACATCTCGAATACTGCATACAGATGTGGTCGCCTCATTTAAAAAAAAAAAAGTTATATTGGCATTGGAAAAGGTTCAGAGAAGGGCAACAAAAAATGACTAGGGGTTTGGAATAGATCCCATATGAAGAGATGAAAAATACTGGGAACTTTTCAAATTAGAAACAGGGAAGCTAAAGGTTAATATGATAGAAGTCTATTAAATCATTACTGGTATGGAAGAAGTGAATAAGGAGAAATTATTTACTTGTTCTCATAACATAAGAACTAGGGGTCACCAAATTAAATTAATAGGTAGCAGTTTTAAAACAAACAAAAGGAAGTTTTTCTTCATGCAGAACACTATCAATCTGTGGAACTCCTTACCAGAGGATGCAAAGAAGGGTAGAACTTTAACAGGGTTCAAAAAAGTACTAGATAAATTCATGAAGGTTAGGTCCATCAATAGGCTGGGAGATCATCCAATGCGAAAGGTGCCTGATGGTAGAATCTCTCAGGCAGCAGATGGGAGAGCTACAGGAGGAGATGGCTAGGTTGAGGAGAACTCGAATCCACGAGCAATTCCTGGACCGTGTCCATGAAGAGACAGCTGAGGTAGCTGTCCCAGTACACAGGACTGTGGCCACTCTACTGGTGGAGGAGACGGCTCAGGATGGACACTGGCAGCTGGTTATTTCTGGCAGCAGACACTGCTCCACCCTTGCTCCGAACCCTCCCGCCGTGGTACTAGGAAACCGTTATGCTCTTCTTTATACAGGAGATGAGGAATCACCCCCTAAAACGGAGAAGGAGAAGCCTCGTACCCCCAAAGCTGGGAGGTCTGCTGCCACCACTGTGAGTAGGAAACGTAGGGTAGTGGTGGTCGGAGACTCTCGTCTAAGGGGGTCTGAGGCGCCCATCTGTTGCTCTGACATTTCATCTCGGGAGGTATGCTGTCTGCCGGGGGCCCGTATCCGAAATGTTACGGAGGCATTGTCGAAGATTATCCAGCCCTCTGACTACTACCCCATGCTACTCATCCATGTGGGCACACATGATACTGCAAAGTGTGACACTGCACAGATCAAGAGTGATTACAGGGCTCTGGGAGTATGGGTGAAGGAGTTTGGAGCGCAGGTGGTATTCTCTTCTATCCTTCCTGTCGAAGATAGGGGCCCGGGCAGAGGCAGGTGCATCCTCGAGGTGAATGCCTGGCTGCGAAGATGGTGTTGCCAGGAGGGCTTTGGCTTCCTCGACTGTGGGATGCTATTCCAGGAAGGACTGCTAGGAAGAGATGGCATTCTCCTTTCGAGGAGGGGGAAGACCCTATTTGGACAGAGACTGGCTAACCTAGGATATGTCTACACTACCCCGCTAGTTTGAACTAGCGGGGGTAACGTAGTCATCCGCAGTTGCAAATGAAGCCCGGGATTTGAATTTCCCGGGCTTCATTTGCATGAAGCCGGCTGGCGCCATTTTTAAATGCCGGCTAGTTCGGACCCCGTGCCGCGCGGCTACACGCGGCACGGACTAGCTAGTTCGGATTAGGCTTCTAATCCGAACTAGCTGTACACCTCATTCCACGAGGCATACAGCTAGTTCGGATTAGGCTTCTAGGCTTCTAGGCTCATGCCTTGTGGAATGAGGTGTACAGCTAGTTCGGATTAGAAGCCTAATACGAACTAGCCGGCATTTAAAAATGGCGCCGGCCGGCTTCATGCAAATGAAGCCCGGGAAATTCAAATCCCGGGCTTCATTTGCAACTGCGGATGACTACATTACCCCCGCTAGTTCGAACTAGCGGGGTAGTGTAGACATACCCCTAGTGAGGAGGGCTTTAAACTAGGTTCGACGGGGACAGGTGAGCAAAGCCCACGGGTAAGTGGAGAACATGGAGACCTGGGAGATGGGTCGAAAATGGGAGGGAGCGTGGGCTATAATGGCAGAGAGAAAGGAGGGTCAGGGCAAAACTGGGAGGCAAGGTCAAATCAGTATCTTTGATGCCTCTATACAAATGCGAGAAGTATGGGTAATAAGCAGGAAGAACCGGAAGTGCTAATAAATAAGTACAATTATGACATTTGTTGGCACCACAGAAACTTGGTCGGATAATACACATGACTGGAATGTTTATGTGGAAGGGTACAGCTTGCTCAGGAAGGACAGACAAGGAAAAAAAGAGGAGGTGTTGCCTTATATATTAAAAATGAACACACTTGGAGTGCGGTGGAGATGAACACAGGAGACGGAAGTGTTGAGAGTTTCTGGGTTAGGCTAAAAGGGGTTAAAACAAGGATGATGTCATGCTAGGAGACTACTACAGGCCACCTACCCAGGTGGAAGAAGTGTATGAGGCTTTTTTTAAATAACTAACAATATCATCCAAAGCCCAAGATTTGGTGGTGATGGGGGATTTCAACTATCCAGGTATATGTTGGGAAAATAACACAGCTGGGCACAGACTATCCAATAAGTTCTTGGACTGCATTGGAGACAACTTTTTATTTCAGAAGGTTGAAAAAGCTACCGGGGGGGAAGCTGTTCTAGATTTGATCCTAACAAATAGGGAGGAACTGGTTGAGAATTTGAAAGTGGAAGGCAGCTTGGGTGAAAGTGATCATGAAATCATAGAGTTCACAATTCTAAGGAAGGGTAGAAGGGAGAACAGCAAAATAGAGACAATGGATTTCGGGAAGGCGGATTTTGGTAAGCTCAGAGAGCTGATAGGTAAGATCCCATGGGAATTAAGACTGAGGGGAAAAACAACTGTGGAGAGTTGGCAGTTTTTCCAAAAGGACATTGTTAAGGGCCCAAAAGCAAGCAATTCCGCTGCGTCGGAAAGATAGAAAATACAGCAAAAGACTGCCTTGGAGGATAGGGTCCTCAGACCTTTCATCTGACCCAGGATGGCCGTTCTTATGTTCCTATATTATGCTAGAATAAACCCTAGATGGCAGCACATCATGGGCCTGAGGTGTAGGACATGCAGAATTCATACACTCAATCCCTGTGGGCTTTGTAAGGAGGTAAAAGCAATGCTGCTCTCCTTCCCATCCTGTATATACAGCAAGTGAACTCATAATTGTTTTGAATCTGATGGACAGAAAATGTTATTCATTTGCTGATATTTCTATGGATGCTGGTAGAAATCATCCTGGAAAATATGTAATGTTAGCACACAAAGTTGTATACGCTAACTGGAAAAATGCTTCTGCTACACATAACTATAAGCCCACTGCCAAAATAATTAGACATCAACCCACTTTGAAATTTCAGGATTCCCTTCTCCTCTATAAGGCTGCATCTACACTACACTACTGAGATTGATCAACTGACAGTCGATCAAGAAGGTCTAGTGAAAACATGCTAAGTCAACTGCTCATTGATCTGAGGTCAACCCCAGTACTCTACCCCAGTGAAAAGAGTACGGTCAACTAACAGGAGAATTTCCTCCCCCCACCCCCAGTGTAGACTTCTCAGTAACTCAACCTAAGCTATATCAACTCCAGCTAGGTTCTTCATGTAGGTGCAGTTGTGTACCTCAGGTCAACTTTCTGTGGTAGTGTAGACATAGGTGAATGGACCTGTGTACATCCAGGGTAATGGTGCTATCTTCAGAGGAGTTATTCTGGGTTTACATTGGTAAAACATATAGCCAAATCACACAAACTCTTTTTTTTTAAATTAAGTGATATGGAAAGGGGCTGAAAAAAGGCTGGTTTCCTAAGGTGAGGGATGGTAGAGACAAGAGTTCTGGGAGTGTCCTGAATAAAATCTTCACAAGGTGAGCAGAAACAGGAAGAAAACTTCTTGTATTGTGTGTTAAGGTAATCAAAAAGGTATCCCATTCTGATTCACCTTCTTAGGAATACTCTACCTGGGGAAGATGCAGAGCCCCTAACAGTTCTATACAGTGGAGAGCCTCATAGGTGAGCCTCAAGAGTATCCAGAAAAAAATCTCCCTCTCACAGACTTAGCATGTGGGGGGAAAGGGCATTCTTGTGAGTGTTCAGTCAAAGGATTATAGAGCACCTACTTACCTCTTACTTTATTGCCTCAAAGATTGTGTTTCCTTATTGTTGACTACAGGTACTGAGTGAAACATGCACATAATCCAACATATATGTGGGTGCCCATAGCACACTCCTTTGGAGTATATATATAAAACTGAACAGACTATTGCAGATCTGCTTCAGTTCTGAACACACTGTCATGCTTGCTTTTGTTTTATTTCAATTTGTATAAATTTTTACTTCCTCTATAGTAGATTAAAAACTGCACAGTCTCCTGTCTCTTCAGCAACCTCTGAGGAGTTTAATAGTACTAAGAATTTCACTGAGTCAATGAGTCATGGGAACTAGAGACAGATGTGTGTGAAAAGCAGGAATTAGCTGATCTCTCTCAAAATGCCAGAACATAGATTATGAAAATAGAGGGCAACAGAACTCTGAATTCAAGGATATCATAGGTGTCAAGTAAAGCAACAGCCTCATCATAAGCACTTCAAAGGTTATTTTGTACTACATAACACGAAAAACACATTTTTGTAATCCAATTTTCCTCTCCCCCATCTAATCATTTATTTTGTCTATTTTAAAGGGAATAATTTATTCTAGAGAGGGGTCCTGTCAATCTCATTTGTCTGGTGCAAGTTAGTCACTGTATGTTGTTGTTGTTTCTCAAAATATTAAGATCTTTAACTTCTTATGCCCCCTTTAATTTGGAATCTTCTGTCATGTTTGATGACATCAAATATGTTCAGTGTTTGTGCACTCAGATTTAACACTTTCATGTTCTCTGAACTGAAATTATTACTGGATATTTCTATTTAAAAATGCATGTGGAATGAAGACACGCACACGTTCATCTCCTCTTTTCTGTGTTTATCTTTTGAAAAATCATTTTAACCCTCTTTCCTTTATGTAATATTTCATCTCCAGTGACAGCTTTGCTGTATAAAAACATTTTACTTATTTAAAACAAA
Organism: Pelodiscus sinensis; assembly: GCF_052426305.1. Classification (NCBI taxonomy): domain Eukaryota; kingdom Metazoa; phylum Chordata; order Testudines; family Trionychidae; genus Pelodiscus; species Pelodiscus sinensis. Next base: position 159,723,975 of record NC_143053.1, read on the forward strand.
TAAATAATGAGGAAATATGTTCCATTTCTAAACTAGCAGGAAATGGTGAATCTGGTTTTATGCAATACTCGCCATGTAGCAGCACCGTGTCACAGATTAGATTGTTTCCATATGAAGATGGCATCTGTTTTTAAACTGCTGATCATCATAGCACTTAAGCATTTACTTCTTGCTGTAACAGTGGTTCAAGTGGCATTAAAATCATAGAATCCTAGGGCTGGAAGAGACCTTAGAAGGTCATTGAGTACAGCCCCCTGATCAAAGTAGGACCAACCCCACCTAAATCAACCCAGCCAGGGCTTTGTCAAGCTGGGAGTTAAAAACGCCTCAGGACGGAGATTCCATCACCTCCTTAGATAACCCATTCCAGTGCTTCACCACCCTCGTAGTGAAATACTTTTTACTAATATCCAACCTAGACCTCCCCCACTGTAACTTGAGACCATTGTTCCTTGTTCTGCCATCCAACACCACGGAGAACAGCCTCTCTCCATCCACTTTGGAACCTCCCTTCAGGAAGTTGAAGGCTGCTATCAAATCCCCCCTCACTTCTCTTCTGTAGACTAAATAAGTCCAAATCCCTCAGCCTCTATTTGTAGGTCATGTGTTCCAGCCTCCTAACCATTCTGGTTGCCTTCTGCTGGGCCCTTTCCAATGCATCCACATTCTTTCTATAGCAAAGGGCCCAGAACTGGACGCAATACTCCAGATGTGGCCTCACCAGTGCCAAATAAAGGGGAATAATAACTCCTCCAGATCTGCTGGAAAAGCTCCTCCTAATGCACCCTAATATGACATTAGCCTTCTTGGCTACCAGGGCACAATGTTGACTCATATCCAGCTTCTCATCTGCTGTAATCCCCAGGTCCTTTTCTGTTGAACTGCTACTTAGCCAGTCGGTCCCCAACCTGTAACAGTGCTTTGGATTCTTCTCTCCCAAGTGCAGGAATCTGCACTTGTCCTTGTTGAACCTCATCAGATTTCTTTTGGCCCAAACCTCCAATTTGTCTAGGTCACTCTGGACCCTATCCCTGCCCTCCAAAATATCTACCTCTCTCCCTAAATTAGTGTCATCTGTGAACTTGCTGAGGGTGCATTCCAACTCCTCCATCCAAGTCATTAATAAAAATGAACAAAACTTCCCCTTAGAACTGACCCTTGGAGCCCTCTGCTTGATACTTACCACCAAGCAGACATCAAACCATTGATCACTACCTATTGGAACTGACAATCAAGCTCGTTTTCTATCCACTTTCCAGTCCATTACTTCCTTAACTTGCTGGCAAGAATACTGTGGGAGACCATATCAAAAGCTTTGCTAAAGTCAAGGTATATCACATCCACTGACTTCCCCATGTCCACAGAGCCAGTTACCTCATCATAGATGCTAATCAGATTGGTCAGGAATTACTTGCCCTTGATGAATCCATGTTGACTATTCCTGATCACTTTCCCCTCTTCCAAGTGCTTCAAACTGGACTCCTTCAGGATCCCCTCCATGATTTTTACAGGGACTGAGGTAAGGCTGACTGGTCTGTAGTTCCCTGGATTGTCTTCCTTCATTTTTGAAGATGGGCACAAGTGGTGTTCTAGTCCATCCTCCCTGTTAAAGGAGAAAGTCCAGGTAGGGATTATCGAATTGTGGAAGTAAATGTGTGGTTGCACAGGTGGTGTCAGAGAGAGGGCTTTGGTTTCTTCAACTATGGACTCTGTTTCAGGCACAAGGATCGCTAGGAAGAGATGGGATCCACCTAACCAAGAGAGGAAAGAGCATCTTTGTGGGCAGGCTTGCAAACCTATTGAGAAGGGCTTTAAACTAGGTTAGTTGGGGGATGGTGACCTAAGCTCAGAAGTAAGTGGGAAAGTGGGATACTGGGAAGAAACACAAGGAGGAAAGAGCAACAAAGGAGGACCCCTGACTCAAATGGAGACAACAGGGCAATCAACTAGTAATTTAAGATGTTTGTACACATAATGAGGAGAGGCTGAGATAGGTAAGATGAATGGATTCTCAGGTCAGAAGGTCTGCTTTGAGAGGGAAGATTGCCTCAGACTTAGAAGTATGTTTCCTGCATCTGATTCATCTGTCAGCCTTGTAGGAGCAAGGAGGATAACTACTACCTTCTCTTGTTTCATGTTGGTCAGAACTCTGAGGAGTAAAGATATTGGAAGGTAGGTGTATAGAAGCTTGAAGGACAAGGAGTGAGGAAAGCACAGCCTAAGACTTGCTACTGAGCCTGCTGCTCAGGTAAAAGTGTCAGCATTTTGAATCGGGATTGTGTTGCAAAGAGGTCTGCCTATATGAAGTGCCAGGTGGGACAGACATCCCAAAAGATTAATGATTCTTATGAAAATGCCTACTCAGAGTGGTTATTATGGTGCTCTACAGATCTGGAAGATATGCAGCAGAGATCTCAATTTGTTGGGTTAGACTCTCACTTCAGAATTTTATAGCTTCTTATTAAGATTTTGCAAAATCTTAATAAGAATGTTGGGCAGGTAATGTACTGGATTTCTTGATATTGAGTTAAAAAGCCCAGGAAGTAGAAGAGAACTAGTGTCTTGGTGGTGGTGGACTGACCCTTGAGATGCATTCAGGTAAGGGGATAACAACTGTTCTCACATGGCAAAGCTAGACCACTGAGAGGATCTGTTTAATGGCTCTTGAAGCATCTAAAAATGTGACGGAAAGGTAATGGTCATCTCTGATGATGAACCATAGGAAGCACTGTGTGAGCGGAATTGATAACTACATAAAAAGTATGCATTTTGGACATCTTGGCCCTGGATCAAATAAGGGTAAAAACCACTGCTAACATAACCATCTTGAAGCTCTGTGTCTGTATGAAAGTGTTCAGTGTCCTGAGGTACTACAGCAGGTACTTCCTGGCTCCCAAGAAAAAAGGGGATGGGAGCCTTCACAGACTTAGATTAAGAACTTAATTATGTTCTTATGTTCTAATTGAATGTTGTTTGGGACCATCTGTGCTACCAGAGGCAAAACATATTACTCAATTAACAAAGTACCAGGGTACAGCCTTTGTTTTACTTTTAATATTAAAGTATATATTTTTAAGCCTGGTTACAACAATTGGCTCTGATAACCAACATTGGACTGCACCATATTTGAAAATGGGTGCTCCAGAATCAAGTTAAACCAACATTTTTGAATTTATTTTTCTTTTGTAGTGTAGACAGGAGCGTAATGCTTTTAAGGATCTTAAGATTAAAGACATTACATAGTGCAAAGTATTATTTTTAGTAATAGCTATTTCTTCTCTATTGAGTCTAAATCTGAGTGCTCAACACATCAAGTAAACTTTTTAAAGGAAAAGTATAGTCATAATAACATAAATGATAAAAGTAGTCTGTTCTGATAGAAGAATGTCCTTAGCCATTGTATTTGCAAAATCTACCAATTAAAGGAAGACCCATCTAAAGCCATTTGTACAGCTTCAGAACACAAGCAATCCATCGATTATGTAAAGTCATAATAGAGTTGCCTAGAAAGTGCACTGTACAAATTTTATAAGATTTAATCAAGCTGCAAATATTTAAAAAGGTTGTTTTAGTAATTACATTCCCCACCCCACCAATATATGAACACATCTAACAATGTAAAAAAGACTAGCAATCACCACCAAGACCTTTAGTATTAATTATTATTCTAAAATACACTATATCTCAATTTTCTTCTTTTGGAATATACTAAATAAAGGTTTCTGACATTGTTTATTTGGGAGTAAGGGTCTTTAATGACACTAAATTAATATTCAGTGGGCTCAGAAATTCAGAAAGGTGAGCACACCTTATAATGTTGGTTAATTTGCATGCATAATCTGTTGCACAATACGTTACTGAACCCTGCATATGGAAATTACCAGTTACACATCCAAATGCTTATTTGATCACATATTCATAGCACATATGCAAGTTATGAACATAACCTTTAACTGAAGTTGAGGCTTGTGCTCTCCCCTCAGTGATTCAGCTTGGTACCTTGCAAGATTAGGCCACGTGTACACAAACTCACCTGCACTTTAATGAAAACATGGCCTGCAACTTGCAAGTACCCATGTAATTATGCAAGCACTTAAATGTTACACAATATAGAACAATATAACGAATACATGTATTTTATCATTACTATACAGGGGATCATCTAGGTTTGAAAGTGCAAGCTATAATACTACCAAATCAGATAGAGCCAGCTTTACTTACCTCAGATATAGGTGCAAATCTTTCACTTTGTTTGCTTTAATTCAGAATATTTTTTATGACTTTCCCTTTTTAACCATGCATTTCTCCAAGTAAATATATATTGATCCTTTTATGTCAATAAAAAATGTCATTCCCTGGCTCTTCTCTGTGTCCATTTCCCCCCCCCCCCCCCCTTGCTTCCTGGGGACTGCACTTTTCCCCTCACACTATGATTATGCTGTTTCATTGTGTGAGCGTGATGACTGGCGCTGTTAATAGTCACTCTTCTGTGCTGCATTTATTGGACAGGTGGTAGCAGCCTGAAGGAGTTTAACAACACAATGTTTAAGATTAAAGGCCAAAGCAAAATAACTATTTTGTTGCTGTGTAATAGGACAGATATATGGAGAAAAACTTATTTACCACGCTACTCCATGGATCTGAGTATTCCACACCACATTTGGGGAGAGGGGTGCAAGTAAAAATAGATATTTTGTCCCAACTGCCAGCCCTGCAAAATCAGCCTGAGCTCTCGGTCAAGATTTTTCCTTTTTGAGACTCAACACTAGTAAACAAATGTCCTGCAAGCAAAAATATGCCTTCAATGCCACCTGTGTAATCCCATTGCCTTCAAGATGTGTGCACAAGTATTTAGAATTTAGTGAACTATGCTGCTGATGCGCAAGGAGGAAGGGAGTAGAGTGCTCTCTTTGTTAGTGGTGTTGACTCTGCTAGGCTAACAGGAAGAAAAAAGAAAGAAAGAAAAATGTACTGCTGTCATTCAAATGACACAAGGAACAAAGTTGTTGTGTAAAAAGGTAGTTTTAAATGGTTTCATGACAATTAAAATTGTATTTTTAAAATTGCTAAAAACATTTAGTTTAGAAAAACAAGAAATGGAAGGCTAGCTTGTGTTACTGTCCCACCTCCCCGCCCCCCGCTAGCCCCTAGCTCTGGCTCCCACTATTTGGTTATAAAGTTTCTTTTAGATGTCTTAGGGGAGTGGTTCTCAACCATTCCAAACTACTGTAGCCCTTTCAGGAGTTCGATTTGTCTTGTGTTCCCCAAGTTTCCCTTCACTTAAAGACTGATTGCTTACAAAATCAAACAAAGAAAGTGAAAAATTGTTTTTACCATGTAACTATAAAACAGATTAATTGGAATCTTAAATATTGTACCTTATATCTCAGTGTGATATCTCAATACATTTTTTATTTGTGAACCTCCTCTGAAGCCTGAGCCCCGGCCAGCACAAAAATGGTAAGCTGCTTATAGTAGCTAACAGGGTGAGATACTACTTAATTCAAACCTTATCTAGTTGATAACCTTTATATTGCTCAGGGGTCCTAGGCTGTGGAGCTGGAATACTGGGGTGGGGTGGAGTGAAGTTAGCTGGAACCTCTCTAATGTTAGTTCATGCACGGCTGAGGAGAAGCATTCATGTAACTGCAGCTAGGCATGTCTCTGCCTGTGCAGATGTTTCGGTGAGTGCAGGAATAGGAGCCGTTTGCAGCTTGTCACAGTTTCATACTGTGAGAAGGGGCCCAGATTGGTATGCCAGAGGGCTCAGAGGTACCTCATTCCAGACTGCACCTTGGGGAAGTCCATCACAATTACAGGCAGTCCCCGGGTTACATGGATCCAACTTACATCAGATCCCTACTTACAAACGGGGTGAGGCTACCCCACACTAGCTGCTTCCCCCCAGCAGACCAGGGAGACGCGAAGCTAGCATCCTCCCCCCTCCAGCAGACCAGGGAGAGCGGAGCGGCTTTTCTCAGCAGACACCTCAGCTTGAGGGAAGTGAGGTGTGGGAGAATAAAACTGAGCTCTGGAGAAATGTTTGGCTACAGTTTCCCCTACAATATGTACCAGTTCCGACTTACATACAAATTCAACTTAAGAACAAACCTACAGTCCCTATCTTGTATGTAACCCGGGGACTGCCTGTACACTTTTGAGAGTGGACCAAATCTGGGGGCTCTTTTCTCTGGTAAACTAAGACCAGAATATATTGTCCTCCAAATTACTGTAAATTAAGTTTTAATGTCATGGAGGGTTTGTGTGTGCCAACAAAGGAAGCAGACAACTGCCAAGGACATTTTAACTCATTCTTTTTATTCAGTCCATTCTCAGAGATAAGAGTAAGACAGAAAATGAAATTCTGTTCTCAAACAGTCCAAACACTTCTATTTATTTAATATATGCAAGTTTTCAGTTCTCTGAACTGCCTTAAAATAGCTCTTAGAAAGTAATTAATCTAAGTTGTTGCTTTCCTATGACCATTTTCGGGGAAAAATGTATTTTCCTCCACTTCCTGAGTGGATTATGAATTGTTTGAGGACAGCCAGAAATGAATTTTAATTAATACAAATATTCTGTACTTAAAGGGCTTCTGACACTAGTTTAGCATAACCACTAGATTCCATGTAAATGGTAAAACACTTTATGTATTACCAGAGTAATGACATCGGGACCTTTGCAGTTAGCTAATGTATTTGCAAATATGCATTTCACAAAGGCATTTGTCATTTCAACATTTAAGAAATAAACAAAAAGTTTAAAATATCAACTACGTATTTTCCTCTAAATGTTTTTAAAAGCACAATTAAGGTTTTCCTCCAAGAGGGTGGGGTTGATAGAGTCAACATTATAAACAGAGTTCTGGCTCTGTGAAAAGAATGTAGGATGCTATCAGTTTATTCCTAGAAGTAGTTTGTCTGCCTGTTCTTAGAAGGTTAAAACAGAAACGGTCTGGAATTTGTATTTTTTAAAAAATTAGATTAGCTGGTTATGCTTCAAAATGTTCAAACGTAGGTATTTTCCTATTTCTAAGCATTCTGGCTATAACATATGGGAAGCTATATCTTAGTATTCAGTAAGGCTATGTCTAGACTGCAGGCTTCTTTCTGAAGAAGCTTTTCCAGGAGAGATCTTCTGAAAAAACTTCTTCCAAAAGAGAGCATCTACATAGCAAAAGTGCATCGAAAAAGTGATCTGCTTTTTCAAAAGATAGTGTCCACAGTGAATGGACACTATCTCGCATGTAATCTGTGATTACTCTGGGTGGAGTGACCACCAGCGCACCTGTGCTTTTTCTTCTTTCCTCTTGTTTCAAAAGAACTCCGTCTTCCCTATCCACACATGCCTTTTTCTGAAAGAGCTCTTTCAGAACCCTCTGTTCTTTTGGGTTTTTTCCCTGAAAGAATGCGATTGCAGTGTGGACATGAGTGAAGTTTTTTCAGAAAAATAAACATTTTTCTGAAAAATCTCTGCAGTGTATACATACCCTAAAGGTGCAAATGAACAAAACACATGAAAATTAAGTTATAATAATGTTATTAATTTTTGTCTCAATATTAATGTATTATTCTTACATGGTGCAATTCCTACAATCGGTCTGACTATAAAACCACACTTTAAAGAGCAACAAAGAAATTTAAAAAGAGTAATTAAGGAACTGGTGTGTGGAGGGCAATTTTTTCCCCCATTTAACTTCTCTCCCATATTTTCCTATTCTTTTTATTTTGAAAGTCCCATTTGGGGGTTGAGCAGCCCTGAAATTTTCATTAACCAAAGAAACCCAAATAAACAATATTGCATAGTTAGGGAAACCGCAGGGATCCCATTTAAAAACGGCACCCAATTTGCAAAGCTAGAGGCATGCAGTTGCATAACTAGCACATATTTCAGCACCCAGGCTAGGCAGGTGCAATTTTATACATCCATCTTTTAAAATTAGTCCTGTCATGCCTCCACAGCTTGGAGATGCAGTGGGACCACAAGGGCACAAATATTTCACAAGGAAAGCTGAAGAGGGATTGTTTTCAGTATCCAATCCTTCAGGATAAGAACCTGACAAGCACTCCCTTCCCAGTTCACTTTCAAGCCTGCTGCAATTACAATACATTCCTCACAGAGGACGGAAACAATTCACTGCTGCTCCTTACAGAATCTGAAGCAAACAGTGTGCTGGTGCTTCTGTAGAAATGATAGTACTGAAGGGGAGCATTTAATAATTCATCCTTTTAATTATGAAATCATCATTTGCCAATAGAATGCCAAGAGACAAGCAGGAATGGCTAACACAAAAATCACACCACAGGCAGCAATTTATTCTTTGCTCGGCACTCACTGAGATGGGAAATGAGGTACTGATGATTCGTCTAGTTATAATCATGCCTTATAACTTCCACATTAGGGTTTTACTGCAGTTCATTTCCAAATGTCTTCAAGTCAGTGCTAGAACAGGTCTGTGAGAAGAGAATATTTCCTGTTTCTCAAGGTCTCAAGTCTGTCTTGCTCTATCTTTCTCAATTCTTAGTTGAAACCTTTCTTCTAATGGAAAAGTATTCAATTAGGAGACCCATACAGAGCAGAGGGGAAACCCAGCAGGCAAGGAGTCAAAATTCTTGCAATTGGTGCTGATAAAGAGCCATTATTTTGACAAACAGGATTAAAAAAATAAAAGCCATAAAAGGCTACAGCAGGATGCCTGAAACGGGTGCTGAGCTTTCACTTTTCTTATAGTGCACTTGTTTGCCATGGTAAGTCATGCATGATTGTTGGAGGCAAGAGGCTCTGATTTGTCATTGCCTCTTGCTGTCTTTTATCTTGTTAGGAGTTACTGTAGTTTGAAATGTGTTAAGCTGGGAAATGCACTGTATGTGGAATTCTTTCAAGAGCTGGAGAAAAATAAAGCATTTTGATTTATTTCATGAGTCTTCAACGCTGAAAGAATGGCTCTGATTAAAGTGACAAATGCCCCTTTTCATTTAGGAAATAATGTTTGTGCGCTCTATAGAAAAGAACCTAAGTCAGACGTAGAAGTAATAGGCTCAGTTCAGCAGACATGAGGCTCTGTGTTTCTCAAACCTCACCGTCCTTCCTCAGGAGCGAGTTTTTGAAACTGCAGAATGATTTCTTGCCATTGTGTTCTCTTCCACAACCACATTTCCTGCAGAGGCAGCAGGTCTAGTGGATACAGTGTTAGAGAGACCTAGGTTCCTGCTAATCTTGGCTAATCCACTGACCTGCTGAGTGATACTTGTTCATAAGTGGGACTGAGATATTTTCTTCCTCTCTGAAGTCCATGGAGCTCTGCCATGAGAAATACTGTACCAGACCAAAGACTATTAATAGCAAGTTGAAATCCATGTCTCCCCACATTATAAACAACAAGTGGTCCTGTGGCACTTTAGAGACTAACCAAAATATGTAGAATCATGAGCTTTCAGGGGGAAAACCCACTTCATCAGATGAACTGAAGTAGAATCAACTGTGACTATAGGGATATATTATTGATCAGCTGACCAGGATGCTGAGTGTGACTGTGAAATGTGAAGGGACATTAGACAGGCTATGAAAATAAAAAACTCAATAATAGGGGATTTCAATTATCCCTGTATGACTGGAAAAATGTCACCTCAGGAAAAGATACAGAGTTAAAGTTTCTTGACACTTGAAATGACTGCTGCTCAGAGCAGCTTGTCCTGGAACACTCAGAGAGAGAAATTCTTTATTTAATCCTACGTGGAGTACTGGATCTGGTTGAAGAGGTGAATATACTTGGACTGCTTCATAATACTAACCATAATATAATTAAATTTCACATCCCCTTAGCAGGAAAAACATCACAGCAGCCCAACACTGTAGCATTTAATTTCAGAAAGGGAAACTATGCAAAAATGAGGTTAGTTAAAAAGAAATTCAAAAGGTACAATACCAAAAGTGAGATTCCTGCATGAAAACTTTTTAAAGGCACTGCAATAGAGGCTCAACTTAAATGTATACCCCAAATTAAAAAATAAAAAACAAAAAAGAAAAGAAAAAATTGCCACCATAGCTAAACAACAAAGTAGAAGAAGCAGTGAGAGGCAAAAAGCATTGTTTAGAATATGGAAGTTAAATACTACTGAGGAAAATGGAAAGCAACATCAACACTGGCAAATGAAGCATAAAACAGAATTAGGAAGCCCTGCCCTCCCCCCCAAAAAAATTAGAAGAAAAGCTAGACATTTACTCAAAAATATTCGTATTTTTTTAGTACATTAGAAGCAGGAGGCCTGGTAAACCATCAGTAAGGCCACTGGAAGATTAAGATGCTAAAGGAATACTCAAGAACATTAAGGTCATTGTGGAGAAACTAATGGAATTCTTGGTATCGTCCTCACAACTGAATCATTCTTTTTAGGTGACAAATCTGAGGAGCTATCCCAGATTGAGGTGTCAAGAGGGGATTTTGGAATACATTGATAAACTGATGAATTGAATGATAAGAAGTCACCAGGACCAGATGGCATCCACCCAAGATTTCTAAAGGAACTCAAATGTGAAATTGCAGAACTGCTAACCATACTCTGCAACTTGTCATTTAAATCAGCTTCTGTACCAAATGACTGGAAGAAAGCAAACAGGATGCAATTTTTAAAAAGGGGCTCTAGAGGTGATCCTAGCAAGTAGAGTCTGGTGGGTCTTACTTAAATTACAAGCAAATTGATTGAAATTATAGTAAAAAATAGAATGATCAAACTCAGAGATGAACATGATTTGTTGAAGAGTCATGTTTTTGTAATGAGAAATCATGGTTCAATCTCCTAGAATTCTTTGAGGGGGTCAATAAGAACGTGTACCGTGTACTGGACTTTCAGAAGACCTTTGACAAGGTCCCTCACCCAAGGCTCTTAAGCAAAGTAAGAGGGAAGGTCCTCTCATGGATTGGTAACTGGTCAAGAGAGATAAACAAAGGGTAGATATAAAGGGTCAATTTTCATAATGCAGAGAGGTAAATAGTGGTGTCCCCAAGGAGTCTGTTCTGAGACTAATCCTTTACAACATATTAATAAATGAACTGGTAAAGGAGAGAGGTGGCAGAATTTGCAGAGGATAGAAAACTAGTCAAGATAGTTAAGTCCTAAGCAGACCGTAAAAAGCTACCAAAGGATCTCTCAGAACTGTCAGAATGGGTAACAAAATGGCAGATGAAATTCAATGGTAAGTACTGCACATTGGAAAACATAATCCCAACTATACATATCAAATGATGGGGTCTAAATTAGCTGTTACCACTCAAAAAAAAAAGAGATCTTGGAGGCATGGTGGAAACCATCCACCCAATGTGCAGCAGCAGTCAAAAAAGCACACAATGTTGAAAATGAAGGAAGGATTAGATAATAAGACAGAAAATATAATGACTCTATATAAATTCATGGTATGCCCACGTCTTGAATACCATGCACAGATGTGGATGCCCCATCTGAAAAAAAAAAAAGATATATTGGAATTGGGAAAGATACAGAGAAGGGTAACAAAAGATTATTAGGAGAATAAAACGGCTTCAATATGAATAGAGATTAATAAGATTTTGATTTTTCAGCTTGGAAAAGAAACAATTAAGGGGGGATATAATTGAGATCTATAAAATCATGACAGGTGTAGAGAAAGTGGCTAAAGAAGTGCTATTTACGTCTTCTCAGAACACAAAATGAAATTAATGGGTGGCAGGTTTAAAATAAATAAAAGAAAGTATTTCTTCACACAACACACAGTCAGCCCATGGAATTCTTTGGCAGAGGATGTTGTGAAGACTAGGGATGCCAGGTGTCTGGTTTTGAACCAGACAGACCAGTATTTGAGCTTTCTGTTTGGGAAACAAATTGAGAAAATATAAATGTTTGGTATTTTCTAAATAAGATGTAATGTAGATTGTGATGCAATGTCAAGTGTGTCCCAGTATTTTTGATGTAACCATCTGGCAACCCTAGTGAAGTCCAAGACTATGGCAGGGTTCAAAGAAGGTCCTATTAGCCAGGATGGGTAGGGATGGTGTCCCTCACTTTTGTTTATCAAACTGGAAATGAGCAACAGGGAGTGGATAACTTGATGGTTACCTGCTCAGTTAATTCATTCTGGAATACCTGGAACTGGCTACAGCCAGGAGAACAAAATACTTGGCCAGGTGGATCTGTGCTCTGACTTAGTATAGCCATTATTGTATCATGGTCTTACTGTTAATACACCCCAAAATTATATTATCCTTTTTAGAAACTGTATTATGATGTTGACTTGAATTTGATTTGTGATCCCCTAAAACTCCACATCTTTTTCTGCAATACTACTGCGTACTTAGTTATTCCCCATGTTGTACTTGTGCTCCTGGGGCTTGATTTTCCTTTCATAAGGGTAGTTCTTTTTTATTGAATTATATCTTGTTCATTTCAGACTAGTTCTCCAATTTGTCAAGGTCATTTTGAAATCAAATCCTGTCCCCAAAGTGCTAGCAACCACTACCAGCCAGGCATCATTTTGCACATTTTATTAGCACATTCTCCAAATCATTAATGAAGATGTATCCTAGACTCAGGACAAACCCATGCAGACCGCAGCAGATATGCCTCCCCCTAGTCTTACAGTAAACCATTGAGATCTACTCTTTGAGCATAGTTTTTTTTCTATCAGTTTTGCACCCACCTTGTACTAATTAAATCTAGACCTCATTACCTTAGTTTGTTTATGATACTGTCCCATATCATGGTGTTAAATGCCATTGTGGTCACCAGGAAAAAAAAAGTACATGTATATCTCTGCTGAATTTCAATGTGGAACATAAATAAACGTAAGTAACAGCATACTGTAGTATATAAATAAGTAGCAGCTCAACCATATTGTGTTTGTATTTTACTTTGCCCCTGTGTCTGCAATGTGGCATTTTCTGACATGAAGCAATGGCACAGTTGTCTAAGTATCGAACATGAGATATGTAGACTCTCTGCAAACAGGTTCAAATCCTGGACTGGTTAATTCAAACCTTCATTCACTAGGCAGTTTGTCACCATTATTTGTATAGCATTGGTGCCTCAAGGACCCAACTGAAACTGGAGTTGCATTGTGGTAGGCATTGATAAACACTTGTACAACACAGTCTTTGCCCTAAAGACCTTACAGTCTAAACAGACAAGGAAGAAAGTAGAGAGAAAAGATCCATTTAACAGATGGGGATCTTAGATGTAGAAGTGAAATAACTTGATTCATATGCTTAGTCTGTAATAGAGCCAGGAATTAAATTTAGATCCCCTAAATCACAGATTAGAGCATTACTAACAAGACCATCCTTTCTCTCACAAGTTTCTTTTAAGAGCTTGTTTGAAAGACACATACACCACAGCAAGCAAACAAAAGAATAAGTTCGTTGTGGACATTAAAAACCCACTGTATTTCCTAAAAGTAAAAGTTAGTCTGTGGCCACAGTGTTTCTCTCCCTCCACTACAGCGCAATGTGCAATCTATTTTAGCGTGATTCTTTGAGCATGACAGATTGGTTCTCAGGGAATGCATCTGAGCTTTAATGTTCTGGCTACCACATGCTGAAATTGCTTATAGCACTCACAATTGTTTGGTATCATGTGGCTATAGCCAACCAATAGTAAATGAAACTACTGAACAGGCATTCATTGAGTAGACATATGCTGACATTTTCAGATGCAACAAGTCATTTTGTACGCTTTACTATCTGTATGTTCAACTAAAAACACATTAAATGGGCCTCGATTTTCAAACAGTGCAAAAGAGATAGACATCTTTAAGATATCTCCAAAAATCACTAGTCATTTTTGAATATTTAGACCATAACCTTTTTTTGTCCCCTCACAGCTGCTTCTGATAGTTGAATTACTCTGAAGAAAAAGAAGAAACAGAATAGTTCCCATTCCTTCATACTTCCGTCCTCCCCTATTTAGGCCCTGCTATCCTGTGCCTGTCCGTACACTTCCTTTTGTTGTTTCCATTCCATCTTACATAGTAATAAAACAAACACTATAAAAATGTATGTCACTGCCAATGATATATACAATGGGAAGGCACATTTTACTCATAAGCAAGGAAAGGGCAACTGAGTTTGAAGGTTAAACAAATGGTAGCTCATCTAGGTTTTTCTGAGTTTTAGCACAGTTCCAATACCCTATACATTTCAGGTCAGTCTTCTTGGATGCCTTGAGAAACTCGCAGAAAGTCTTTCTAGTATTAGTTATGTGCACTGTTGTTGTAATGGAATGGGTCCCAGGATATTAGGTACACAACATGAGTGAGCTAACATCTCTTCTGGAACCAACTTCTGTTGGTGAAAGAGTTAAGCTTACACAGAGCTCTTTTTCAGGCTCAAAAGCTTGTCTGCCACTAAAACAAGCTGATCCAATAAAAAAATATTTTGTCGCCTACCTTCTCTCTTTAATATTTGTCTGTTTCTCTGTCCCATCTCCAGTCTGGTTTTGAAGGAAAAGATAAATAGATGCTTAAATCTAACCTTGTAACAGTTTAATGTATATGCAGAACCATAGAGTACTGGGATGAATTTATTTTGGATACCTGCTCACGGAACCACTAGCAGCATGATTTATTTGAACTGCTTCTTCAGTGCTTTGGGTTTAAGGTTTTTATGGCTGGTGCCAGTCATCAGGTATCCCTAATGCTATATGTGAATAACTGGCTGCTGATGGTGTTTGTATACAGCAATCCAAGAAGCCAGCAATGATAGCAGGATCTAGTTCAAGCACTTTTTCCAACATACAGCGGGACTCCTCTTGTACTGATGACTGCTTTTTCAGGCTATGGGGAGTGTCAGTATAACAGGACGAGGCGTATCTGGCAAAAAAATACCTCTTTACTTGGTGGTAGCCTCTTCACCTGCTGAGTAATAAAAGGGAGCTATCGACTTGATGAGGAGGGGCAGGAGGACTTTCTTGAAGATCATGGGCAAGTCCTTCACCTATAGGTTATTGATGAAGTTCCACTGATGTCAACGCAGCTGCATGGGTTTATATCCTTCTAAGGAATTGGCCCGATACTTCACTCCCAGTTGAGAGGTTCCTTGGGAATATGGGCTCCCTAATCAAGTATTTACAAGGCAGCCCAGAAATGGGGGGAGGGGAGATAGGGGCAATTACCCCAGCTGCCACCACTGCTATTGCAGAGGCAGCAGCAGCCAGAGTCCTGGGCCCTTCAGAATCATTGCTGGAGCACTGTTGATGGGCCATCAGCACTGTCTAGCTTCTTCACTGTTGAATGAGAAAGGCTAGCTGTGTTTCAAGATCATATCATCCTCCTTCAGTTGCAGATACATGGCAAAGCTTTAAAACTGATCATACAAGGATAACACATAGTCCAACAGGATATTAATGTTCAACAGCTCAAGACTTTTAGCATGACTTACAAGCCATATTATGTACAAGATGCGACATAATTACACCATCATCATACTACAGGTTAGCCCTCCCTGTTCTGGCATCCTTGGGACCTGACCAGTCCCCAGTGAGGCATTTTGCCAGACCAGGGGAGTTCAACTCCAGCCCCTCTGTTGATGGGCTTTGGACTCTCCCAGGGTCAAACAGCAGACCACAGCAGGCTTCGCTCCTGGCTCTGCTGCCAGCCAGTCTGGCTCCCCACCTGGCTCCCTTCCTGCCCTGGGCTCCGCAGCTCTCTGGGGGCTGGAGCTGCTGGGGCTCTATCCTCTGGGGTGGTCTGGGCTCTGCAGCTATTGGAGCTCTGCTGCCCAGGGCCACCAAAGCTCCTGAGCCACGGGGGCTCCACTGCCATGGGGTTGCCAGAATTCCATGGCTCCACAGCCCCAGGGCAGCCAGGGCTTCTGGGGCTATCCTGACCCTGGTTTGCCAGGGCCACCATTCCAAGACCACCCTGGGATACTGGGCCCCTGGCTGCCACTGGGCTCCCTGGCCTCTTTAGTTCAGGGGCTCTCTGGTCTAGCCCGGCTAACACTGCTGGACCACAGATATTGCCAGACCAGAGATGTTCAACCAGTATAATCAAATTGCCACGGGGAATGTGGGGTGCTGGAGTGTCACAACCACGTCCTATCAGCCTCCATTTCAACAGTCTATGCATGAGAGCCTCTGGAATTGATTTTTGCAAATACTTTCTAGAAATGATGCCATGCAGCTTGAAGCTCAGACTGGTCAAGATCAATGATATTGGAAAAGCTAATGACATTTTATACACCCTTCAAAAATACTGTCTATGCAGGGCAGAAAGTGAATACATTTTGTAGAGTTGCACAGTAGAATAGGGAGTAAAATATGGAGGTCTGAGCTCAGTCTCCCTTCTTCCTGGATCATCAGAAGTGGAAAATGTTGTGGTTGCAGCCCCCTCAGTCCCTGAAGTGGGAGTGAGAATGCCCCAGTTTGGAAACATTGGAGACATGGAAAAGGGAACCTTGTATGAAAAATACATAATTAGACGATATAAAAAGGCTCTTCTCTCTCCTCCTCCTTTTGTCAGCAGAAAACAAATATCAGGATCCCTTGCACATCCCTGGTTGACAGTACCCCTTTAAATTAAAAATGCTTAAATGGGGTTTCACTGTTGTACTTTTCCTTAGGATGTTCCTGTGTAAGTCACAGTTGGCAGCAAGTCATGCATATGCAGCAATTACATAATCAAAGCCACAGGCCAGAATAGCATGACATTCACTATTTCTGACACATTCCCATGTTATCAATAGCATTTGTGGAAGGTTTGTATTGCTCTTTGGGTAGCTTACCTTGCCAAGGAAAATCCCCATCTTTTTGTTGTTGTTTCTGATCTCACTGTTTATTTTTTTCCCTGCAGAGTATGGATTGGAAAACAGACATTCATTTTAAATAATTCAACTCCTGCTGCTGCTGTACAGTTTGCCTTAAACTCCATTTCCATGCCCATAGCTACGCTAAGGGCAAGAGAAAACTTCTAATTAGTTGGACAGGTTTGCTCTTTAATTATGGAAGATCTTTAGCTAGAATTGCATTTTTAAGCAATTTCAAGAGTGGGTAAAGAAATATTTAAAACAGCAATCATAATATATTCCTTCTTCTGATGTGATTCAGCCTTTATGATCCTGCTAAGCAAGTTGATGTAGGTTTAAAGCAGAATATGAAAAATGAGATCATGTAATAAAAATCAGAGTGCATTAGCAACACAGCTATTGTCAATAGCTTTTTTTTTTTAATCATTGAGCTGAATTTTACCATAGCTACTGTTCTGGATTTGCATAACGTTCCTGCATATTTTTTAAAAAAAGGAATAAGGACTTTGAATTAGGATCACAGCTAACGTTGTATGTGTCAACTCTACTTTCTGCTTGTTTCTGGTAGGGTGCTTGCTTTTCCCAGGAAGCCTCCCTAATGTCATTGGCACTCCATCTGTTTAACCGGCATTTAGGTATCCTTCACCCTTTATGCCCTCCCCCCTCTTTTTTTTAAAAAAAAAAAACTTTCCACTCTGACTTCAGTCTAACTTTTCTTAGTCTGTTTTTCTCAATTCTCTTCCATCTGTTTTTGAATTACCCTGACTACTATGTCTTTCTTTACATTGGAGAGTCTTCCCGATTCTCTGTTCTCTTTGTCCTAAACCAGCCCTTGAAGATATTTCACAGCACAGCTCCTTAGTGCCCCAAGGTTTTGTTGGTTTCTCTTTAAACACAAAAATATTAAAAGTGGATGCTTACAAACATTGGCTAGTAGGTAAATTTTTAAGATTGGTGCTATTTCCTTCTCTTCCACACAGTTGGATTTGTCTTAACATTGTCTTCTATTACTATTAGAGTAGGGAACTATACCTAATAACCTATGCAATGTAAGGGTGCATCTAGACTACCTAGTTTTGTCGACAAAAGTCCACTTTTGTCGACAAAACTATACCTGCGTCTACACTACCGCTGAGTTCTGTCGACATAACGTCGACAGAACTCAGCAGTTTTGTCGACGCTGGTATACCTCATTTTACGAGGCATAACACCTTCTGTCGACAGAACCCTGTGTTATTGCCTGTAACATTGCGTCCAGACAAAGCAGCTTGCTTTGTCAACAGAACTCAATGTGTCTGGACGCTCTTTGTCGACGGAAGTTTTGTCGACAGTATCTGTCGACAAAACTTCCGTCGACAAAACGCGGTAGTCTAGACATACCCTAACTGTGGATGCTTTCATTGCCCTTGGAAAGGTTTAATGAGTTTAAATTCCTTATAATTTTTTGGCCTGGATGGCATGTTTTGGCAATGAGTGCCACAATTCAATTTATGTATTTCAGAAGCATATTATTTTATCAATTTAAATGTGCTAGCTTTTTAATTGCACTACCTGTAAATTCTGTAAACAAGTTACTCACTTTTCATTGATCTGGGGTTTTAAGGAATAGCCTTGTCACATACTTACATACCTTCCTAAATTAGGGCCTGAAGGAGAAATTTTTCAATAGTAAGAAATGTAAATTGAGTAACAAGAGAAAAGACTTATGATGCTAAAATCACTTGAAAATACAAAAGAGTTACATTACTACAAATGAGCAGTCAAACAAAAATATGAAAAACCAGGCTGAATTTTGGCAAATATTATCAAGTTGAGAGAGCGCCTCCATTTCTATGGGGACTGATCCAAAACTCTGGAAAGCCAAGGAACAGACACTCAGGCCTGATCTATATTAAAGTGGAAAGTCAACTTAAGATACGTTGACTCCAGCTATGTAATTAACATAGCTGGAGTTGTGTATCTTAAATCGTGTTTTCAGGCCATCCACACAGTGGGAGGTTGATGGAAGCAAATGCTCCTGTTGACTTCCCTTACTCCATGTGACAAGCAGGACTACCCACACTGACGGGGGGGGAGCCCTCTTAGTTTAAATTAGCAGGTCTTCACTAAACCCGCTAATTCAAACCTAAGAAAATCAACCTCAGAAGGGATGATCTTCTCCACAGTGTAGACAAGCACTCCGAGACTTCACTTGGCTTTGGACTAAACCAGGAAATGCGCCTCAAGCAAGTAGAAACGGTTGCAACAAAAAATATTTTTCAAGTTCATTCTTCCATGTGTGTATTTCACTGAGAAACATAACTGCTTACTATACCGAACTACTGCTCAGTAGCGTTTCACCTGTCTAGGATGTCCTAGGATCATCCCTTTTTTTAAGGAAGCTGTCCCAAGAAATCTTTAAGGGTGCTTAGTACACACTATGACCTTGCCTGTTGTAGGCTTTAGGCTCCTCTCAGCCATCCCCTTTTATGTACAACAGAGATAGCAATCCTACAATTCAAAGGTGTATTTGTATTAAAATATCTTCAATACATGAGTGAGGGCTGAGAAAAATATTAAAATAGAGACGACTGGGGGGGGAAAAAAGATAACTCAGTATATGAAGAGTACTAGGATCAAATCCTTAGAATTGAGTGAGCATTTATTTTCCTTGTTGAACTTGGAAATTGCAAATGCTCAGCACCTCTCAGAATTTGATCTGGCAGGGCCAATTAATTCCTAAATGAAGTAACTTGGCATCGAGCCTATCAGAACCATAATCAATGAACACACAGTGGACCATTTTCACAATACAATTTGTGCAAATGAACAAATACAAGAGGCAAATATGATGCTACAGTATATATTTAAGATTATAAATATGGGATATTTTTCAGATAACACACATGTATGTAACTAAAGATTGCATTGCAATGCATAGGCACAAAGAGGCAGAATAAAAGTTGCAGTGCAAGCTTAGGCTTGATATTTCCTGACTTTCAAATGTGCTACCATGCAACTTTAACACTCTCTTAAGAGTGTAGTATTTTTTACAGAACTATTATGAGAACCTAACAGAAAAATGAGAGCAGAAGCTTGCTGTGTTCAATCCAGCTACTAAGAGTAACTCACTACATTTATCTGGTAAATGACCCAGAAGACTTTCATGTGAAATGGCTGTCTTGCTTTGCATTTTGAATACGACTATATTAATTAGATATGCTGCCCAGGGTATAAGTTCACCACCTGCTATGTGTTAACATTTTGCTTCCATTGTGATTTTGTCTGTTATTTCTTCAGTTTTAATGCAGGTCTCTAAATGCTGGTGTCATTAGTTCAAAGAGATTATCTATACTTTTCTTGTGACTGTATTGTACATGCAAAGATTTCCATCATATCTTGCTCATTTCTCGCCTTCCCAATGCCAATCTTCTTGATCTGGCATTGGTGTCACAGTACAAAATTTCAAAGAATTTGTAATTCTTTTCTTCAATGGAATTCTAGCAGTGATTTTTTTTTTTGCAAAACTATTGTCGTTCTTTACTGCTGCTTTTGTCCCTCTCCACACTGATCGAGCACATTTTCTGAATTAGCAAGTCTATGAACTAGTGTACTCTCCAAGTAAGTGGGACAACAGCTCTTAAGTTCCCCTTCACTTATGAGTGGTACATTCCAGCAATTATAGATTTTAAAAAAGCGTAACAAAACTGTGCCTGAATTCTGATCGTGTGTGCATATATGCATTCCTTCCACATGCACCTACATAATTTGCAGCAAACTGCATCTATTCATATTTGCTATGTACTCAATGTAGAATCACACATTCCTCCCCAATACAAAAATTGAATTACTCAAAGTCACCAGCTCAACTACCTAACCTCTCCTTTTGATTTAAAGAATAGATTTAGTTCTCCAGTTTTAAAAGGGCTTATTTTTACTTAATAATGGAAGTATCACATTAAATAATTTAAATTGAACCAAAAGGAAGTAGAGTGGATATTTGCTGTATAACCATAAAGCAGATGAACAAGCCACTTAATAGGGGCTGAGGGAGAGTTCAGATAGAAGGTTTGGTTTTATAGCCATAACACAAGGTCACGTGACTGCAGGCTTTGCAGTTGACTTCTCTCTCAAATGGATCCAAATGCCGCCCTGCCTCAGTGCCTGTTTCAATTTTAGATTTTGTAAACTGTATTACTGGTTTCCAACCTCACTGTTAATACATTTGAATTTTATGATTATGTTTTTCTTTTAACCAAAGGCTCTGGGAAATCATGAATTGTGTAGAAGATTTTGGGAGAAGTTTTAAATGTTGCTCTTTTTGGCATAGCTATTTACATATTTTCATCTGCTAATAATTACAGGCAGTCCCCGAGTTAGGCGGATCCGACTTACGTCAGATCTGCAGTTACGAACGGGGCTTTTCTCGCCCCGGAGGACGGGAGCGGGGGGACGCCCAGATGCGCCCTAGTCCGCCGCCCCCGTCCTCCAGGGCGAGAAAAGCTGCTCCCCGTCCCCCTGGTCTGCAGGGAGACGGAGAGCAAAGCCTTGGAGCATGCCCGCAGCAGGACAGCCCAGGCGCGCTTGGGCTGTCCCACTGCGGGTGTGCTCCAAGGCTTTGCTCCCCCTCTCCCTGGTCTGCAGGGAGACGGGGAGCAAAGCCTCGGAGCACGCCAGCAGTGGGACAGCCGCAGCGCGACTGGACTGTCACGCTGCCCTCGTGCTCTGCGGCTTTGCTCCGCGTCTCCCAGGTCAGCAGACCAGGGAGACGGAGCAAAGCCGCGGAGGACTTGGGCGGTCCCACCACCCACGTCTCCCTGGTCTGCTGGGGGGGGGGGTGCAGCTAGTGCCCCCCCCCCCAGCAGACCAGGCTTTTCTTGCCTACCCCTGGGGTAGAGCAGCTGGGGGCTGCCAGGTTGGTCCCGCAGCGCCGCTCCGGACCAACCCGGCAGCACCCCAGCTGCTCTGCGCCAGGCGTCCCCAAGTTAGCCGCTGCTGATACTGACCAGCAGCTGACTACAGGAAGCCTGAGGCAGAGTTGCTCTGCCCCAGGCTTCCTGGAACCAGCCGCTGATCAGTTTCAGCAGCAGCTGACTTGGGGACGCCTGGGTTTCTTAAGTTGAATCTGTATGTAAGTCAGAACTCGCGTCCAGATTCAGCCGCGGTTGAAACTGATCAGTTTCAGCAGCGGCTGATGCCAGTTCCAACTTACATACAGATTCAACTTAAGAACAAACCTACAGTCCCTATCTTGTACGTAACCCGGGGACTGCCTGTATACATTTAAAAGGGGCTCAAATATATTTAACTATGGAAGTCTAAGTCTTCATACTGCAAAATAGACGAGAAAGAAACAAGACAGATTTCAAATAGAATGACTTCCCTTGGGAGAATGAGGACATAAGCTATGTGAAAGATATGAGTCATCACTTAATGTATTACTGAAATACATTCACCTACAGTGGTGAGAATGCGGTAAGAACCCATATAGGATAAAGCAGAATAGAAGTACTCAGATGAATCTTGCAATGATTCACTGACCATATGGGCACATCTAGACTGCCCATGGCTTTTGAAAGTTTTTTTGAAAAAAAAAAGCAGTCTAGAAGCGGTTTTTTTGAAAAAAAATGAAGAGTAGAGGGTTTTCAAAAAAGGTTTTCTTCCCCCCCCGAAAGAACCACATTTAGACTGCTTTCCCCCCCCAAAAAAACTTTTGAAAACGAGATTGGAAGATATGCAAATTTGGCACAAATTTGCATATCTTATTTCAAAAGCCGTGGGCAGTCTAGACGTGCCCCATCAGAAATGGTGTGGAAAGGGTTTAGGACAAAAAAGAAATGTGCAGAGTTTATTCAAGAAGCCCCCTGGAGATGCTAAGTGAGGCAGGCCGCTAGCAGGGCCATGTGAGGACAGGGGAGATGGTAGGGGTTGCGGGGGTAGGGGAGTTATAGGATTGCCAATCTTCCAAGATTGACATTGGAGTCTCCAAGAATTAAAAAAAATCTTTAATGAAAGCATGTGTCATGCGATGAAGTTTCCAGGAATACATCCAACCAAAATTGGCAAACGTAAGTGTGGGGAGTGCACTTGGTAGGCAGCACAATGTGCAATCCTTTCCATTTTCCTCTCCTCCACTAAGCAACTTCATAAAGGTGTCACTTGAAAGCCCCAGAATTGCATGTGCAAACAGACATTTGTGCATAGACAGTGTCTCTTTCACAGTGATACCACTCATTTGGCATGGGTACAGTGAAAATCACAATAAAAGTGTAGCATCTGATCTGATTAAACCATGGTTGGTGAATCTGCAGATCCACTTTTGGTTTCTTGCCTCATGATTAGGGGGACTGGTCTTCTCATGACATCTCCAGTGCTTTCTGGTTCCAGAGAGGCCAGAAACAGCATTAGAACACTCTCTTTAAAGTGTTTTGGCCCTAACTAAGCCAAATGTGAAGTTGTGTGATTTAAAATAGTATACTGAACTTTAGTTATAGTTTAGCTTTGGGTTAAAACTGGGATTGATTGTTGTTTCATCTAAATCATTTTACCTATTCCTATTTAAAAAAAGGGAGAGAAAATCCTCCTGAAAACGGAAACAGGGACCATCAATCCACCTGAATTAAGTCTCAAGATTCAATTTGCTGCAGCTAGCTCATTAGCATTGCTAAGAACCATACAGTAAGAATCCTTACTTGCAACTGAAAAAATATCAAATTATACACAGAAGCACTCATCTGTTATGAGTCTTACACAATCATTTTATTTGTAGAGAGCTCAATGCTCTTTAGAAGCCCTTCTGACAGACTTTTGAATATAACCCTATAATCTGATTATTTTGCTGAAAGGTAACATACCAAAACCTATAGAAAGACATGATTAGAACACTGCAGTGAACCTGTTTTGCTCAGTTTGATTCCGTTGCAGGTGATTCTTACATAATGCATGGTCTATATATCATTGGGATATTTCATTAATAGCAACATCTGTTATTCAAATATTAAAAATAAATTGCTTGTTTTTCTGAAGATTAAATCACCTGAATATTTCTGTTGCAAAGAGACAAAAAGATACTTTTACAACTGAATCTAAAGTAGCCATCTGATAGATTTGTAGGTCTGAATATTTCTAGATCAGTGGTCTCCAACCTTTTGAGGTTGTCGGGCGCCAGGGGGCGGGGACACTTGCGCGCCCGGGGGCGGCCCCCCCATAGCCCCTTGCCCGGGGGCGGGGAGCCCCCCCACAAGCACCCCGCAAGCGCCGTGCGCCCGGGGCCGGGGCTTTCCCCTCCCCCTTGCAAGCGCCGCGCGCCCGGGGCCAACGCTCCCCGCAAACCATTTTGATTTTAAAGCTGTTCTGTTGCCTCCATACTGTGCTGGAACACCCAGTAGGAGATATTGTTATCTCTCTGCCAGGAATAAGAATGCTAAACCATCAGAGTCTTCTACCTGAATGGAAATCCCCTTTGACAAAGATGATGGCCAGTTGAGGAAAACAAATCCACCAAAGTGGACTGATAACTAATCAACTGGTACTTTACTCTGAACACTCTCACCAGGCATTTTAGAGACCTGAAGAAGAGACTGAAGGCAGAAGGCAAAAGCAAGGCTCTTTTGGAGAAGAGGGAGGACTAAAGATGTTACACAGGACTCTGACCTAACCCTGAAGAATGTTCCAGAGTGGTGAGGAAAGCAAGACAGGGCAGAGCAGTTCCACTGTATCTAGATCTCTACATCTCTTGTGCATTTCCCTCTCCCCCCCAAAAAAAATTTTTTTTCTTTGAACTTTCATCTTGAAATTTAGTTCAGGGCTGAAGTTACAGACTAGTCCTCATTTTAACTGAACTGGCCATCCATACCTAAAAGCCACTCATGATTTGCTTAAAAATGGTAAGCTACTATAAAATATTTTTCCTAAAGCATAGAATGGTGGCTAACGCTAATTGATTCAATAAAGACTTTGCCTTGCTGTAGTGGACCATACTTGTTGAAAGTTAAGAATGGTAAATACACAAAAGGTAAGTGAATGTGAGATTTGGCAAGTTAAGTGACTGGATTAAAAAACAAAGCTATGTAGGGTTATATCTACGCACCTGTGTATATACGTGTCATGTGTGCACACCTTCCCCCCCCACACTGAAAGATAAATTGGCTAAATATTTTAAGACTCTAGGACAGGGGTGGGCAAACTCAGGCCCAGGGACTGGATCTGGCCTGCCAGGCATTTTTCTCTGGCCCCTCCAGCTGATTAGCAGAGATACATACTTGTAGCTGGCAGCATGTGTTCAGCTGCCCCTTCCCTCACTTTGCTCCATCCTGCTGCTGAGCTGCTTCCAGGATTCTCCTGCTAGATAAGCAGAGTCAGGGTGGGGGGGAAGAGATGGGCGTGCTGAAGTCAGAGTGTACCCTTGCCCTTAAACCCCCTTTCTGCAGAGCAGGGATCATAGAGGGGGAGACACAGTCAGCAAAGCTGATCCAATCTGAAGTATGTGGCTCAGAGCACTGTAGATTTGGGTGGGGGGAGATAACAGGGTAGGACTATTTCCCTTAAAGAAACAGAGTGTAGCTTCTCTCAGAAACTTAGCCAGCAGCAGCCAGCACACAAACTCGCTGTCTCTCACACTTTCCCAGTCTCTGTGCCACAGAATCACTGCTGCACACAGTCTCGTATTTCTGTACCACACACTGTGTCAAAGTCTCACACACACACTAGGGATGTAAGCGACTAATCAACTAGTCAACTATCTGCTAAGCAAAATCTCATTGGATAGTCGACACTAGTTGCTCCCTCACCCCTTGTTGTCTCTATCACAAAGTGGCAGCAAGGCAGGAGGATGAGGGGGTTCTGCAGGGAGCCGGTTTAAAAGCCGGTCCCCCCCAGCTCTGTGAAAGGGGGCAGGGGCGCAGTGGTGTCCAACTTTGAAATGTATAAGAGTGAGCGCTGGGTCTCTAGCACATTTCAAAGTTGGAATGCCAGGTGGAGCCTGGGGCCAGCGGGATACTTCGGCTTTGAAATGCACAAGAGGTATTAAAGGCCCATCCCCTATTTATTTAGAAACTGGACCTTTAATAACTCTGTTCAACTGAAGAAGTGGGTTGGTGCCCACGAAAGCTCATGATACCATCTATGTGTTTTGTTAGTCTTTAAGGTGCTGCAAGACTATTGGTTGTTCTTTAAATTTTTCCAGTAAAGAACAGGTGAACTGTTTTTTGTGCCTAGGTTGGTAAATTTTCACGTTAATTCTGCCTTAAATTTTTTTAAGAGACAGTGGGAAAGCAACACAGGAAACTGAGGGATGGGAATGGGACTAAAAATATGTAATTTTTTCTTTAAACAACAGAGATTTGATATATTAATAAAATAAATCCAAACAAACAAGTCTGATTGCCACTTTGAAGCATGCAGTTTAGAATATGCTTTCCTAAAATGACTCATGCTTTCTCTGAAAAAGGTAAGTACGATGTAGACATATAGAGATGCCTCAGATATGAATCCAAATACAGTAGGACATATCTTCATTTGTTTGTGAGATTCACAATATCAGTTTTGTTTCACCTTTCTATAATGTGAAATTATAGATTTAATATATAATATCTTGTAGAAGAATCCAGAAAAAACAGAAATGGCCATAAATTAGTGTAGATTCCATGAAGCATGGCAGTAGAAATGGGGTATTTGGAATACACTGTGCCACTATTAAGACTTTCATTGTGTTTCTGTAGCAAGAGAAGTCATGTTGGTGAGTTTTTTAAGCAATTAGGTACAAAGATACTTAGTCACATCTCTAAAGCAGAACAACAATGCAGCATAAGGTATGGTGCTAAAGAGACAGTGAATTAAAATGCTACCTTTTGGAAGCAAATAAGGAATGATAAATTGCATCATCTGAGCACTACTGCCCATGATGGGGACCTTGGAATGCAACCAGAACAATGGGACTGCTAAACCCTCTGTCTCACCGAGCCCTCACACTGTGTAGTAATGTCAAACTGCAAACCTTTGACAGGAGCTGGAATTAGAGACATACACAGGCAGGGATACAACCGAGTTAGATGAATGGCCTCCCAATCTCTCATAAACCAACAATAGAAGTGCTCCAGCCAGTTCCCTGCCCTCCCCATCTCACTTCCCAGCCTTACATCCTTGAGTGATACCATCTTGCACTGGTCAGTAAATTCATTACCAAGTTTGTCACTCTGACAACGAGGTAGGGTACATGCAACAGCCCTTATTTACCTGAACTGAGATTTCCCAAGCACTTCAACCAAAGCATACTGTTTTAGTTAAAATGTAAGACAGATTCATTCACTACCAAAAGATAGATTATACGGGATTATAAACCTTAGGCATAAAGGTCAGATATAGTGATGTTTTATTTTCTTACTGTAAAAACTTTCTGGATCTCAAACTTTTACAGGTTGAACCTCTGTAAACCAGTATTCTCTTGTCTAGGAACATCCATGGAGAACCATGAATGTTCCAGGACCAGAGAGTCCTCGTGGAGGGCAGGTGTCTAGGAGTCCTGTGGGCTGGAAGAGCTGCAGGCTGCTGCCAGTGAGCTGCCAGCGGGGCCAGGAGTCTAAATCTCCACAGCTGAGCTGCTGGGCACACTCCAGCTTTGCAACAGGGCTGCTAAGCTGGGCTGTTTGGCAGGGGGCTGGCCTACCCGGCACAACGCAGCTGGCCTGCCCAGCATGGCAAGGAAGGAAGGATGGGGACCAGCAAGGAAGTGGGGCCTGTGGTAGGTCCAGGGCTGGGAGGCCAGTAGCAGAGGAGGAGGGGCAGATATGAGCTCTAGGGATGTTAAGAAGCATGTAATTCATTAATCAGGTAGTTGACAAACATTTTGTCAGCTACGGGACTGATTAATCGATAAGGGTTAGCACTGCTACTATTCAGCTCATGGGACCCGGCTGCGACTCTGTCAAACTCCAGCTCTACCACACCGGGGTTGATGCCGGGACCCGGCGCAAGGCAGGCACCCACTTATTGGTTAGTTGTTTAGTCGACTATACTGTTACATCTCTAATGACGTCCCATGGTCTGGCAAAATCCCTCCTCTGGGACCAGTGAGGTCCCCAGGGTGCCAGACCAGGGAGGTACAACCTGTAGTCTAAGCAACAGTTCATCTGAGCAGCTTTTCTCTCCCTGACAGATGGTACAAACAGCTTACAATACACAGACTGGACTCTGTCCAGTTTGGGACCACCTTTCCCATTTCAAATATTTTGTTCTCCACATATTCTTCCAAGTGTTGAGTTGGTAGGAGATGGGGGGGTGTCAAGTGATGTCACTTCCTCTTTTATATTTTCCTTTCAGTTTGCTGGAAAGATCTTAGGGTTAGGCAGCCCCCATTGGAGAGGAAGTCTCCATTGCCTATGTGAGCGTTGTGAGAAGTCTCAGAGATAGCTACTGGGAGAGCGGATTCCTTTTAATGGGCCATCAGCACATGACTGGCTGGTCCTTTGTTGCAACTGAAAGGTTGGCTGTAGGAACTCCCAATCTCAGTGACACAAATTTCAGTAACACATACAGCAGTGCTTCATAATGTCACATACAATGATAGCACAGCACACACGATCCGACAGGATATTATTGTTCAACAAAGCAAAACTTGAAAATGGTACCTCACAAGGCCTACTTTGTGGTATTGGTATGATACAGTTTGAACAGTGGGCTCCTGGGTGTTACTCTGAGGTACACAGTCACACACTTCTCCCTTTCAGACTTACACTTTGACCAGGGCTTGCAGGGGTTTTCTTGAAACAAAATATTAGACCTTCTCTTCTCATGAGATTCTATAATACCCCTGCAGTGGGGCCAACTGAGTCTCTGGGCTTCTAGGTAATGTGGGGCAGGGCCCTGGTTCTATGCCCCAGAAGGGGTAGGGCCTCAGGAAGAAGAGGTGGGGCTGAGGCTAGTTTCCCCCGGTGAATCCTCAGCACTGCCTGGAGCGTGCCATGCCTATACCAGGCAGTCCTCTGTGCTGCCCAGAATGCGCCACATTGGGCTCTGGAGGCAATTTAAAGGGCCCAGGGCTCTAACGACAGCTGCTGGTACAGTATCAGCAGCAGCCACCAGGAGGCACGGGCCCTCTTGAATCACCAGGCCCTGGGGCAGTTGCCCCCTTTAATTGGCAGGCCTGTATTGCTGCTGGGTTGCTCCAGTAGCGCCGCTCCTGGGTGCTACTGGACCAACCTAGCAGCACCCCATCTGCTCTGTCCCAGGCGTCCTGATTCAGCCGCTGCTGAAACTGACCAGCAGCGGCTGAATCAGGACCTGGGCAGAGCAGCTGGGGTGCTGCCAGGTTGGTCCAGTAGTGCCCAGAGCAGGCGCTGCAGGACCAATCGGCAGCGCCCCAGCTGCTCTGCCCCAGAGTCCAAAACAAAAGCCTGGTCTGCTGGGGGGGGGGGAGCACACTAGCTGCACCCCCCCCCCCTCCCCAGCAGACCAGGGACACGGGGAGCAGAGCCTCTGAGGCTTTGCTCTGGCAAAGCCTCAGAGGGAGTGACCCCGCCGCGGCTGCGGCTTCAGTCCAGGAGCCTGTGGTCTGCTGGGGATGGTCCCCAGCAGACCACAGGCTCCCGGACTGAAGTCGCAGCCGCGGGGGGGGTCCCGCGCCTCTGAGGCTTTGCCAGAGCAAAGCCTCAGAGGCGCGGGGAACCGCCGCTGCTGCCGCTTCAATCTGGGTGCCTGTGGTCTGCTGGGGACGGTCCCCAGCAGACCACAGGCACCCAGATTGAAGCGGCAGCAGCGGCGGTTCCCCGCGCCTCTGAGGCTTTGCTCTGGCAAAGCCTCAGAGGCGCGGGAACCCGCCCGGTGCCCCTGGTCTGCTGGAGACGGTCTCCAGCAGACCAGGGGCACCGGAGCAGCTTACGAACGGGGCTTTCTCGCCCCGACTTCCGGGGCGAGAAAGCCCCATTCGTAAGTGCGGATCCGACGTAAGTCGGATCTGTGTAAGTCGGGGACTGCCTGTACTTATCTCTAGGTTTGAATAGATATCTCCATGTGAAAAGAAACAAACCAATTCTGCACCAAAGATAAATCTTGTAGTGAGAGTCAACAGGCCCTAATTCAGGAATTCACCAACATATGCTTAAAACACATCGGTATCTAGGACAGTACTAAATAACATGACCAAAAGCTTGGATTTTTACCATTGCCCTGACACTGCCTCGCTGAGAAAAGTGAAAGAATAAATTTTATCTTTATTTGCCTGGGCATTTAGTTGGGAACCATCACTAGTATCTGAGGGCTTCACCATTGAGAGTTGGGAGAAGTCATTATCCCCACTTTACACATGAGGAGATATGGCACAAAGATTAAATGAATACCCAGGGTGATACAGGAACTTTGTGCCAAAGCACGAATTGAGCTCAGATCTCCTGTTTTCCAGTCCTGCACTTTAACTTCTAAACCATGTTTATCTTTCTGCTTTCCCCCCCCCCCAGATATATACACCATTCACAGCTACAACACTACTACATTAGCTGCTAACAATGGAAGGAAAAAAAACCCATGCAGGACAGTAACTGTAGTGCCTTAAGGTACAACTACACAATTAAACAGCTGTGTCAGCTCATGGGGTCTCAGGCTGTAAGATTGCACTGTAAATGTCCAGGCTTGGACTGGAGACTGGATTCTGGGACTTTGAGTGGGGAGGGTCCCAGAACCCAGGCTCCAGTCTGTTTATTAATATAAAAATTTTACTGCCCCACAGCCAAATCTCTGCAAGCCTGAGTCAGCTGACACGGGCTGGCCACAGGTGTTTAACAGCAGCATATAGGGCACGTTCTATTGGGAGCCTCTGAGCTGTTCAAATCAGGCTTACTACAGAGAGAGCAACATGGCACAGGAGGTCACCTTCAAGAGTAAATTATTAAATACATTTAACCTACTTATATAGCCCCCATTACCACAGATCCGAGCACCTCTGAATCTATCCTTATACCACCCCAGCAAGACAGGAAACTACTATTGTCCCCATTTTATTGATAGGGAGCTAGAGTAAAGCTCTTCAAGGTATTTAAGCTCTTAATGTTCACTAAAATTATTTTAAGATGTGGACTTAACAGCCTCTGACAGTCATAAGAAGAGCTTAGGCCTCACAAGCCCTCCTTCACCTCCCCTTTATACAGATGTTCCCAGAATAGTGTCCAAAACATATCAACTGCTGAATATTGCTGAACACAACCCCTATGCTAGCATTATATTGTCAATCACAATATATTAAGCACATGTACACCTGAAGGATATTTGTATAAATTTTGTAGTTTAGTACAAAGGAATGAGACAAAGACTTTGGCTGAGGTGTGCTCCAGGCAAATTGAACCCTTCTTTCCTACTTCAACCATCCTTTACAAATCCCATCTTGTTAGTGTTTGCTCTTCATCAGACTTTGACAATAGAAAATATTAAATTTCTCTCTCTCCCAAAAAACAACAAAACACAACACTTTTTTGGTAACCATTATCTACTAGGAGCTTAATAAATGACTGAAATCTTTATTAAACATGCATTTCTATTGCTACTTACCAAGTTCACACAATTGCTTTCCTCAATGTTTCATTTAAAACAGAAAAGGAAAAGGCACATGGTAATTTTGTTACTAATTATGCTGTTGATTTTATTTTTAATTTCCTTGAGACTTTCCTGCATTGCAGGTTATTATACTTGCAGTTAAACCTTTAAAGGAAATGAAACCAAACAAACAGAATTTGGACAACAAAATAGATTCTGCCAAATCGAGCAAGTTAGCAATTAAAATGGTAGTAAGTCTGAAAAACTCTATTTAAAGTAATATAAAGGAATATTATCAAAGGCAGGGAAGGGATTATACTAAATGCAGTACATTAATTCCACTCCTTTTGTAAACAGTTCACTGAAAACTAACCTGCAGTCAAACTATAAACATCTCTGTAAAATTTGTCAAACAACCACACATCTAGGGCTGATGTATTTTAGGCCTTCATTTTAAGCTTGTACAAAGCAACTGCAAATGGGCACAGGAATACAAACAAGTAGGCCCTAATCCAGGATTAAGGCTGTAGAAACACATACCTAGAGGCTACCTAAACTTCCTACTTTCTGAATGGGAAACCATCTACCCACACAGAAGAATGGTCCATAGCATAATCTGTGCTCTCTACATATTAAAATGTTTCCTTTCCTCCATTTCCTTTTAATCCTTTTCCTAACTACAATAATTTACCAAAACATTTAAGAAGAAAAGACTTCCACATTCACAAACCATCCAAGCATCAATGATAAGATGAAATTAATTGTAAATGATGGGGGACAAAATCCAATAAAGAACAAGAAACAAGCCAAAGTACTTACTAATTGAAGAGAAAAAAGAAGTTGCAGTCTGAAGTACTTCACAATTGAGATCCAAAATGGCCCTCCCTATGTGCCACAGGTTATAGCTTCCCCCAGGTTTAAAGGGCCATTTCTCCTATGAAGTCATCCCAGGAAAGGGCACTTAAAGAAAAAGGAGAAGGTAGAAAACTTAAAGGTTTGCTACAATTAGTCACAGGGAAGATAGCTTTGGTTGATGTTGCATACAAGCTCTAAAAATACCAGGGCTCTTTCTATAAAAGTAAAAAGTTACTGGTCTCGTTCTATAAAATATCTCCACATTATCAATAGAAAGTAAAAGCATTACACTTTTGCTATTTGTTTTTGTTCTGTTGTGCTTATTTGTTCCTTGTTTTCTAAAATAATTAAAATCTGCATTTTATGAAGAAGCCAGTTGCCTCCTTTATACGAAGTACACCATGATCACCTCAAAAGACCATTTCAGCAATTTTTACTTAATTTAAAATACCATTACATGTTTCCTGAATCAAACTCTTAGCTAGATGGTGAAGACTGTAGGTCCTAATACTGGAAAGATTGAAACTTGTTCTTAACACTGAACTCTCTAAGAGTTCAGCTGAATTTAATCAGATACTCACATACCTAAAGTTAAGCATATGCTTAAAATTTTATAGGCTAAGAGCCTTATATATTATAGAAAATTCTACAATACACAGCAAACATATAGGCAGGTATGTTTGAAATAGCATTCATGGATCATTAAAAAATCTTTTGGCTGCCTACTGCAGTGTTATCAAAGAAATATGCTGTTTATTGCAGTAGTCCCAAAAGGAATATGCATTACATAGGTGGAATAGGGTCACTGTAAGATCAAGAAATATGTTTGCTACATACTGTTGGGGGTGTAAAATTAATAGAGGTCTGAAATGGCCTTTTTGCATTCGCGGTTAAGGATTCAGCTACAGCAGGCATTATCCTTGGACAAGTCCTTTTCCTTTGTTTTGTAGTTTGGGACAATAGGGTCTAGTTGAGACCAGTATTATGTTTTGAGATATATATATATGTCCTTGATCTCTCGCCCTCTGTTTTGTAACCTAGGAAACCAGATAGGTATGGAGCTGCTCTGCCTTGTTGTGTCTCTTGCTTATCCTCATTGGCTCTGTATAACATTTCCAAGGTCAAATTTCTTGTAATTGCTGTAATTTGTTAGTTTGCAGTATAAGAAATTGCTGATTTAATTAGAAATTATATAAGTATTAATAAGGGATGGGTATAAATTGTTTTCATTATTTGCTTATTCATATTTATTTTATGGGAGTTAACATTACTAAATAAGGCTTTAGGAAAAGTAGTGATAGACATGTGAATTAACATACTAAAATAGATGAAGATTCTAACTATTGCCAAGTTGTTGCCACTCCGACATTGTGTTGAATGTCGTAATCCTTTCTACCCTATTTGCTCCTGGGTCTCCTGTTTCTTCCTCTAACACATGCTTAAGGAGGTGAAAACTGATATATATTAACATGGAATCTATGTTAATAAACTAGAAAACTCTGAGACAGTGGCTCAAGTTCTGTGCTCATTTACATGCGTACAACACCACTGACAATGTCAACAAGTTATAAACTGCAGACTGTGCTGGGGTGAACTAGACCCTTATTTAAATTGGAGATGAACTAATCTCAACAGGCTACTAGTAAGTCCTGCCATATAAAATACTGCAGAAATCAAGGTCATGAAATTCACTTTAAATGGAGCAATTTTTTTATAGGTTAGTTGATTTTTGCCAAGTCGTCATCTAATTATAGAAAGTTACTCAAATGGCCTAATAAAACTTAACATAATATTTCACAACATATTATTAAAGATTAATAAAGGAGCTTTTCAAATGGTTCCGTATCAATAGATGACAAAAATAACCTCTGACCAGAATGTACATAGCCTACAATTGTACAGGGATAAATCAACCAGCCCTTTTTTTACTGGCGTTATCCATCCCAATTATTTTCAGATACAGTAGATATTTATTATAAATGTCTATATGTTTTGTTTTTTAAACTGCTTACCTTGTAATTTCAAGCTGTTTATATTTTAAAGAAGGAAGCAATACTGGCTGAAGATTCCATTGACTATTTGTGTGCATTTTAATGAGTCAGTTCTAAGGATTTTCTGTTGTTAGAAACATCATCATGTGTTGAGAGTTTGAAGCTCTGGCAAGCTACAAGGTCTGCCCATTTGAAAGAACTCCCCAGGCAATGGAATTACTGCATACTTCACATTTCAAGCCAACACAATTAATTTAATTTCTTCTTTCTAAATGTATTGCCTTACTGTTAAAAAACTAGTGCTTTTCATGTGGAGGTGCTGAGCATATTAACTGTACCAAGGTTGAAGGCATCAGTGTTTTCATATCTTGTGGTGTATCAGGCTCACCATTTGAGTGGCACACAAATGAATACAAATGTGCCAAATACTTCAGATGTTAAACTCAGCATAATGACTCATGGCATGGAAAATCCTTTCTAAGATTACAAATTCCAATGAGGATATACAGATGCCATATGCACATACACCAGTGACTCATCCACCACACAAACTAAAAAGGCAGAGATATTTAAAATTGGGTATTAAAGAGCTTATAAAGAGCATGAAAATTACCATCTATCTTTAGATATGCATTTACAGCAGTGTTTCTCTTTGAGAAAGCCACTAGCGGGCCTGTAGCACAATGT
Organism: Pelodiscus sinensis; assembly: GCF_052426305.1. Taxonomy (NCBI): domain Eukaryota; kingdom Metazoa; phylum Chordata; order Testudines; family Trionychidae; genus Pelodiscus; species Pelodiscus sinensis. The sequence continues at coordinate 159,758,772 of NC_143053.1, forward strand.
TTACCAAAACGGTCCATAGCCACGGAGTCTCGAGGCTCCTATTGGCTCTGGTTTCCAACCAAGGGGCACCGCAGGAAGCCCACTTTGAAAAACACTGATTTGCAGGCTTGACTCACTGCAACTCAAGGCAATGGAAAGGCTCCTAAGGACTTTAATAGGAGTTGAATTAGAGACATATATTTTAACTAAAGTTAGAGTCTGCTACCCTTTCCCACACTGAATACTGTGGTACTCTATTAATAGTTTCAAAGAAGTCAGTGGGACTACTCCTGTTGTTCAGTGTTCTATACTTAATGAGCAAGGGTTTCATAATCTCTTTCCTTGTTGATATTGGAAGCTGCGTATATTTGTCAACTTTTAGATAAGTTTGGCAAGGGTCAATTCTGAAAATAAAACTGATTCTTGTTACAGTTTAGGTGCCCATTCTTGGGGAGGTATAGGACTCAGGCATTAGTACTGCTCAGAACTTTACAAACATCAATTATTAAATTTGGTAACAAACCACGGCGGGGCAGGCAATTATTATTAGCTCCACTTCAGTGAGAACTGAGGTACAGCAGATATGCCTACACTGCGATAACAACCCCGCCACAGCTAGAGAGAAAGAGCCAGATCAAGAGACTTGGGTTTGCAAGATTCAGACCACAGGACTAAAAATAGCAGTGGAGACATTTGGGCTTGCAGGTTTCTGAGCCAGGACTACAGCCTGAGCCCAAATGTTTACACTGCAATTTTTAGCTCCACGAGCCAGAGTCAGCTGACCCAGACATGCCATGGCTGTGCTGCAGGTCTTTTATTTCAGTGTCGATGTACTCAGAGAAATAAAGCCAATATTTGCAAGCTCATCTGAGAAAAGTGAGCAACCTTAATCCCTATTTAGCTTCTCAAGTAAAAAACTGGCCTGATTTTCAGGAATATTGAGCAGCTATAGTTCCCACTGTAATCAATGGAAGCTATGAACACTTAGCACCTTTGGGCTCAAATGCTTAACTTTGGACAGCCAGGTTTTAAAAGTTCTGTCCTATGTGACTAGATAAAGGCCCAAGAGGGAGTCCATTTCTGAGATGGGACTAATAACTTGCTTTGTCCCTTGTTTACACGCTAAGCCGTGCTGCCTCTCACACTAATGAGCTGCCTTTCCTGTAGCCAAAGGTCACCTTGAAAGTGTAATAGGAAGACCGAGGCAGTGTTAACTACCAAGAGCAGTCGCCTCAGCAGCACTGAAATCTAGAGCTTTCAACTGATCTGGAGTCTTCTCAAAAGCGAAGAAACAACAAGGAGTCCTGTGTCTCCAGGCATCTATGTTTTTTACACATGAAAGTTAAAGCTCAAATAAATCTGTTAGTCTTCAAGGTGTCACAAGACTCCTCATTTTTGCAGATACAGGCAGTCCCCAGGTTACATGGATCCGACTTACATCGGATCCCTACTTACAAATGGGGTGAGGCAACCCCGCACTAGCTGCTTCCCCCCAGCAGACCAGGGAGACGCGAAGCTAGCGCCCCGCCCCCAGCAGACCAGGGAGATGCGGAGCGGCTTTTCTCAGCAGACACCTTAGCTTGAGAATAAAGGACTGAGGGAAGTGAGGTGTGGTAGAATAAAACTGAGCTCTGGAGAAATGTTTGGCTAGAGTTTCCCCTACAATATGTACCAGTTCCGACACATATACAAATTCAACTTAAGTACAAACCTACAGTCCCTATCTTGTACGTAACCCGGGGACAGCCTGTACAGACTTACATGGCTATCCCTCTAAGACTTGTCAAAAACGAAGGTTTATTTTGGTTATTTTGGATCCCAAAGCACAGATCTGGATGCTTTATAATGGAAAACACAAAGAACCTGTAATCTTTAGAAAGTATTCCTGCAGATTTTCAGTGGTTAGTTTCCACTGATTTACATTTCCAAGGCTATAGCTACAAAACAGGATGGCTTCTTCTTACATAACTCCAGGATTAGCAAGTTGACGTGGGGGAGAGCATGGATCAGAATTCAGGTCTCACTCTGCATCAGTACCCAACGTGAGCTGGGGAAGCCAATGATCCAACCAGTAAAACAAATTCAGTTAGTAACCCTGCACCTGTGGCACACTGCGCATTTGCTGAGACTACCAAGTTGACAAGGATGAGTTCTAAATAGATTTGACAATGTTGGTATTGTATGTTGCAAGGCCTACAAGATCTTTTGAAAGCAGTGGCTGTTGATCATGTGAAAAGCCATGGTATACTACGAGAGCAGTTGAATTTGTTGCTTAGTCAGCACAACATGTAACATTTAAATATAAACCAGATGACCAGACTAGAGTAGGTGGATCCCATTTCACCACTGTATTGGCAATTTCTTTAAGCTCAGGACCTGCAACTTTATTATCGTCAGTTACTTCATGTTCTGTCATGCTAAGAGACACAGGGTCCTTCAATGCCCTCTCTAAATGCCTAGATTGAGTGGGGCCTTCCCCATTAGGCAGATTATAAAAAGGCCTAGCTCCCCCAAATGGAGTAACATTAGCTGCATCTTCTATTTATTTCACTTGGAATTGAGGTTGTACAGCATCTGTGAAAATCTGACCCAAGCTGGGCACTGAAAACCAAGACACCCAAAATCAGAAGCCTAAAATTTTGAAAATTTTCACTCAGAGCTAATGTTGTTGGAGTATGGCATGGCACGATGTCATAATAGACTCTAGATTGCAACAATAAGATCTTTGAAGGCAGGATTCAGTGGTTTTGTCAGTAATTAATTTATGTAGAATAACATGCATCTCCTCCCATTCTGCGACTTCACTAGAAACATCTAATTTGTTTGCTTTGCCTATTTCCTTCCAGTTCTTTCTTGAATAAAGACTCTGAAGCGGTTCCTTACTCCTGGGCTGTGTCTAGACTGGCCAGTTTTTCTGGAAAATCAGCCGCTTTTCCGGAAAAACTTGCCAGCTGTCTACACTGGCCTCTTGAATTTCTGCAAAAGCACTGACTTCCTACTGTAAGAAATTAGTGCTTTTTGCGGAAATACTATGCTGCTCCCATTTGGGCAAAAGTCCCTTTTGTGCAAAACTTTTGCACAAAAGGGCCAGTGTAGACAGCTCAGATTTATTTTGCACAAAAAAGCCCTGATTGCGAAAATGGCGATCGGGGCTTTTTTGTACAAAAGTGTGTCTAGATTGGCCACGGATGCTTTTCCACAAAAAGTGCTTTGGGCTGTCTTGTGGATATGGGGCGGGGGGGGGGGGGGCAGATGGCGGAAGCAGGGTTGGAGGCAGTGGGGCTGTCCAACAGAAATCGAGGAGAGCAGGCGGCAGAACCAGGACTGGACGGGGGGCGGGGAGGGGGAGGGGCTGGCCAGGGAGAACAGGAGGGCAGGCGGCAGCTACCTTACTCCCAGTCTGCTCCTGCTCCCACCTCCTGGAGTGCCCATGCAGCACCAGGTCCCCCAAGCCCTGGCCCAGGCTGGGTGGAGGATGCAGCTGGATGAAAACTAAAAATTTATTCATTTTTCATTCTTTTTTTTATGTGTGTTTATATTTTAGGGCTACAAAAAACAGTATTAAAAAAACCAGTTCCAACTAACAAAAAGTTTGGGAAACCCAGATCTAGCCAGCTTTCTATCCATCTTACAGTCCATTTATCCAATCCATATTCCCTTAACTTGCTGGCAAGAATATTGTGGGTGACTTTATCAAAAGCTTTGCTAACGCTGGCACTGGGGGCTTTGGGAGGACCAGAAACAACTTATTTGAATATTCATCATTTGCTTAATGAATATGCAAATATGCAAATGAATGTTACTGGTCCTCCAAAATCTCGTGAATGGATTTACTGGTCCCCGTGTCAAAAAGTTTGGGAACCCCTGATATAGAACAAACAGATAAGGGGTTCTGAAACTTTCTCTAGAGTTGTTCAAGGGAACTGACATTTCCATTGCAAAGGTCAGCAGGAACCCATTTTGCTGATATTACAGAGGACAGCAGCACAATTGAAGAAATCCAGTGTTTCCTATTCCCCAGCAATCAATTCAAGTTGTAGTCAAATATTCAGATATGGAGAAGAGACCTTGCAGAGGTGACTGTGCAAACACTTAATGGCCATTAATAGGCCTATTTTCCATGAACTTATCTAATTCTTCCCTTTTGACCTTCACAACAATGCCTTGGCAATGAGTTCCACATGTTGATTATGCACTGTGTAAAGAAATACTTCTATTTGTTTGCTTTAAACCTGCTGCCTATTAATTTCACTAGGGTGAGAGGGGGAGGAAGCCTGTTCTTGTTCTTTGAAGGGGAAATACTTCCATATTCACTTTCTCCACACCTTTCATGATTTTATAGACTTCGATCATATCCTCCCATATCTCTTTTCTGAGCTGAACAGTCCCAGTCTTTTTTAACCTCTCCTCATAGGAAGCTGTTCCATATGCCTAATCATTTTTGTTTCCCTTCTCTGTACTTTTTCAAATTCGAATATAAACTAAATACTTTTTTTTATCCAGCATGTTGAGAGAATAGGGAGTGCCCATAAGTGAAAATTTCTAGTCAACTGAAAGGGAGGGTGTTTGGGTATGGGAGGTGTTTATGGGCAAGAGATTCGTCAGAGGAGTTAATCAGAGGGATTTTGGGGTGCCAGATCTAGGCACTGTTCATTGTGGGTGGTTCCACAAAAGTGGTGACTTGTCCACGTTTCTCATAAGCAGAGTTGCAGCTTGGCAGTTCTGCTCAATGTCTTCACCTGCAGGTGTTGCTTCTGCAACTCTCATGGGCTGCAGTTCCTGTCTACTCAGCACTGTGGAGCCAGTGGACAGGGCGTGGCAAAACCATCATCATGCAAAACCATCTAGCTGTGCTTCCACCTAGGATCAATAGAGACAGGTCACCGCTTGTGGGGAGCCACACCCCCAAGGCAAAGGCCCCCCATTTCTGACAACCCAAAACCCCTCCCATGTCAAACCCCTGCTCTGAGCTGCCTCCTACACTCTACACACCTCATGGGTTTTCCTCTGGTGAGGAGCAGCCAGGATATGTCATTGTTTCTGGGGAGCCTTGTGGAGCAAGTGGCCACGCTCCAACTTGACTATAAACCAGACTTTCTATGAAGATTAGAAATGTCAGTTTATAGAGTTTTCCAATACAAGGTCGGATAACACAGATTTTACTATACAGGCAGTCCCCGGGTTACATACAAGATAGGGCCTATAGGTTTGTTCTTAAGTTGAATTTGTATGTAAGTCGGAACTGGCTCCAGATTCAGCTGCTGCCACTGAACCTGACAGGGGCTGACTACAGGAAGCCGGAGGCAAAGTTGCTCTGCCCCCAGCTTCCTGGAATCAGCCTGATCAGTTTCAACAGCTGCTGAATCTGGAGCCTGGGACAGAACAGCTGGGGTGCTGCCCGGTAGGTTCCCACAGGACCAACCCAACAGCACCCCAGCTGCTCTACCCGAGGCGTCCCGCAACAAAATCCTGGTCTCCTGGGGAGGGGGGGGCACACTAGCTGCGCCCCCTCCCCCCCAGCAGACCAGGGAGACCCGAGCAAAGCCGCACAGGTGGAGGGAACCCGCTGCCCGTGCGGCTTTGTTCCTGTCTCCCTGGGGTGCTGGGGGGAGTCCCCCCCAGCAGACCAGGGAGACCTGAGCAAAGCCGCACAGGCGGAGGGACCCCGCCGCCTGGGCGGCTTTGCTCCTGTCCCCCTGGTCTGCTGGGGGGTGGGTCCAGCAAAGCCGCTGGACCCCCCAGCAGACCAGGGGGACAGGAGCAAAGCCGCCCAGGCGGTGGGGGTCCCGCTGCCTGGGCGGCTTTGCTCCCGGGCAAACGAGCAAAGCCGCCCAGGCGGCGGCTTTGCTCGGGTGTCCCTGGTCTGCTGGGGGGGTCCAGCGGTTTTGCTGGACCCCCCCAGCAGACCAGGGAGACCGGGAGAAGCTTTTCTCACCCCGTAAGACATGGGCGGCGACCCACCACCTGTGAGCTCCGGGGCGAGAAAAGCCCCGTTCATAAGTGCGGATCTGACATAAGTCAGATCTGCGTAAGTCGGGGACTGCCTGTATTTTTTTGAGACAAGATGACCAGAACTACACACAGTATTCAAGGTGTGCGAGTACCATGCAGTACATAGCTACATGAGGCCACAGAAGGCTCTCACAGTCTTCCAGAGTAGCAGAGAAAGGCTCCCCGAGCAGAGAGGCAGTGAGACTCTAGACTGCTGGAAAGAGCATTGTAGATAGGGAGGCATGGCTTGGGCAAATAAAGAGACATGTACATACCTACCCAAGCCAGGACTCTCTATTCTCTCATGCCTTGTCTCACTGTCTCTGATGCTATTTATGCAGCTGCTACACAGGTATCTCCACTGCACACCATTGCAGGAGGCATGCGGTGTGCATTCCTAATTCATTTTCCCAATTGACTTTTCATCTTTCTGTTTAACTCCAGGAGAGGATTGGATGCACTTGCTTTTGGAAGACTGCACATTCTTTAACATTGCAGTGACGATTTATTCCCCGGATAAATTCACCTTGGTGCATACAAACTTCTTATGATAACCACTTAGAGACACATTGCTAACATTTTAGTATGATTTCCATTACTGCACTTGAGTGCAATAAAACGTTGGATCTATCATTATAAAACACAGATCCTGTTGGATCAAGAATCTAGAAAAAAAGCTAAGGGTGTATATACACAGCAGGGTGAAATAAGCCATGCAAATCGAGCTACATCAATTACATAGCTTATTTTGAAATATCTTATTTCGAGTTTTGGTGCTGTTCACATAGCACTTATTTTGAAATAGAGCACTCTTCCTCCAACTTCCATTAGTCCGCATAAAATGAGGGTTACAGGAATCGGATTAAGAAGTCTTCCAGCTTGACAGTATTTCGACATTATGTCAAAATAACTGCCAGCTGTGTAGATGCGGACTGTTATTTCGAAATAACACTAGTTATTTCAAAATAATTTTGCTGTGTAGACATAGCCTTACAGACCAAGACTATGGTTTTTTTCAGGCAAAAAGCCCATGAATTTAAATTGAATTCAATGAGCCCAGCACTGCCTGCTCTTGATTGTCCATTTTAGAAGTGAGGAAAGTAGAAACTTATTTTACAAACCCTTTTACAGAGCTTTGCTTGCCAGGTAAATCTTTCATTGCAAGAGTGAAAAGATTTTATTTATAGAGAGGGGCTATCTACCACCTTTGACTCACACACGGATTTTACACAAATGGAGGGCAGAATGACCCTACAGTTGGTAAATCTTTGTGAGGCAGGATACTATTACTGTACAACATACTGCTTTGATCAAAATCACTGTTTTCCCCATTGGTACATGCATTGCCTTGAAAATGTAATAGAGACCTCTGCCTTTTTCACTAAAAGCATACCCAAGGCAGCCTGCATTAAAGATTCATTTCTTCTGGCATGAGATCAGGCTGAGCGAGAGTATGCATATTAATGATAAAAGAAGAATTAAGCACAGAGTGGAGAATAGACCCACTGTGTATCTTACTCACTGGAGATCTGGTACCAGTTCTGGAGTTTTACAATTTCACCTGCCTTGTCAGAGCATTCCTCCACCTATGACTTGCTCCTGCTCCCACTGAAGTCAATGGCACTGACATTCAACAGCAGTTGTGTGCTTAAACTCCTTGCAGCACCTATAACAATATTAGTCTTTCCAGGGAAGTTTTTGTGTAGATCATGGTAAATGTGGTTTAGTAAAGTGGGAGCCACACCTATGATGATTTTTAGCTGCCCCTCTTGGATTTCTTTCAATCTCTTGTGTTTTACCTAAATCTCTCTTGCTTCAGGGCTTGCTTTTGGGTTCTTCACCAGGGTCAATATGTCATGGTTCCTTCTGATGCTCTTCTGTTTCTAGCTTGCTTTTTATAGGATGTGGATAGGATCCAGTCTTCTCCACTCATATCTTGGCTCCCAAGAGCTTTGCAATCTCTCTCTGGAAATATGGCAAACATTTTCAACAGTGAGCATAATTAGCCGTTGGAATAAATTTAAAAAGGGGTCATGGTGAATTTTCCATCACAGACGATATTTAAACTGAGATTGCGTGGTTTTTCTTAAAGATCTTCTCTAGAAAACAATTTTTCAGAGGCAAGGGATGTTTGATGCCCTGTGCTATCCTGGCAGTCAGATAAGATGATCACAATGGTCCCTTCTGGCCTGGGAGTCAACTCAATGGGCAAAATCTTAGTAGGTCCCCACCAGGTTCTGTATAGTTTAACAGAAAGAACCCTGAAGGAGTAATAAGATATTCACATTTGGGCTACGTCGATACTGCTTCTTTCTTGCGCAAAAGTCTATGCAAATGAAGTGAGGATTAGCATATTGCTTCACTTCATTTGCATATTTAATTAGGGTCAGTTTTTGCGCAAATGCTAATCTGTACTTCATTTACATAGGCTTTCATGCAAGAAGGAAGCAGTATAGATGTAGTCTTGCAGAGCAGCAAAAGTTATTTAGGACCGTAAGCAGCAGAGGGGATAGTGAGAAACTCTAGACACACTTAAACAAATTAGATGAATAGGGAGCATGATGGAAAATGAAAACAAAAGCCAGTATGTCCACAGTCATGCACTTTGGAGCTGTGGAGATAGATCAGTTACACATCTTAGAGTTCTAAATTAACTAAATCAGCTCAGGAAAAATACCTGGGTGTCACTGTAGACAGCTCAGTATCGACCGCTACTCAGTGTACAGCCACAGTCCAAAACAAGACGTTCAGTGGTATAAGATGAAAAATACAGGTATTGTTGTAATGCCTTTATATAAAATTAATAGGATGCCCCTGGGTGGGATACTGGGTGCAGTACTCATCACCCGATCTCAAAAAAAGAAAAGAAACTTTTCAGAACTGGAGAAGGTTCAGAGAAGGGTGATGTCAGTTATCTAACGGGTCTCATCTGAAGAGAGACTGAAGAGACTGCGGTTGTTCAGAGACTAATAAGAGGGGCTATGTTAAAAGTCAGTGAAATAATGAACAGCATAAAGAAAACAGATTGTAAATTTCTGTCCTTCATTTCATAACCCAAGGTAAGAATATAGTAAATGAAAAAAAAAACACAACAACATGGCAAATTAAAAATAACAGGTAATATTTTCCCATGCAATACATAATTAGACTGTAGAACTCATTTTCACAGGATGATGTTGCAGCCAAGAATCTTGTAGAGATCAGAGACCCAGGACATGGTGGTTGGAGCATATACAAGATAGCTGGTACTTCCTATTTACACATCCGCTTACCTCCTTTATAGCTCTATATGTTTAGAGCTAACACCACATATTTAGCAAGACTGGGCATTATATATTATGCAGAGTTAGCATAATTCATATTAATAAATACCAAGGCCAAAAGCAAGCACTGAAATCATCTTGTCTGACTGCCTGTATAATGCTGGCCATACAATTTCCTCAAACTAATTCCTAGAGCAGATCTTTTGAAAAATATCTAATCTTTATTTAATAAAATAACAATAGTAAAAATAATTGGAAGGGGTATTAAACCTCAGGATTCAGGGCTTAAGCCATCTGTAACTCTCACAGAGTGAGTGAGTCCATCTAGCCAAATTATCTGCCTGTTAATGAAGGGTTCTCTTCACATTCTACATGTACTGTTGTACTACTCTTACACTCTCTGGGAATTTCATAGGTTCCTCCCAATGAGTTCTATGGAACTGAATTCCAGTGGGAAAAAAATACTGTAGAAAGTGATCCTCCACTAGCACAGAATGGAGGAGACAATCTATTTGCCTCCCACATCTCTAATTTCAATTATTCTCTATGTAATTATATAAATCCCCCTAATTAAAATGAAGTTAATATTTTGGAGTCAAGAACTCAAAAGTTAGAAAGTGCTAGAAAGAAGATTTACTCTATAACCTTCATGATTCTCTTGTGTTTATGCAGTATGGTGGAATCTTTGTCAATATCACATGAGACTTCTGCCAAATTTGAAGTCCCTGCTGCAAAGTATAGAATCACATTATTTTAAAAAACAGTTGGAGAAAAAAATTAAAAGCACAACACCATATATTTTTCACTAATCTCATTCTTGGAAAAAGTGTGAGTTACAGTTCTCCCCTAATTAAGTCTGAATCAGAGAACAATCATGGAAAATTTCATCCTGAACAGTTAAAGTTACATAATCAACTGAAAAGGGGACTTTTAATGAAAAATTTAGGCAAGCTATCCATATCACGTAAGTTAAAAATAATTGATTAATTTATCCAGAGGGTATGGCACTGTTCCCAACAATTTTTTGAAACTGCCATTTCAAACTCATATACAATGATATAGACCTTTTCAATGTTTCACCTTCATAGCATGTAATCTAGAGAATACTGGTGCCAAAGTAATTATCTTAATGAACAGAATTTGAATGAGTAATTTTTAAAGTTTCTATCAAACAAAACAAGGCAAACAAAAAGTGATTAAAGCTGTACATGCAGGAGGTGCAGAAAGATCAGTAGCAGGAACTGAAACATTTGCACTAATCAGGGAGGAATGGGACTCACACAGAATGTTTGCAATTTTCAGGGTATGACTTCCAAGACTGTGATATGCTTGGCTGAATCCTACAGGATTTTCCACTTGAAATGTTCTAGCAATCCACTAGAGGTGCAAAAGTCTAATAAGGGCTTACTGTGGAAGAACAGAACTATGTTTTGGTTGACGAGGCCTAAAACTATTACACATTTATCCCTCATGCAATATGCCACACAACAATGGAAAAACATATTACTTATACCACCATAAAGCTAGAATACCTACACTAAAGTAACTGATTAAAACTACTATCACAGCTGGTAAATTTTGGTTCACTGAGCCTCTAACTGTACAGTGATGATATCAGAATATCCATGGTCTGATAGTGACATTCAGAAAACAACTGAAAGTGTCTGTGGCACATCAGCTTAAGTTGTTAATTAAGCCACTTTCCTGCTACTGCTCAATAATTGGATTTTCTGCTGCCACATATAACACTACACCATGTTAAAAATACTTTCAAGATCCTTTCATTCTGCCCCAAACCTTAATTCTGGTGAGGATTTTGAAAAGTCCATTCTTACAACTTACATTACATCTAAGGTAGACAGCTATATTGCCACATACCAATGTTGTATTGCTGCATCTCCTTATTCAACCAGAATTAGAATGGAAACAAAGAAAAACACACGAACATTTGTACAGTTTACTTTTAAAAGTACAATTTTATATAGAATGAATGAACAATTCAAAGTAGTGAAAACACAAGCCTATTTTCTCTTTATTTGCTCTTCACTGCCAGGACTGATTCTATTTGAAATTGCAGATGGCACAAAAATTGGGGGGAGGGGGAAGAGAGAATAATGAAGACATGTCACTAATACAGAGCAATCCAGACAACTTGGGTTATGTCCACATTACAGCATTATTTCAAAACACCTTATTTCGAAATAGTTAATTTGAAATAAGTTATTTCGAAATAACATGTCTACACACAGAATGCATTTTGAAATAGCATTTTGCTGTTTCGAAATAGCATGTCCACACTGATTGGATGCTGAATCGCATTTAAGGGCAGCTGAAACCAGTTCCAGCAGGGCATCAGGTCAGTAGTTGCTTTGTATAGCTGCTGCCTGAGGCTATCTGAGGCTTGTGCTTAAACGGACCCCCCTGGACAGCTGGTTCTCAGCTTTCCCTGCTTGATTGCCTACCTCGCTGAGGAACAGCAAAGCATTTTTGTCTCTGTCTGCTTTGGTTGCCCTGATTGAGGACACCACAGCACTTGGCACCATGGAGCCAGAGCTGCCCCTGGGCACACTGATGCTCATTTTGGATGTCTTGCTGCAAGCCTGGCTGCAATTGCTGGAGACTGCCTGGCAGCATCTGATGCATGCCAAACCCCAGGCCCTCTTCCTGACCCCCCTGGAGGCCAGGGAGGAGCAGCAGCAATGCCCGGATGCCAGCTTGCCCCATCACATCTGGACACCAGCAGCGACTGGTGGGACCACATCATCCTGGAGCACTGGGGAGACCAACAATGGACCCAGAATTTCAGGATGAAGGAGGACACCTTCCTCGAGCTCTGTAAGTGGCTCGCTCCTGCTCTGCGGTGATGGGACATTCACATGAGGCCCACCATTCCCCTCCACAAGCGTGTGGCCATCGCCCTCTAGAAGCTCTCCATGCTGGACAGCTATCGATCCATGGCAAACCAATTCAACATGGGGAGATTCACCGTCGGAGCAGTGCTCATGTAGGTATGGCAATCTCCAGCCACTGTGCTGGAGGAGGGGCAGGTGCAAGGCGGGGATGGGCTGCCTTAGGGAAAACAAGGGGGGAGGGGGTGCAAGTCCCCTCCCCGGGAGGGTTTGTTCTGTCCCAGCTGCTTTACAAACTGCCCGCAGTGGCCAGGATTGCAGGTGGGGTTGCTCCCGAAGAGTGGGGGCACGAGGCAGTGGCAGGGAAGGAGACTCTCAGCCATCCTGGCACCCCAGTGACTCTCGGTTTTGTGTGTCCCTCTGCAGGTGGTCAAGGCTATCAATAGAGTGCTGCTCCGCAGAGTCATCCGCCTCACTGATTTGGATGCAGTCATCGAGGGGTTTGGCACCCTGGGCTTCCCCAACTGCCGGAGGGGGAAGTGGGTAATCGATGGGATGCACAACCCCATCCATGCCCCGGAACATCAGGCCTCCCTCTACATCAACCAGAAGGGATACTTCTTGGTGATCCTGCAGGCCGTGTCTGACCACCAGGGCCAGTTCGTGGACATCAATGTGGGCTGGTCTGGCAAAGCACACGATGCACGGGTGTACTGCAACTCCTCCGTGTGCCAAAGGCTGCATGCTGGGATTTTCTTCCCTAACCGCCACATCAGGGTCGGGGATGTGGACATGCCTGTGTGCCTGGTGGGGGATGTGGCCTATCCCCTACAAACCCTAGCTGATGAAACCCTACACGGGATGCCTCAACCACTCCCAACAGGCCTTTAATGCCAAGCTCAGCAGGGCCCACATCATCGTGGAGAGGGCGTTCAACCAGTTGAAGGTCTGTTTTAGATGCCTCCTCACCCATCTGGACCTATCCGATCAGAATATTCCACACATGGTGGCAGCTTGTTGTATGCTGCATAATTTGTGCAAGAGGCTTTCCTGCCAGCCTGGATGGCAGAGGCCCATCGGGGGGCTGTCTGCATCTGGGAGGCCCTGCAGCCCTCCCTAACTCCCCTTCCTGATGTAAAATAAAAACACATGGATTGCCAAAAACAAACTCTCTTTATTGACCATAATTGGGGTGATGGGGGAATGAGGGTGGGAGAGGGGAGGGAGAAACCTTGGAGGAGGGAGCTGGAAGGGGGAGGCAAGGGGAGGAAATGGGAGGAGACGCTCAGGGTTGGGGGTCTTGCTGGTCCACCTGTCTCCCAGCACTGTGGGTGTGGGGGCCTCAGCATCCCCGGGGGGGAGCGGGTATGGAGGGTGGGCTTTGTGTGTGTGGGGGGAGGAATAAGTGGGAGGGGGAGCAGGAGTGAGAGGAGGAGCAACAGCTGTGGTGGCTGCAGGGGCTGGAGCAGCAGCAGGCAGCAATCTCTGCACCAGGGTCTGCAGGTGGGCACGGATGGCACAGCCCTGGTCAAGCAACTCCCACAAGCTGTCCTTCTGCAGCTGCAGGTCTTCATGCCCCCAGTGCTCTTGGCTGTGGATCTGCCTTTTCAGCTGCTGGTACTCCTCCTGGTTCCGGGTGAACCTGCTGGCCCGGGTGGTGTGGTGCACCCTGCACTCTCAGCTGCTGCGGCTGTGGAGAAACACGGGAAGTGGTCAATTGTCCCTGGGGACTCAGTGGGTGAAGCCCAGCCCCCCTCTGCAAGGTGAGGATGGCAGGTCTCCACACCATCATGTCCTGCTATCCCCAGAGTGTGAGCTAGCCCCTGTGCTATATATAGTGTGGGTGTGGGCGGGGAGATGCACCCTGTCACTGCATAGAGGGGGCTTCTGGAGGGAGGGCATCATGCATGTCATGTGCCTTCATACATACATGTGTGTGGGTCACAGGCTCAGGCCCCTGTGTGGCAGCCAGCCGGGGACACATGCCGGGGTGGCATGGCACATGCACAGGTTGTGTGCTCTGTGGTCAGCAAGGCCCACACACGCGGTCCCTGGGTTCCCTTTCCCCACGCCCTGCATAAGGGGACAGTGATGGCACTCACATGTCGAGGCCTCCCCGGCCTTGGATGACACTGGCGACAGGGTTGCTGGGACGGCTTGGGGGTCCTGGGTGCGGGGCACACTCCCTCCAGGCTCATGCAGCTCCTGGCAGTCCTCCTCCTCCTCCTCCTCCTCGGTGTCATGATCAGGGCCTTCTGCCCCAGGTTCGATGACCACCTGGGGGCACGGACCACCTGACTCCCCAGGATGCTGTCCAGGGCATCCTTCTGGAGGGAGGGCATCATGCAGTGTCCCTCCCTGGTTGGGAGCTGCCCCGAGACCCTGGCATAGACCTGCCACAGCTCTTTTATTTTCATGTGCACCTGTTTCTGGATGCATATGTGGCCTTTGGTGACCAGGCTGTCAGCCATCCACCTGTAGACAGCCGTGTTCCTGCGTCTAGTGCAGAGATTGTGGACATTGGAGGCCTCCCCCCAGACCTCAATGAGGTCCACGATCTCCGCACTAGACTTGGAAGGCATCTGCCTTTTGCAACCCCTGGCAGGCTCCTGGGTTGCCGGCTCATGCTGGGCAAGGTGCACAGGACTGCTGGCTCTGTGCTGGCAGGCTTGCAGCTGGCACAGGCACTGTGGCCAGAGTCTACCCCTTTAAGAGCTCTGGGGCTCTTGAATTTCTATTGTGATGCTGCAGCCAAAAGGGCCAATGCAATTTCTGGATGCATCAACAAGGGAAAATGTTGAGTAGAAGTATTTACTGCTGATGCAACTGGTGCTAGAATCCTGTGTACAGTTTTGGTGTCCACAATTCCTGAAGGATGTTGAAAACCTGGAGGAGGTTCAGAGAAGAGCCTCAAGCACTGTTAAAGGTTAGAAAATGCATCTTATAGCAAAAGACTCGAGAAGCTCAATCTGCTCCTGAGTAAAGAAGGTTAAGGGGTGCCTTGAGTTCAACTGTAAGTATCTATGTGAGGAACGAGTATTTTATAATGGGCTCTTAAATAGAGCAGAGAGAGATGTTACACAATCTAATAGACAAAAGTTAAAAAGCCAGGCAAATTCATACTGGAAATAAAGGAGACAATTTTTTATATAGAGAGCAGCTTAATCACTAGGACAATTTACCCAGGGACATAGAGGAGTCTCCACCACTGACAACTTTTAAATCAAGATTGTTTGTTTTTCATAAAAGACATGCTCTAAGAATTATTTGAGGGGAGTTCCAAATCCTGTGTTCTACAGGTCAGGCCAGATGTTCATAATGATTCCTTCTGGCTTTGGAATCTATGAAAATTGATCATCATCACGGGCATGACTTCATCACTAAGATTATGCAGCCATCTTCCTTTATTTGTGTTTAAACTGGCAAACCACTGCTTTCGGGGCTCTGTGCTTACAAAGCAAAGAATGCTAAACCTTGCACCAAACATCTTGCCTTCCTTCAAAACAATGACGCTTGCTGATCCAAGATATGTCATAAGCACACGGCTAAAGCATTTCTACTGATGTTAGGAATGAATTACCGAGTTAGCATCAATTATAAAGACTGGCAAAACTGAAGACAAATTTATTTTAAACAGCCAAAAATAAATTAATGGGAGATATTTGGATCAGTTTTAATATTAGAAATAAATGGACTCATGTATTTTACAAGTAAAACTGTGCACATACCAGAGAGATTTTACTGTGCACACACCAGAGATATTTTCTCTAGTATTGTCAACAGCAGTCAAGCTGCTTTAATGAACTTGTTTTTAAAATAAAAGTATATGTTGCTGAGTAAAGATAACTGTACTGTGACCAGGTAAGTGACTCATTAGAAAATAGGGCAATTCTATCATTAGTTCTTTGAGAAATTTGGAGTGGCCTGCACTGCCTCACCACCTGTCTTTCTATATTTATCATATGAGCGCATGGAGCTATTAGCAACAGTTATATTAAAGTGGTTCAATATTGCCCATAATAAACCTCTGTTTTCAGTTGCTTACATGCTTTTTCAAAGTGTAACCTTTTGAAGTAAAATTTTCAATGTTGGTCTCTGCTTCAAGGTGACCCCCTCCAAGTCTGATCAAATTCTGTTCAGTCACATTCAAGAATCAAGATACTGGTGGTAAGGGGTTGAGGAAGGAAATTCAGTTTAATTAATCTTCAAAATGTTTGCAACTTCTTTTTTTAAAATAAACAGCTCTTTCATGTTGTGTTAGTTGGCGTAAGAGGCCAAAATTTGACAAATGGAAAGTCTGGAGTTCAGGAAGGTACCTTGCAGGTCCCAGTTAAAGTCCATACAGATTTGGCCAAATTATAAACCAAAAAATAAGGCACAAATGGGAAGAGTCTGAACTATCATTCAAACTTCTTGACAGTCCTGGCCTAAGTGAAATGGTAATAGAAATAGTAATGTTTGCACAGCATGGGAGCATGTGTAAGACAGCCTGTCAGTTATTCAGTTTTCATCACTACTTCAAACGGAACACTGGAGAGTTCAAAATGTACGAGTACATAGGCAAAATGGATCCTCCCTCCCTCCTCCGTCCACTGCTGATTGCTGATTCAAAATACCCTTTGCACAGGGAACACTGCGGCTGGTAACACGGACTTTCTGAATTCTAAATTCCACTCTTCTAAATTGGCTGACCATAATAATTCTCTGCATTACACAACCTTTATTACTGAACTAAGATTTCTAACCTTATCATAGAAGGTCGGTAAGTACCATTCCTCACCATTATGTTGACAGGGTAAGGTCACCTCTGGCAGAGCTGGAAATGCAACCTAGGTCTTTTATGTGGCAAACACTCCATCCACTAAGCCACACATTCCGAGAGACTATACCTAATCTACAGATTTGACTGCTGTCTGTAAAACTGAGCTACTCTCAGATGCCATCTCTGAAGCACTTTAAGACTCCCAGATGAATGAACACTGTACAAGTACATAGCTAACAAAAAATCCCTGACACTCAGTTTCCTATCATCATTGCTGCACAATATTCACTTTTCAGAGCCAGCACCACAGCCCACAAATCCAGATTCCAAGCTTTCCACTGTCCTGTCTTCCAGAATTTCCAGCCCAAGAATGGCACAGCAGAGAGCTCCCTCAAAGTCGCTATGTCCCACCTAGCTCCAGGCATGTGAGCTCATGGAAGAGAAGGTGCAAGAAGGAGCTAATAGAACCTCAGCCAGCAGAAGCAGAGACAAGCAGCCAGGGGCAAATGACCGTTTTGCGGGGCCCCGGGCAGCATAATTCTGCGGGCCCCCCCTTTGCCACGGCACATGCGCAGTGACATCATGCGCAGCGGCGCCACGGTGCATGCGTGGAGCTTTCTGAAGCGCGGGGCCCGGGGCGGCTGCCCCGTTTGCCCTGCCCTATATCCGCCCCTGCAAGCAGCAGTTGCAGGGATCTTTGGATGTTGATGTTTTCAGACTGCTTTTTTCCAGTTTTTACTCTGAACAGTCTTTACTGATCAGACTGGTTAGCTGTTAACTCCAGCTTCCTCCATTGCAGTCTCTTATCTTCAGCCTGACTCCCCCTTGCCCCTTCACACATCATCTTTCCTTCTCTTCTCTGATTTGCTACCTTCCTCATGCCTCACATTTCTATGTCTCCTCTCCCTTCCTTTGTTTCTCTGTTTAAGTAATTCCTTCCCAACAAAACCACATCCAAACATTCAAAGAGAACCACCACCACCAAAAAAAAAAAATCACAAAACCAGTTTGGTATTTGAAGACTACTATACTGTTCACGCTGCTTGTATAGTATATCCCTTTCCAACATCCTTGGCCATGTCATTAATCTGCAACAGATTGACACTGCCGCAATTGATTTTCCAAAGTTCAATTTAGTGGGTCTAGTAAAAACCCACTAAATTGAACTCAGAGGGTGCCCTCATCAACAGCCAGTACTCCTGCTCCTGCAAGTAAGAGAAGCTGACAGGAATGTTTGCTCCCCTTGGCCTTCCACTGTGGGGAAACTCAAATCAAGATACGTCGACTCCACCTATGTAAGTAATGTAGCTTGAGTTGCGTATCTTGATTCAACATTCCTCTTCAGTTTAGGCTTGGCCTTAGTTGGCCTTGTGTATCCAGACAGTAAGCACTTCAGGCAAAAGTATTATTTACTTTCTGTTTATTCAGTACCTGGTGCCTCCATCTCAGAGAGGATGCCTTAGCACTAACATAATAGAATAAAAAAGTAAAATGAAATATTTGAATGTCTTTTACCTTTAATAAAACAAAAACCAAATCAGCTTCAACATTCCTTACAAACTCTTTACATTAAGAGGTCATGTGAGAAATATAGTACATAATAATATAATTAAATGCTTTACTGCTGTAAATTATTGTAGTTCTACTGAAGTCAATGGAGCTACACAGATTTATTTGAGTCAAGTATTAGGCCGTGTGTGTCTCATCTTTCCCAGAAGTTTGGTTTCATTTGCAACTTTCAGATGTTAAGTCTAACTCCTTTGACTAATTTAAAGTGAATTTCCTCTTACCTGTTCTGATTCACTCATGGAAGCTGTATTTAATGTATTATTTTAGTTGACATTTAAGAAACAGACGTCTGATATTTTCTTAGAATACACAATGATTTCTTCCTGGCTGACACCCTTTGTGAAGAAGTTTGTATGAGTAAATGTCATGCCCAGTGAAAGTCTTCCATTATTATAGCAACATTCCTTGTGACAATACTTATATAATTTTTGTTTGTATATAACAAAAGATTATTTACACATTTTATTTCATGTCACCTTTTGACTTTATTTACTTTTGCCTTTAGTAGAAAGAGCATAAGAATATTGTAGGATTCTGTTCAATAGATATTTAGTTCCAAAATAATGCTTAGTAGAGTGTCTGTCCATGCTATGCTCTGACACAAGGAATATAAACTATATTTATTGGAAAGAAGAAGAAGAGAAACCTCAGGATATAGGCCTTAAGTTAACACAAATCGGTCTTGATATTGGAAGGCCTACAGGTAGCTAATTAGGTTCAGACAGATACATGGATAAATCATTCTCTGTAACTTTTATGAGACTAAGTTTAAAAAATATAAACCATGCAGTTTTCTGGTCAACTTAAGAGGACTGTACATGGCTACTAATTAATAGTTCTTCAAGGAACACCTGTAATGATGGTTATTTAACTGAAAAGCAGTCAAACAAGAAAGCAGCAGCCTGTTAAATGATGAGGTTAAATGAGAGACTAATTGGGTCCTGTGATGATTACCCTGAGCTATCAGATCTGCACACAGAATGCAACTAATGCAACCAAAAGACCATTGTCCCTTCTGAGGTGATGAGACATTCATTTTCCTGACCAGAGACACCCTGGTCTTATTTATATCAATGAGAAAGCACCAAGGGAGGGAAGGGGAGCATGAATGGCCCCTTACTATGCCAAAAAGAGTTAACTCTTCTATATGCCACAATTGAAACATTGAACCATAAAATTAGCCTCCATTTGCTGGCAGGAAAGAAAGAGGCAGAGATTGTCATTCCTATACATGAGAGACCATCTGATTCCACAGTACCAACTTAGTAGCCTCGATAGAAAGTACTAATGGTCTGAACCTTATTCTGCTTTCATTGACATTATTCCAGAGTTGCACTCTGTCGCTATTGCCAGTGAAAGCAGAACTTGTCTTTTAGTTTTAAGACAGGATGTTTTTAATTAAAGAGTTTATTGAACAAGAACCAGAAGGCTGCATTCCTTGCAGACACAAGTCACCTGCTGAAATCAATGGGAGTTTTGGGTGTGCAGATAATGCAGGTTTGTACCTAACGACTCCTCCTTTCAGTAAAGCAGAGACCAAAGTATTGGGATTTGAGAGCAAAACAATTAGAGTAATTCACATTGCAAGTAAGATGGAGGAGTGTGTCAAGCAACCACTTTGTCAGAGCTGCTGTCTAAAGATGCATATGCATCCAAAGAAGTACTTGTGGTCCTGAAAGATAGATGGAAGATAGACAACTCCTCATTGCCATAGATGTAACTAAAAACAGTTGAAGCACTTAACAGAATCCTGGTTGTTAAAAAAAATCTAAATCTTTATATTTGCATTATATGGAACTCTGTATGAAGGACAGTGGGGAAACCTGCCCCGCAGCCAAGTTGTGTGGGAAATTCTGGGCAGAGGGAGTGAGTTACAGCTGGCTGCACACTCTAATCACCCTCGTTCTTTATGTGTATTCTGTTTCCTACCCCTACTAGATGTGGGGGGGGGGGAGGGGGAGGGGAGGGAAGCTATCTTGATGGGAGGTTGACAGTAGGGATAAGTTGATCTTTTTTTTTTAAGTACGTTTACCTTCAATCACTCTGAATATTGGAGATCCTCATTTTTTTCAATTAATCTTTGGATTTCAGAGAAAGACCAAAATCCAGGTTATTTGGGAAATGTGTAATTCAGATTTCACATCCTGGTTCACAGAATGCAGTGAGTTTTAATTAAATGATTATAAACTGCTCGGGGTCATCAGACAGAAAGTTCTAGAAGAGTACTTTTTTTATTCAACACTAACTAGGTGTTCCCACCTTCACATGAAACTTCCAACATTGCCAAATTGAAATTTTAGACTGTGCAGATGTTTTTCATTCTTTATCTCCTCCAACCTTAAGTGTTCTTGAAAAAAACCTCGCATTTTACCATTAAGGGCTCACGAAGGATTTGATTACTGCTAGCTCACATGTAGTAGCTTCCCTTTAATCTGAGTCATTTAGCCACAGTAGAAATGAATATCCCACAATATTATGTCAAGAGCACAACTGATATAACATGTGATAATGGAGCAGTCACAGAAGATGAAAATATAGAGAGACATGACACCACTAGAGCCTTGTAAATGGAGATAGATTTTTGTATATCATCTGAAAAAGAGTGAGGCTGCATATCCTTTTGAGAAACAAATGAAATAGTATCTCTGATTTAATAGGCAATATCTATATTTATTTCCAAGGATTGTTACTGATTTTTTAGGTGGTAGTGTGTGCTTTGTTTTGTCTTATTACTTGTTCTTAAAGAGATAGAGATATGTAAAGTTTCTAGGTTCTTATTGAAACAAATATTCTTAAAAGATAAGACTGACCATTAAAATGATTAGTTTCATTAAAAGCATCCAAGGAATAAAGATCAGATAAAAAAATTAAACAGGAACATTGACAATGTGTGTTAAAGCCTAATTAAATTATGATCTATTAAATATGAAAATAATATTAAATAGTATTTAATTTGCTGCCAAATTTCAAGGGAAGTCAAGCCACTGAACTAGAAGAAGTCACTGGCTAAGTAAGTAGAACTAAAGTTTGTTGAGGATGAAAAGTCTTATTTATATCTCTTCATATGAAAGTTGTTCCAAACCCCTAATACATTTAGTTGCCCTTTTCTGAACCCTTTCCAATTCCCATATATCTTTTTTGAGATGGGGCACCACATCTGAATGCAGTATTCAGGGCAGGCAGTAGCATCTTCAACAGGTACAGTGAGAATATTTCCATTTTAGTTTATTCAAGTAATTCAGTTCAAAACTGTTTTATTCTAAAAAAGAAATCAACTAAGAGTTAAAAAAGCAGGAAAGCTTGTTTTAACTCTTCCACTTAATGCATAAACCTAGCATTAGAAGATGAGGTTTTATGGTTCTAAAATCTTGAATGATATGGGACCTGAAAATCAGTTCAGTAACAACCAATGATTCCTTTACTTAACTCAGTTTTAAATGCAAACCAAGTTTTGATAATTTTCTTCTTCTTTATCCAGCACATTTAAGGTAAATTTTAATTAAATAAATCAAACACTATTTATGTGCGTTTTAATTTGCATTTGAATTTCTATCCATATAGAGCTTGAGACAAATCACAAGTGAATCACAGAGGAGTGGCCATGTTAGTCTAACCAGAAAAAAAATCTTAAACAATGAATAGTCCTGCAGCACCTTAGAGGCTAACAAAAAATGTAGATGGTATCATGAGCTTTCATGCACACAACTCACTTCTTCAGATGAATGGAGTTAAGGGGTCCAGGGTACAAATAAATAGCAGAGAAAGAGAGGGGATGGGGAGGGAAAGAGAAGTAATGAAAATGGGGGGAAAATACTGTCAGAGTTTCCATGTTAAATGAGGCTAATAGAGTGGGCTCTACCTAGTGCTTAGCTTTGTGTGTAATTAGGGTGTGAAATGTAGCGGCCCATCCAGCTCAAATCTTTGTACATACCTCAATTCCACATGTTGTAAACAAAACCAAGTTCTGTAGCTTCTCTCTCAAGTTGGTTTTTGAAATTGCTTTGTAATAACATAGTGATTTTTAGGTCCATTAGTGAGTGCCCAGGCAAGTTAAAATGTTCCCCAATAGGTTTCTGTGTGTTACCATTTCAAATATCTGATTTGTGTCCATTAATTCTTGTTGTAGTATCTGCTCAATTTGGCCAATATACATGGCAGAGGGGCATTGCTAGCACTTGATGGAATATATCTGTTGGTAGATGTGCAGTTATATGAGCCTCTGATGTGGTGGCTGATGTAGTTAGGTCCTGTGATGATGTCACTAGTATAGATGTGTGGACAGAGTTGAAATTGCAGTTGATTGCAGGGGTGGGTTCCTGAATGAGTATGATGGAGGTATGCTGCGTGATTATGGAAAGAATTTGTTTGGGGTTAGGAAGTTATGTGTAGGCAAGGATTGGCCTTTCCCCCAAGGCATGTGAGAGTGAGGAGTCATTTTCCAGGATAGGTTGTAGATTGTTAATAATGGCCTGGAAGGGTTTAAGTTGGGGTCTGTAGGTGATGACAAGTGGTGTTCTATTGGCCTTTCCCCCAAGGCATGTGAGAGTGAGGAGTCATTTTCCAGGATAGGTTGTAGATTGTTAATAATGGACTGGAAGGGTTTAAGTTGAGGTCTGTAGGTGATGACAAGTGGTGTTCTATTGTTTTCTTTTTTGGGCCTGTCTTGAAGAAGCTGATGCCTGGGTACTTGGCTGTCTTTGTCAGTCTGTTTTTTTACTTTCCCAGGTGAGTATTTAAGTTTTAAGAATACTTGATATAGATCCTATAGGTGTTTGTCTCTGTCTGTGTGATTGGAGTCAAACTGGTTGTACCTTAGGGCCTGTCTACAAACAATTGAATGGGAAATGTGTCTTGGATGGAAGCTAGAGACATGTAGGAAAGTGTAACAGTTGGTAAGCTTCCGGTACAAGGTGGAGGAAATGTGGCCATCATTTAACTGTACTGTCGTGTCAATAAAGGGGATCTCGAGGAGTAACGGTAGTTTGGAATAGGACCCTAGTCCGAACTACCTAGTTCGAGCCCCGTGTAGCCGCGCTACACGGGGTTCGAAGCAGCGGGGATTTAAAAATGGCGGCTCCCCGCTTATGATAATGAAGCACGGGAAATTCAAATCCCGGGCTTCATTAGCAAGTGCGGTATGCATACATTACCCCGCTAGTTCGAACTAGTGGGGTAGTGTAGACATACCCTCAGGTAGGAATAAGAGATCCTCCGGAAAAGGGCTTTATTCCGGAGGATCGCGCCAGTCTAGATGCTTTTTTTCCGGCTTTTCCCCAAGCCGGAAAAAAAGCGGCGGACATGTTTATTTAAATCCGCGGGGGATATTTAAATCCCCCGTGGATTTCCCTATCCTGACTTACCTGATTTGCATGGCTTTTCCGTTTTTAGGGGCCAGTGTAGACGTAGCCCATCTGTGGGGTCGGAGCAAATCCGGTTGTATCGTAGGGCGTGGTTGTATACAATCAACTGAGAAATGTGTCTGCGATGGAAGCTGGAAGCATGAAGGTAAGTGTAGTGCTTGGTAGGTTTCTGATATAGGGTGGTAGAAATTTGTCCATTATTTAACTGTACTGTAGTGTCCAGGAAGTGGATTTTTCATGTGGACTGGTCCAAGCTGAGGTTGATAGTAGGGTGGAAGTTGTTGAAATCCTTCTGGAATTTTTCAAGAATCTGTTTTCCGTGGGTCCATATGATGAAGATGTCATCAATGTAGCATAAGTAAAGTAGAAGTGTTAGGGGGCGAGAACTGAGGAAACGTTCAAGGTCAGCCAGAAAGATGTTGGCATATTGTGGTGCCATGTGGGTGCCCATGGCTGTGCCACTGACTTGGAGTTAGAAATTGTCTCTGAATTGGAGGTAATTGTGGGTGAGGACAAAGTCGCAGAGCTCTGTAATCAGGTTTGCAGTGCTGCTATCGGGGATCATGTTCTTATTAGCCTGCAATCCGTCTTCGTGTGGAATGTTGGTGTAAAGGGCTTCTACATCCATGGTGGCTAGGATGGTATTTTCAGGGTGATTACTGATGTTTTGGAGTTTTCTCAGGAAGTCAGTGATGTCATGGAGGTAGCTGGGAGTGCTGGTAGCATAGGGTCTGAGGAGGGAGTCAATATAGCCAGATTTATTACCAATTTAACAACCATTGGAGGTGCTAACAGCTCTCTGAGTAGTATCCTTCCTGACATGGGAATCAATCTATTGAGTCTGATTTTTATCTGCTTAGGTTTAAGTACCCATTCTCCAGATACTTACTGATGCTCTAGCTCCCATCCCCCTCCCTTATTCTTCCCCCCACCCCTTTTCCCCTTTCCTATTTAGTTTGAGTGTTCACACCCCAAACTCATACCTCTGGTCATCTGAAGAAGTGGGTTGTGCCCACGAAAGCTCGTGATACCATCTACATGTTTTGTTAGTCTATAAAGTGCTACCAGACCATTTCTTGTTTTTTTTATGTAACCGACTAACTCGGCTACCTCTTGAAGCTCATCTACTTTTTTGTTAGTCTCTAAAGTCCTTCAAGACTATTTGTTGTTTAAGATTTTTCTAAAAACTAAGAAATGCTTCATTCAACATTTACAATTTTTATTATGGTAGAAAAAGATTTAAAATCCAAATGAATGCACATTAAGCTATATAATTTCTTAAACATGTATCTGTATAGCTGGTTACAAGAAACACTAAATTTAGTGTCAAGGTTATATTTAGTTGCAAATCAACATGTTTTAGTTATTACCAACCAATGAGAATCAACCTTTCTTTAGGAAAATAAAAATGCAAAATATGAAGGTTTCCTGCTTGCTGATATAAATCATGATTAAATCGGTGATTTAAAATAACATCGATTTACATCAATTCACCCTGAAAGCATCTTATGACATTTCAATGACTTTCACTATTCAGAATGATTCCTTGAATACATTCTGAAAACAGTCTTGTTCTGAATTCATTAACAATAAGGATCCTTGTGAATATTTAATAGCTGAAATTGGATATTCCAGTAAGTTAAATTGCAGTGGACAGAAGCAAAATGTAGTACTTCTGCTTATGGATTGGATGTATAATTCTTTTAACAGTGGTGCCCAACCTTTTCAGCCTAGGGTCCAAACATACATTAAAAATGACAAGGATGGAATCAATACTTAGAAGTGTTTTCTCTTCCCCTATGGTCAACCTCACTCAGCCAATACATCTTTTAAAAAGTTACAGTACTGTAGCTACACAAAGTAGAAAATCATGTTTTAAGTGGTGTTAATTCACATGTATTTGCTAGTTTTTTTCTCAATCATTAACTCAAAGCGCAAGGTTATCATAGCACAAGATTATACAATCAAATCATCAAAAGATATTTAGGCTCCTAACTTGCGCTGGATTTCTAAGGATATTAGAAGCTTATTTACTTTTGAGGCTCTGAGCCTAAATCCTTACACTTAGAGCAGGGAGAAGGAAGCAACATTCTGCTCAGTAGAATTTTTCTGCTGCTCCATTCTCAGAAGCACCTGATAAAGAGAAAGAGACCAAAGCATCCTCACCTTGATCTAACCCAAACACTCATTTCCATAAGGCTGACCATGGTTCTCTTTTTCTTAATTTAAGGGGAAGTGTGATGGGGAACTGGACTCAGCGGCTGCAGAGTCCACGGAGCCCTGCACTCCCCGGCGGCCAGAGGAGGCATTCGCCGGCGACAATGCCACACCACGGTGGTCATGAACGGCGTGCACCGGCACTGCTCCAGTGGCTGCGCGGGAGCAGATGAAGTGGACTGGCACCTCACGTTGGACATCAGGGGCGGGGCTGTGGAGCCCTGGACATAGCGGGGTCAGCGTGCGGGTCCAAATGGTGGCTGGGCTCTGCAGAGGGAAAAAGGGCAGAGCAGAGAAAGAAAAGCTCAGGAGTGCAGCAGTTAGGGGTTGCCAGCACTCTAGGAATCGCAAGGAGGAGCTAGAGAACGGAAGGCTGTCTGGACACTCCGGGGACGCAGCGAAAGTCAGATTGTGCTGACCGTGGTTTGGTAAGTTATGGGGAACAACTCCACCAACCAGGCAGTGGAGTTGTTTCTCTGCCTTTAGGGTCCTGGGTTGGGACCTGGAGTGAGGGTGGGCCTAGGTCGTCATCCTACTCTGTCAACGCTGTTGGCTGATAAGGAGATCTGCCTAAGCCGGTGAGCTCAGGCTACGGGCAGAAAGACAAAAACTATCTGAGCCAAAGACTCGGTTGGACACAGGGAACAATTGGGGGGGTTAACGTGGTAGTAAATTGAAAACCCCAAATTGTCTGAGGGGAACCTATGGCATAACAGGAAGACAAAGGTCATCTTCACATGATTGGATATGAACTCCATCACAAGGCTTACATGGATTTTGTCAAGTACTGCAGTACATGAAAGGCCAGTTAGGAAGTGGATTCAAGGTAACAATATTTCATTGCTAAATTACCCCAAAGATATCCATGAGGCATGTGTAACCCCTCCTGTTGGCTAGCCCAGTGTGAGGTTATTCAGCATAGGGGAAGCTTGTGACTTCTTACACCACTGTGGGGGGAGGGCTAGGCCTGAGGCTGCTTGGTGTGCTCTGCGTTGTGTATGTGTGAGTGCACCTCAGACCAGACCCACTCTGACAAATCACCAGGAACAGGCTTTATTCTGTAAAAAACATAGAACAGGAAAACAGTTCAGCAGCCCCTTCTCTCAGCATGCATCCTGTGTGCTGCTTCTAGTACAGTCCTTGCTGAGACCCTGCTGGGGGCAGAGGGCACATCCTGGCAGGAACCAGGAAGTTCTCCCAACATGCCGCAGTTTGTAGTCCACAACTTGTAGTTCCCAGGGCTGCTGCTGAAACACACTGGACCTTGGGCTACACGTGGAAGAAAAATTTAAATCCATGTGCCTTTTAATTCCTTTTATTTCCTCAAATGACTAACCACCAATGGCTTTTAAATACTGAAACATCTCCACATAAAATGCCCTAGTTAATATTGCTTTTGGACTGCTAAATCTTATAGTATCCAAGTTGTCAAAGCAAGGGTGTGAAATGCAATATTTAAAAACCTTGTAAATTATTATGAAACAAATGCTGCCCCATAATTCACAGTACATTTATTTTTGCATGTTATTTTTATATAGCATCTTTCAACCCAAATGATCCCCAGGCATTCTAGAAACTCAATTCAGTTCATTCATCATTGAGATGCAGCCCTCTCTAGACAGAATGAAACTCATGTGTGTGTGTTTGTTTGCTGTTTTAACCGTGTAAATAACTCATTTATTCTCTTAGTTAATAAACCTTTCAGTTAGTTTATTATAGGATTTATTACAGATATTGCCATTGGTTTGAAATCTGAGAGCAATTGACCAAGTAAGTGACTTGTCCTTTGGGACTAGGAATAACCCGAATATCATGATTTTTGCTATCAAGTGACCATGTAGCACATAGTCCAACTTGCCTGGTGGCAGGATAGACTGGAATGCCCATCCCTCTGGCTGCACACACTTAAATACAATATGTAACAAAATCGTTAACTGATTTCATTCAGCCTTTCAGTTTAACTGCAAAGCAAAGTGTCTAACAATTCTATTCAGTCACTTTCACACAATCTAAAAGAGAATCAATGATTTTTTTCTGGTCTATCTGCTCTTACATGACTTATCACTGGTTCTTGGTAATCTCTCTGTGATATTCTCTTTAGAAGATATTTATGGTAACTTGAGATGTTTCCACTTTGTGATCATGGAATGGAAACAAGCTAATGTTTTCTTCAATCACTGTAGCTACTTCTGGCCTTTAGCCACCCTGCCAAATTCTAAGTCTGTTATTCAATGGTGGTAAAGCTATAATTAGTTTTAGCTATAACTTTTAAAAAACCTGTTTTGGCTTGTTCAAGCTTGGTGCCAAGGTCACAGCCCAGTTAATCTCCCTTAGAAATAATTTGGTATGGTAAGAGTATCTGTTATATACAAGTTCTTCCAGAGATTTATTACATTACTGTGGCATTGCCCTGTAGTGAAGAGTGCTAAATATGGATCTTCTCTTATCTCAGTACTTGGAGCAAGTTCTTATGTGGAGGAAGTCTCTCTCAAACCAGCAAATTCTTTCAAAGCAGCACAACCAGTTAAATGTAACCACTTAAAGACTAACAACAATAGCTACTAATTACTCAGAACAACAAATGATGAACTTTAGAAGTTGAAAATTGTCAAAACTATTTGGTGAATACAAATAATACATTTGTAAAAAAGGTTAAGATTGTCTCCAGAAAATTTGTAAAACAGGACTAAATTTGAAGAGCAATGTGTTTTATAAGGGTAAATATTTTATATAACACACAGCTACTCACAATAAATGGAACAGCAGCAACAACAAATGGGATTTGCAGCCTCTGTTATGTAGACCTATTCTCTGTATATCAAAGGTGTACCATTTTGATATGGCATCTCCTGAATCCTAATTTTTTTTTTGGAACAGCTTAATTTTACAGCTAGTTAGTTCTTTCTTGTAGTCTTTTGTTATAGATTCTTTCTTAAATTAGTTTAATATTACTGAAACCTCTAGCTTTCTGATTTTTTAATTTTATTCTTACTGCTTTGGTTTTACTGACTTTTCCTTCTTTTTCTCCTGCTTTCAATCATGTTAAGCATTTCTTTTCTCTACAAGGGGTTGCCTTTGCTGAGCACCAATCATTGTAACCAATGGGAAGCCCTACAGGATTATTGTTCTCAATGGCCTTCATAGTTCTCAGATTAAAGGATCTTCATGTTATATGCAGGACTGGTTTAGATCAGTTGTTTTATTCGTTACAGTTGAAATTAGTGCTTGTAAAAATATATTGGACAATAAAGAAAGGAACATTTTAGAGTCTCACTCTCTGTGGGGCCCAGGTAAACCTTGCTCTCTGTTAATTGTTTTCAAGCATGTGAATTATGGTATGGATACCCGTTCATTAGGAATTGGCCTGAGAGCATCAAGACATTTTACAGAGGACAATGAAACAAATGAACTTTAGATGATCTGCAGCTTAGAAATAATGTCTGAGTTAAGGTTTGAAGTGATGACCTACAGAAGACAGATTCTATACGGTATCAGTGTTCTGAGCCAACCAGACTTCTAATGACACTGTTCTGTGCCCCTAGCTAATGCTCTAATTTACTATCACTATGATAAAGTTTAAACAAAGAACTGGTCAGGATTCAAATAATTTAAAGGACAGAAAAAAAAAAAAGCTTTCAAACATTGTAACTGTGTGTTCCATGTGGGAAAGGAAATATGCAAATAGAATTGAATTGCTATTCAGTGACCTGGTACTGTACACTATTTAAGCTAATGCTTAACAAAATACAATCCATGTTTATGGTTGAGCTCGCAAATGAAACAAATAATGGGAAACCATTAAGGCAACAACATTATAATAGGCAGATTACAAGTGCATTGTACTGTATCCAGCAAAACCAAGAAATGCTAATTTTTACAGGACTTTCAATTTTCTATTAGAATGCTTCTGGTATAGTTGACACTGTTATTTTTAATTTTTGTGACTCTTGTGCTCTTGGAAGGTGCTAGACTGACAGCCCTAGAAGGTGAAGTCTTTTATTTAGTCACAGAATATGTACCACCTTAGTATCGGCATTACAAGACTCATGAAATCCTGCCAATGTGCCTCAATTCCCAGCTGGGGGGAGAGATGTTACAGTAAGGGGACAAAGGGTGTGTCACTAGTGTGCAGGGTGTGATTTGGATCTCACTAATAGCTTTAAGTAGGTGTCATTCCATTCTCTTTAACAGAGTTACTCTCAATTGACACCAATATAAGTCGGAGAGAATCTGGCCCTGAGTCTCCTTGTTCCTTTGTCCACTAGCTGGTAGAAAATAGGGAGTCATGTTCTTTGGAAATTGGACAGAGTTTTGCCATTACAACTTGGCCTGCACTCAACTTGCAACATGAAAGTGAAAGGACTATAAACTCTTTTGTTTCTATAAGCTGTGAGACTAAGGAGCTATTATTTCGCCACTACAAAAGGCAAATTCTTACAATAACTTGTGATTAAACCTCTATACTTTGTGATGAATGAGCTCATAGAAAGGATAAAGTAAAGAATTAAGAAGCTTCATTTTTCTCAAGAAGCAAAAATGCTCATAACAATGACCTAGAAGGAAGACAGCACCACCTTACAAACACACTTAAATTAAGTGGACTTGCTCTGGAAAGCTATACTTTGTTCTTTAACTATGTAATGCAATTCCATTCAGACACCCATGTAAAATCAGCAATAATTCTTGTGATATCAGTGGCTTGCTCTGTTTTACACAGCAGTGACTAAGAGTAGAAGGGTATGTCTACACTACCCCGCTAGTTTGAACTAGTGGGGTAATGTAGGCATACCGCACTTGCAAATGAAGCCCGGGATTTGAATTTCCTGGGCTTCATTTGCATAAGCGGGGCGCCGCCATTTTTAAATCCCCGCTCGTTCGAACCCCGTGCCGCGCGGCTACACGCGGCACGAACTAGGTAGTTCGAACTAGGCTTCCTAGTTCGAACTACCGTTACTCCTTATTCCATATGGGTAGGTTGTGTACGCTTTATTTGGCTTTTCCTGTGATGCTAGATGGAGATGATGATCTAATCTCTAACTATGATTCCATGAACAATAAATATTTAGAAAAAAAAACTTAGAACAACAAAAGATGCCGTACATAAAACTGGAATACTATTCTGTATTACCAGGGGGCAGTGCCCCCTGCTCACTATGCTTGCCAACTCCCCTGTCTCTAGGTGGGTAGGCAGGCAGCCCCTGCTCTCCCCCAGCACTACCTCACTGCCACCGGGGAGGGCTGGGCTGAGGTATGGCAGCCCCAGCCTGCCCCTTATCCTCTCCCCCCCCCCAGCCACTGAGCTAAGGCTGGGACAGCCCTGGCTCTCCCCCCACATTAGGGAGTTATTTCACAATAACTCCCCTTATTTTGAAATAACAAGTGGAGCGTCCACACTACCAAACCCATTATTTCAAATAAGGGGCTAGTTATTTCCAAATAACTCCTGTTTTCCATGAGCAATAACACTCATTTCAAAATAGTTATTTTGAAATGGCATTAATGTGGAAGCTCCACTGGTGCTATTTCACAATAATTACTTCCCAGGGATTCCTCAGGCTCTAAAATCCAGGTAGTGCATACACATTAAGGGAGTCTGCCTTGGACTAACTTTGAGGCTTCCCCGTAGTGTGGACATGCTATTTTGAAATAGTTATTTTGGGAGTTACTTTGAAATAATTTCCTCGTGTAGACATGCCCTAGTAGAGTTATAACAATCCTACACCTTCTCATGTAACTGTATAGCATAGCAATTAAGGAAAGATGAACAAGTTCTGAAAGAATAAGAACCTCTAAGAAGCTGTGAACAAAACCCAGCCATGAGCCATTGTTGAGTCATAAGATTGTTATAATACAATACCTTATGATCTCACAAGAGAAAATGCTCTAATGACTGACCTGCTGCAGGTAGCCACAAGATATTATTTTATACTAATGTGAGCTAGTTTAAGTTAGGAACATCAGTGGATATCTGACCATGAGAGTGCCATGCTAAGTTCATTAGCACCTACATCCATTAGTTAAGGTAAAAAACCTAGGATATCTAAAAGACAAGGGCATTCCAACATAAGTATCCAACACAAGGAAATACAAAGTAAGGAAAAGGGGACAAAACTCTGGCTGAATATGCCTTTGGGATAGTGATGTCAGTACAACACATTATAAAAGTTGTATCCGGATCTGCATGCCTTGGAAGATGCAAGGATGATGACTGTTGATGGTGAGGATGAAGAGGAGACCAATGACTAATAGTTCAGGTTTTCCTGCAAGTGATGTTGTGGGTATATGGATGCTGAGAGGTTCCTTCTGCGTTATTTCTACCTATCTTTCTGGGTTGGATTGTTTGTAACTTTGCTAATTGTGTTAATAAAAAAAAACCTTTTGGTTTTGTAATTTTAAGTGTAAGTGTTGCAATTGTGTACATTGGAGTTCATTGAATTTTAATACTGGGCCTGATTTGGGGTCAGAAACCTGCTAAAACTCAGTGTGTTAATTGGGAATGCTTAAGTAATTAATATAATGAACACACAACTGATATATTGGGCAACACCCTCTATGCACCAAGAAAGGACAAATAAGTTCTCACACAATATGCTGCAAAAGGGGTCATAGTGTGGCACAAGTTACAGCAATGCTAAAAATAATGGGTATGCCCCCGGGTTCATTCACAATGTAGCTGCTGTCATTGAGCTATGCTAACATGAGAGTAGATATAATTAATTCTGCAGTAAAGACATCCTCTGAAACAAGGACAGTCTCCTCAAGCAGGTTTTTGTTCTTCATTATATTCTCACTTTTATTGAGACTCAATTCTTTAAATAGGAGTCAATAGTTAATGCTACAATATGTGACTACTAAGTTTCTCATCTCATATTATTCCTTTAGAATTCATTGAGAAATAAGTTTGTTTCAACTTAGATGATTAGCTGATTTCCTATTGGAGATTTATCTCAAATGCACAAACCCCTCTGCACTTATTTCATCATCAGGACAAAGATTGAAGTTTAAAAAAAAATCCTTCAGGTTTTACCAGTCTCTGCTTTATCTGTGTTTTCGACTGATAGCTGTTTGAGGCTATATTAATAAAGTGAAAACATACATGTTTGTTCATTTCATACCTAATCACATGAAGAACCAGCAAAGATGTTTTTTCTCCCAAGATTATTACTAAATCAACAATGCACTTTTCAAAAGATGACCAACGTTTCCCAGGAAGAACCGGATGCTGGAGGTTCCAGCAATGGTGATTCAACATATGGTGCTCTTCACTCAGTCAGTGTTGAACCCTTATAGCTTATATAGCAATATGTTGGCTTTGTTCTGGACAACACATAGAACTGAAAGGGTGACCACCTATAGATACATCTTATGAGTGGTGGCTGGGGAAAGAAAGGAAGCAGAAGTAAGTTGCAGCTTAACTAAAATTATGCTATATCTTCAGGCATTGCATCTTCCTGAGGCAGGAATGAGGATAATAAGGCATAAGAACATCACCTAAATAAAAGGAAGTCTTCCCATTGATTTTATAGGCTTCAGAGATTAGACCAGAGACGGGGAGCCTAAGGCCCAGGAGCCAGATGCAGCACCCATCTTACCTTGATCTGTCCCCCAAAGCTCCTTCTCCAGCATTGGTGCTCCAACGCTCCCTCCCCCCTGCAGGGCTGGAACCTACAAAATCTACTAGGTTGGGCCCCTTTAGGCTCTAGTATGCCAGGGGAGTGTCTCTCTCCTTCTCAGTCAAGGGCCATGACACTGCATGTTTGGTTGTTTTTTTTGCTTCTCACTTGTGTGGTCCCCTGACTGATTTTTCTGTGGGTCAGCGGCCCTCGAGCAAAAAAAGGGCTCCCCACCCCTGGATTAGACCATTAGAATGCATGTTCAGCATCAAGCATCGACAGTGCTCAAATGTTCACAAAGCACAAGTCAGGGCTCCCACAAACCCACGAATCTGGCTTCTGACTGAGCCTGATTCACATTTTCTGGCTTTTCTCTGCAAATAGAATGGCTAGAAACACTATTAAGACTCATGATAACTCACCAAGAGTTGACAACATCATTTGGAAAAGTCTCTAATGCAAATTACTCAGTGGGGTTAACACAGATTTAATTGCACAGATTAGTAATGTTTCAGGCCTACCTGCTTCAAATAGGTTTAAAGTTATTACTAACAGATGAGATTACTTTCCAGCTCTCACAGTTAAACTGTCACATTGTTGGCATACTCCATCTTTTAAGCTTACTTTAAAAACAAAGTCAGATTCCTGACAACACTTACATATGACTTACTCCAGAAAGTCAATAGAGATAAGTGGGAAATCAGTCAATATTCGTTAAAAGCAATTGACTGCCTTGTGCACTACTGGATAAAAGGCTCATTAGCAAGTATTGGAGCAACAAAACCAGAAAAGAAACAACTAGATCATATACACGGGACAAGGGAACATTCTCATAGAAAAAATTGCTTGGGCAAATAAGAATTATTGACTTAGACTTAAATGCCACCCAACTGTACTGGAGAGAAAGTTGAAACAGAACTTTTAAGAGTTTTTTTTTTTAAATTGGGTAGATAACTGCAGACTGAATCTTGCCATGTAGTCTCAGACCCACACAAATATTGGCTAACTGAAGGAATTTTTAAAGGTGCTTATATGCAAGGTTAACTTAGGACAATAACTTCAGGCTTCCAAATAAGCAGGAGGGGGGGAGTGTCTAAATGACTACTATGCCTTTGTCCTTGTTTTGAAAGGAATACTAAAGGCTTTTTTCTGAACAGAATCTTAATCATACAAAACAAAGAATTAAATTGTCCTATCTATAGGCCTTTTCTGGCAGATTTAATGAAGCTGGCTAATTCTCAGATTCTTCAAGCTTTCGCTTTGACAGACTCCTCTCTCTGTCCTCACTAGGCTGAGAGTAAAGGTCCATTCTTCTTTTCTTTAGTAGCCCCTTCTTTCCTTCCTGTCCCAATATTCTTCCCTCTGAGGCTGAGTGAAAGGTTCTTTGCCTTAACCTTCAAGGGTTCTGTGGGGCAGGGATAGCACATGGCCAGTGCTCCTTCTAATCATCTCTATACACGTGTGGAATAAATGTATGTGCACCAAGGCATGCGTGAATGTGCACCTGCCTTAGAAACTAAAAACCTAGCTGTGGGCACTCCGCTAATCATCTGGATGACATTTGAATCTCTCCTGAGAGGCTCTACTAGAGCACAGTTTATAAGGAACACCGTACATGGCTTTCTCCATAGGAAATTAATCACTGATTTTCCTGCTCCGGTGTGGGGTATGCACACCACACCAAAATGTTATACAACCTCCCTACACTTCTGAGTTCAAATTTAACTCATTCCACTGTTGGTAAAAATAATTGCCCTCAGACTGCTGTTTGCCTATGAAAGGAAGTGACACCCAGCAGGCAGGAATCATAGCATTACAACTGATGGATGATGCAAAAAGGCCAAAAAGTAAATGGGAAAAATAATTATAGTCTAATCCCATTGGAAGGCCCTCCAGAACAGGGAAGATGCACATGATGCAATGCAAAGCAAGGCGTATGCTGCCCCAATGTGAGCTTCATGTTTTCAGTAGATAAATAGAATATATTTCTACCAGCAGGGCTGTCAAACAATAAATACAGCATTCAATACATATGCAGTTTTGGTGTGAGAAATATATGTTGACCTTTGAAGAACATATTACAAAGATTCAGAGGTTTTACCAATAACTTTCCTTATCATGGACCTAATTGGAGGTTAGGATGATATGAATGTTGGTAGACATCCAGAGATGACTGACAATTTCATGTTACTGTAGTATAGGGAAAATTGGCATGGACCTACAAGAAGTTATTGAGAAGTTAGGATCTCTCATAGCTTTATTAAGAACACAGAGATAGGGCTATTATTTCCCCAAGTTCTCCAAGCCAGATTCAGCCTAATTTTACAAGGTCATCAGAAGATCATGTTAATCCCCAAAGTCACCTGGCTTCTGAGAACTGAGCAGAACTAACCAGAAAGAAAAAGAATGTCTTCAAAAAGAAATGACAGGTTAAAAAAAAGAAAGAAAGATGGACATCCATCATTATAGTTCAGAAGCAGCGTTAAATATCAAGGAAAAGAACTCACTTTCAAGTTTCAAGATACTAAAGGAATAACAAATTCTCTTCACTGTGATTAAATCTTAAACTGGTGATCGTGATATGCATTGAATGCTTAACACCAAGGGGGAAAACAATAAGAATGGAAAAAATACTAAAATTTGACATATACTGTATAGCTCACACAGGATAATTCTGATCTTTGAAAATATTAATTTTACTATTCCAAAGAAAAGAACATTAATCTTAATTAATTTACCAAATAAAAAGTGCTATATGTTCTCAGATGAGATAGATATTGATTGATTGAATACATAAAAATTATCCATTGGAAAGCCAGCCGGGGTCAATGGAGGGAAGGGGGGGTTTAACCTGTACTTTTGGAACCAGATTTTTAAGGGCATTTTGTAGCCACAGTGGGATTTTCAGAGCATCCTGATGCCTAACATCCATTAAAATCAATAGGTTTTAGGCACCTAGATAGTTATAAAAAATCCACTAGATGCCTAAATACCTTTAAAACAATTGGCTCTTTCTTATACAAGGTTTGGTTTGCATGGGCTCTACTTTGCCCGTACACATGCGTTTATTAAAAATTGTCAGCTGAGTACGATAGGATTATTATATTCCATGATTCACCTGCCACACCGAATTTCCCAAGAGTCAATTCCTTGCAAGCTATTTTTTAGCTAAGTATGTCTATGATTCATCTGAAAAAAAGCTGTTTCTCACATTGTTCTGTAGATAACCTTAAAATGTGAACTTAGTGTAAACAATTGAGTCCTCAAACAGCCTAAAACAATTGTTGAGAAAACAGTTGAGAAGTGTGAACATTCATCTCAGTGAGCATACTCTGAAAACATATATGGTAACTTTTAAATTGTCACCTATGTTGATTATTTCATTCCTGATCATTTTAGCAGGAAGAATTGGATAATGAAATTCTACCAGACTTTTAAACTACTTTCTACATCCTTTAATGTTCTAAGAGGTCCCGCTGCTTCCTATGCTTCAGTTTCCCACCAAAACATTTTAACATGCAGTAATGTGTTGTCAATACAAAAATCTGAAACATACTGAAAACAAAGTATCAGAGGAGCATAAAATGTACTGAATCTAATAGAAAAACAACCAATCTGGGGAGCACTGTAGTGATTGTATTACTCACTTCTTGAGAAAATAAACCTCTTTCTTTTTTAATCTAAATGAACCTGCCATGCCACAGAGTCATGGTTCAGCTGGCAGCAGAGCAAGAGGGCCCTTTGGAATTGATTTCCATATCTTGAATGTTTGTCTGAGGCACAATTAATTTAGAGTAAAGAGCTAGAAATACATTAATCAATATATTCACTGCAGAGCTTTTCAGTTTTTACTTCTTTACTGAGCACCTCACTTCTGAGGAAAGTCCATGCCTAGCTTCATCCTTGACATCCAAATTAGATTCTCTTTTGGACTAATGGGGCCATTAATTCCCTGTATACTCCACCAGATGATATAAATAAGTTACTCATCATGATGTTCTATTCATTCAGTGCACTATAATTGGCCTCCTTATCTGGGATATTTTTGGATTTGTACAAGGTGAACCCACCCTTTTCAGGATTATGCCAGGGAACACAAGTATACAGGCAGTCCCTGAGTTACGCGGATCCGACTTATGTCGGATCTGCAGTTACGAACGGGGCTCTTCTCATCCCGGAGGACTGGAGCGGCGGGAAGCCCAGATGCGCTGCAGTCCCGCCGCCCCCGTCCTCTGGGGCGAGAAAAGCTGCTCCATGTCCCCCTGGTCTGCTGGGGGGGAGCCCCCCACAGCAGACCAGGGAGACGTGGAACAAAGCTGCGGAGCACACCCGCAGCGGGACAGCCCGGGCGCGCCTGGGCTGTCCCGCTGCGGGCGTGCTCCAAGGCTTTGCTCCCCGTCTCCCTGGTCAGCAGACCAGGGAGACGGAGCAAAGCCGTGGAGGACGCAGGCGGTCCCGCCACCCGCGTCTCCCTGGTCTGCTGGGGGGGCGGTGTGCAGCTAGTGCCCCCCCCCAGCAGACCGGGCTTTTCTTGCCTACGCCTGGGGTAGAGCAGCTGGGGCACTGCCGGGTTGGTCCCGCAGTGCCGCTCCTCGGCGCTACTGTACCAACCCGGCAGCACCCCAGCTGCTCTGCCCCAGGCATCCCCTACAGGAAGCCTGAGGCAGAGTTGCTCTCCCCCGGGCTTCCTGGAATCAGCCGCTGATCAGTTTCAGCAGCAGCTGACTTGGGGTTGCCTGGGTTTCTTAAGTTGAATCCGTATGTAAGTCAGAACTGGTGTCCAGATTCAGCCGCTGTTGAAACTGATCAGTTTCAGCAGCGGCTGACGCCAGTTCCGACTTACATACAGATTCAACTTAAGAACAAACCTACAGTCCCTATCTTGTACGTAACCCGGGGACTGCCTGTACCAGCCACAGAAGGTATACTGGTATGCACAGGTAGACACAAAATAGCATATCTTGCACATAAATTCAGTTCTGCCTAGCTAAGCTTTTAGTAGATTCTCATAGAATCATAGGGCTGGAAGCGACCTCAGGAGGTCACCGAATCCAGCCCCCTGCCCAAAGCAGGACCAACTCCAACTAAATCATCCCAGCCAGGGCTTTGTCAAGCTGAGACTTAAAAAACCTCTAAGCATGGAGTCTCACGATCATAGACTCTGCCTTGTACTTAGCCACCTCATACCGAGTTCTGCCCAGACTAAGTATCTCATAGGTTTTGGTGTGTGTTGTTCTCCCCAGAGAGGAGGCAGAGAATATGGAGATACCAAGAGTCCTGAAGACACTGATCTAACATGGAAGAGAACATGAAAAAGTGATAAGCAGCAGGCTCCATCTCTGAGTCAAGGATCTCCCTCTCCATCCCTCTTTCCCATCTTCCCCTGCAAATACTTGAGGAGGACAGACAATTAAAAAATGAAGGGAAGGAACACTGCTGTTTTAGGGGTTTCTCACAGGGAAATAGATGAGCCACAACCCTGTTATTTCTGTCTTCTGCCTTTTGAGGGCAATTCTGGAGTATACTGCAAAGGGGATGCAGGCTCTAATGGGATTTAAGTGGCTACTAAGAGGTTAACTGAGTCATTCAGAGTATTGTGGGATGAAGCCTTGATTCATCCTTTGCACCATACTTCCTGTCTGTTAGTGGGGGTTGTAGAAGCTTTTTGAATACATAATTCCAACAATAAATCAGCATATTCTTTAGCCCACAGGAACTGTATATAGACAACATGTTTTTTATCCACTGGGGGCCCCTCCAGACAGCAATGAAGGATGAAAAAAACATGACGATATGAGGCCACTCATTGGCATGGTGCCTTGAGGGATTGCAAAAGGAACAGTTCAACAGCTGAGCTGTCATACTGTTAAATTTTAGATTTAGAGACTTGAGGAAGAAGATTCGGAAACATAATTCAATTCCTCAAAACTTGAGGAAGAAGATTCAAATTCAACATAATTTGTGAAGATGGGATTGAGATAGGCCCCATATTCAACTGGTCTAACACACACAAAAGGATTTACACTCCCTCATTGGGATGCAACAGCTACAAGATGGCCAACTGTGGAAAATGGCAGCGCATATAGTTTATATGATCAGAAATTGGTCTCAGTTGCAACTATAAACTGGAAGTTGGCTACAGAGTACAGCCAGGAGTTATGCAGACCGCAACGGAGGTGGGGGGGGTAGGGGGAGGGGGACAGTTCAGATGGTGTCTAACTGGTATCAAAGTGACAGCACCCACTAGGTGCCAGAGTTGTTATTTAGCAACTCCACAACACATAGAACACCACCTTTAGGGAAAAAAAACCCCTCTGGCACTACATAACACTCTCAACATCAATACTACTTCTAACTAGAGAAAATGTGGCATAGCCAGATGAAATTTAATTAAAAGCATTTGACAACATGAAATATGTAAAAAAAAAAAAACCAAACTCATAAACGAAAACAGATGACAAAAAAACAAAACAAAAAAAAACACTGCAAACCACTGCCAGCCCTTCCCCCAAACTCACAGCCCTGTATAACTTGAATTAATTCAATTTATAGGCCATGAAATTGCAAAAATATCATATTTTTTAATCAAAACACGTACTGTGGGTCAATACACTTTCAGAACATCATGTGTTAAAACTGACAGTTCTTCATTTATGATAGTCACGGTCATTTTGGCAAAAGTTTCTAAAGGTGAATGTTAACTTTTTTCTTTCTTTTTTTTTTTTTAAAAGCATGAGCTTCAAAGACTGACAGACTGAACACACTGGACAGAAGAGTTAGTAAATGTTTTATAAACAGTTAAATATTCTGAACAGGAATTTTAAGGGTATTTTAAGAAAATATTGTGTAATACATTATGGGAAATTTTGTGCTTTGAAAAAGTTCCAATCTATTTGACTCCATCAGACTAGACCTGCTTCAGCACTCCTTTGGTTATACTCAAAGAGGAGAAAACATAAAGGACTGAGATGCTTGACTAATTGCCTTGTGGGACACAATATAAAGTAATAATCTGGATGCAAAATTAGAAACAAATAAATAAGCAAGCAAGGTTAATTCAAATTAAATAAGCAAGATGATAAAGCAACATTTTAGCTTTCTTCAGAACAGGATTCATTCAGTTCCAAGCACTGAATAGTATGTGAACAGATTCACTCATAATGAAAAACTAAGACTTGATTAAGTTACTCTCCCAGGTAGCCTGTGCTGTGAGGATTCTTATAAAATGGAGGTCGAGTTTAAGGTTATCATCTGGTTGAGAGATTAGTCATGGTACTTCCCTTTGAGTAAGCACATTAGAATCTGGCACTCTCAGAACAGGACACCACTACAGAATACCATTCTGAATGTTAAAACCACCTTCTTGCTCCAAACTAGTATTCTATTCACAACCCTGCAAAGCAACTAAACTCTGTCTAGCTTAGAGATTTATACAGGGTGGGGTAGACTCCAACTGGGTCAGTTCTCATTAGAACTGATGTAGAGGCAAGTTGTTTGTTTCTGATAACATATGAAGAGCTACTGGGATTTTCTGGCTTCTCAACCAGTGAACATATAGCACATATAGCATTGTTGTGACCTTTTCTTCCATGCTTTCATGTTGGTGTGAAAGGAGGGCGACATCATCAGCAAAATCAATGTCCTCTAGCTGTTTGAAAGGTGCCCACTGAATGCCCTGTTGATGGCCATCTGTTGTCCTGCTCGTAATCCAGTCCATTGTAATCAAGAACAGGAAAGGTGAAATAGGCACCCTTGTCGCACTCCTGAGTATGCTAAAGGATTCTGTCAAGACACCATTGTGAACAACTTGGCATGTCAAGGGTTCATATGTTGAACAGATCAGGTTAATAATTTTGGATGGAATACCACAGTGTTGCAGCAGTTTCCACAAAGCATCTCTATCAATGCTGTCAAAGGCTTTTTCCAAGTCTATGAAGGTTACGTAAAGGGGGAATTCCATTCAAGCAACTGTTCTATGATCACTCAGAGTTATTTGGTCAATACAAGATTTCTTGCTTTGGAAGCCAGCCTGTTCTTCCCTGAGCTATCAATTTATGTCTTCATTCTCTCCAAGAGAATCCTATTGAACACTTTTCCCGGAATAGACAGTAATGTGATGCCCTTCCAGTTCTTGCATTCCTTTAGGTTGCCTTTCTTTGGAAGCTTGATAAGGTAGCCATGTTTCCAGTCTTGTGGGATCTCCTCAGTGTCCCAAATTTTCCCAAATAGGTTATACATCGTGTTGACTGATGTCTCACCAACTGCCTCCATTGCTTCTGCAGGGATGTTGTCGGGACCAGGTGCTTTTCTGCTTTTCAGATGGACGATGGCTTTTCTGATTTCTTCTTTTGTAGGTCTGCTGCTGTTAATTTGCAGAGGTATATTTGCAGGTGGTATCTCTGGATGTTCCATGTGGGCAGGGCAGTTCAGTAGCTTTTCAAAGTGTTCCTTCTGTCTACTGAACTGCTCATTTGGGTTCATTAGCACATGCCCCTCCTTATCCTGTAATGGCTCATCCACTGTATGCTGTGACCCAGCTAGCTTCCGTGTGATGTCATACAGCTCTTTCAAGTTTCTCCATCCTGCAGCTTGTTCCACTAAAGGTTGCAACACTAGACAAAATTGCCTCAATGATTGGTCTGAGCATCAACAAGGGAAAGACAAAGACAATGAGGATCAACCAGTCCAACACCACTCCCATCACACTGGGAGGGGATGACCTGGAAGATGCAGAGCAGTCCATCTACTTGGGGAGTATTATGGGCAGAGACAGAAGAACAGACAAGGGGTATGTCTACACTACCCTCCTAGTTCGAACTAGGAGGGTAATGTAGGCATACCGCACTTGCAAATGAAGCCCGGGATTTGAATTTCCCGGGCTTCATTTGCATAAGCGGGGAGCCGCCATTTTTAAAACCCCGCTGGTTCAAACCCCGTGCAGCGCGGCTACACGGGGCACGAACTACCGTTACTCCTCGTGGAATAAGGAGTAATGGTAGTTCAAACTAGGAAGCCTAGTTCGAACTACCTAGTTCGTGCCCCGTGTAGCCGTGCTGCACGGGGTTCGAACCAGCGGGGTTTTAAAAATGGCGGCTCCCCGCTTATGCAAATGAAGCCCGGGAAATTCAAATCCCAGACTTCATTTGCAAGTGCGGTATGCCTACATTACCCCACTAGTTCGAACTAGCGGGGTAGTGTAGACATACCCAAGGATATTAATGCTAGGATAGGGAAAGCAACAGCTGCATTCAAGACTCGTTCCATATGGAGCTCACAAATAATATCTGCGAAGACAAAACTGCAGATCTTCAACACAAATGTGAAGAGCATGCTCTTGTATGGATGCAAGACCTGTCATATTAAAAATCACAAGCTACAGACATTCATAAACAGATGCCTGAGGTACATCCATACTTCGCATCAAATGGCAAGACTTTGTCACAAATGAGGAGCTTTGAAACAGAGCAGGACATGAGCCACTTGACATTCAAATCAAGAGAAGAAAGTGGGGATGTCTAGGCCACACTCTCAGAAAACCATCATCCAGCACAGTCTGGCAAGCTCTCACATGGAACCAGCAAGGAAAACACAGAAGAGGAAGACCTCGGACAATGTGGAGAAGATCTACTGAGATTAAAGGACAACAACTGGGGTACTTCTAGAGTCAGCTAGAAGTTTTGTCTCAAGACAGAGTGAAGTGGAGGAGACTTGTAGATGACCTATGCACCACTCGGAGTACAAGGGTTTAAGAAGAAGATGACATATAGCAGTTCAGTTGGCTTTCAAATAAAATTTCTCATTAAGTACAACAGTTTTACACTCATTAAGTAGTGTGCCAAACAAGGGGGAAAGGGCTTCTTTTATTGTAATAGCAGT
This sequence comes from Pelodiscus sinensis, assembly GCF_052426305.1. NCBI lineage: Eukaryota > Metazoa > Chordata > Testudines > Trionychidae > Pelodiscus > Pelodiscus sinensis. The sequence goes on from NC_143053.1 coordinate 159,802,251, forward strand.
GTAAGGTAGGAATTGCCGTACTAGACTCATATTCCACCTGTTCTGGTATTCTATGTCTGATCCTGTCCAGGGCCAGATGCTTCAGAAGTAACCTCAAATTAGGCAGAAGTGGAGCAAGCCACCTTACACCCAAGGCTTCCTCATCACTGAATAAGTCTAGTCTAAGCCTTGAAGCAACCATAGATAAATCAAATTAAAGTAAATATACCCCCCCCCCCCGGACATTTCCCATTCTTCTTATCATGGACCACATTCTTTCTATTAACAGAGGAGACAAAATCATCCATAAGACATGGTTTTGTTAAAATGGCACTTGTACAATACTGGCTTTTCATTCTGGTGTCCCTTCCCCACTAGGATTGGAGGAGTGATAACAGGTAACTTAACAGGAATTTCAAGAAAACATTCAGACATGTGATCTACTTATGCTAAACAATCTGTCCACCATTTATTTAGTGATGATTGAGTACCTTTCCCAGATCTGAAGAAGAACTCACAAACATAAGTTAGTCCAGTAAAGAAAGATATTACAACACTCACCTTGTCTTTCTAAAACATGTTAGAGTTTCTCAGATAAAGTCTCCAAAGCTGTGCTGTGGGGGCCAACCAAGACTTTTTCTGCAATTGTGTCTCTAGGTAACTGTGAAGCCAAGCACTGAAACTGAAACCAGGGATGCTATCTTTCCCATGTTTTCAGTGTTGCCTATTCTGGGCCCAAGCAGTGTGATGGAAGAAGCCACCCAAGTATAATGTAGAGTAAATACTGATCTTGGGGGGAGGGGGGGAGAGGAAGGAGTGCAGCTGGGAAAAGAACCTGGGAAAGGAACCTGGAATGCAAGCCTGTGTTGCCTGTGCAAGGCAGGTCAGGGACAGATAGGACGAGGAGCCCAGGTGGTGGAAACTGGCTGGGCAAGAGCATGAAGGGAATGGAGGAAGGTAGAGTAGAAAAAGGCAACAGATCAGAGGAGGAGCCCAGCAATAGGTGTGGAGATTGGGACTTAAGGATGAGATTATGTAATTAAAGACTTTCATTATGCACACAGACACAAGTGGACTGAGCTGAGGTTGTACAGGCACCCTTAATTCTGGCCTTTTCCAATTGTGAGCACTTGATTTTGCAGTTTGGATTAAATTAATATTAATTTGCTGTTATCTGTATGCAGTCTAGGATAGAAATGATCCTAACATGTCATGTGATAGCTGATGAATTCCTTCATCAAGTAGTTGCTGAACCAACAAGGGGGGATGCTATTTTAGACTTGGTTTTGGTGAGTAGACCTCATAGATGAAATGGTTGTAGGGGACAACCTTGGCTCGAGTGATCATGAGCTAATTCAGTTCAAATTAAATGGAAGGATAAACAAAAATAAATCTGAGACTAGGGTTTTTGATTTCAAAAGGACTAACTTTAATAAATTAGTTAGGGAAGTTGATTGGACTAAAGAAATTATGGATCTTGAGGTGGAGGAGGCCTGGAATTATTTTAAGTTAAAGTTGCAGAAGCTGTCAGAAGCCTGTATCCCAAGAAAAGGGAAAAAATGTATAGGCAGGTGTGTTAGACCAAGCTGGATGAGCAAGCATCTCAGAGAGGTGATTAAGAAAAAGCAGAAAGCATATAAGGAGTGGAAAATGTGAGGGATCAGTAAAGAAAGCTACCTTTTTGAGGTTAGAGCATGTAGGGACAAAGTGAGAAAGGCTAAAAGTCAGGTAGAGTTGGACCTTGCAAAGGGAATTAAAACCAATAGTAAAAGGTTTTATAGTCATATAAATAGGAAAAAAACAAAAAAAGAAGAAGTAGGACCGCTAATTACTAAGGATGGAGTGGAGGTTAAGGATAATCTAGGAATGGCCCAATATCTAAACAAATACTTTGCTTCAGTCTTTAATGAGGCTAATGAAGAGCTTAGGGATAATGGTAACATAACAAATGGGACTAAGAATGTAGAGGTAGATATTACCATATCCAAGGTAAAAGCCAAACTTGAACAGCTTAATGGGAGTAAATCGGGGGGGCCAGATAATCTTCATCCAAGAATATTAAAGGAACTGGCACATGAACTTGCAAGTCCATTAGCAATTTTTTTAAATAAATCTCTAAACTCAGGGGTTGTACCATTTGACTGGAGAATTGCTAATATAGTTCCTATTTTTAAGAAAGGGAAAAAAAGCAACCCGGGTAACTATAGGCCTTTTAGTTTGACATCTGTAGTATGCAAGATCTTGGAAAAATTTTGAAGGAGAAAGTAGTTAGAGACATTGAGGCTAATGGCAATTGGGACAAATTACAACATGGTTTTACAAAAGGTAGATCATGCCAAACCAACCTGATCTCCTTTTTTGAGAAAGTAACAGATTTTTTAGATAAAGGAAATGCAGTGGATCTAATCTACCTCGACTTTAGTAAGGCATTTGATACAGTACCACATGAGGAATTATTGGTTAAATTGGAAAACATAGGGATTAATATGAAAGTTGAGAGGTGGATAAGCAACTGGTTAAAGGGGAGACTACAGCGGGTTATATTGAAAGGTGAACTGTCAGGTTGGAGGAAGGTTACTAGCGGAGTTCCTCAGGGATCAGTTTTGGGGCCAATTTTATTTAATCTTTTTATCGCTGACCTTGGCACCAAAAGTGGAAGTGTCCTGATAAAATTTGTGGATGACACAAAGTTGGGCACTATTGCCAATTCAGAAAAGGATCGGGATATCATACAGGAAGATCTGGATGATCTTGTAAATTGGAGTGATAGCAATAGAATGAAATTTAATAGTGAGAAGTGTAAGGTTATGCATTTAGGGATTAATAACAAGAATTTTAGTTATAAGCTGGGGACACATCAGTTGGAAGTAGTGGAGGAGGAGAAGGACCTCGGAGTCCTGGTTGATTATAGGATGACTATGAGCCGCCATTGTGACATGGCCGTGAAAAAGGCTAATATGGTCTTGGGATGTATTAGGTGAGGTATTTCCAGTAGCGATAAGGAGGTGGTAGTGCCATTATACAAGGCATTGGTGAGACCCCATTTGGAATATTGTGTGCAGTTCTGGTCTCCCATGTTTAAGAAGGATGAATTCAAACTGGAACAGTACAAAGAAGGTCCACTAGGATGATCTGAGGAATGGAAAACCTGTCTTATGAAAGGAGACTTAAGGAGCTTGGCTTGTTTACCTTAACCAAAAGAAGGCTGAGGGGGGGACATGATTGCACTCTTTAAATATATTAGGGTATGTCTACACTACCACCCTAGTTCGAACTAGGGTGGTAATGTAGGCAACTGGAGTTGCAAATGAAGCCTGGGATTTGAATTTCCCGGGCTTCATTTGCATCTCGCCGGGCGCCGCCATTTTTAAATGTCCGCTAGTGCGGACTCCGTGCCGCGCGGCTACACGCGGCACGGACAAGGTAGTTCGGACTAGGAGCTTAAAATGATCATTCTGTATTTCCTCTGTTGATAACAGAACTTCTGTGCAGCCATGGAATTGTTACAACTTGCAGAGTTACAGAAAGTAGCAGCAAGATACTGAACTTCAAAAGTAACAGCTACAACAAAATAGGGTTTCAAGTGGACATCCAGGACCACAATTTTAAAGAAGGACCTTCTTTTTACATATGCTTATAAAAGTCAGTCTGATTTTAAATATGGAAATTGCATTCATCTTATAATGTTTTGCACTTGGGATTCCAGTCATCACGAGCACAGTTTTACTGTCATACATGAGTAAAGCATTGTCACTGTCTACCAGATAAAATAGAGGGGCAGGTTCAAGGCATTTTTCTGAAGTATGACAGCTCTTCAAGACTTTGTTTCTTTATGACAGTATTTAAATAGGTGACCCATTAGTCACTTGTGCTGAAAAATGAGATAACTCTGTCAAAGTACACAGAGTACCTTGAACCTGCTCTGAAAGCTTTTTAGAAATGTATGAATTTTCTGTTTTGATTTTTGCTTGAAATGTTTTGCATAAATGTAGATGCAGACAGAAATATGCTCTGACCTCAGCAACGGTGCATATTAGTTTGGATAAATAAAGTTGCTGCTGTTCTTTACTCTCTGCTTCCTTGTATACTCTTAATTTCAGAAAACAGACTATTAGTACATTGTATGAATTGTGTTGAGAAAAATATTTTGCTCATTTAAAATCAAAGTATGGTGGAAGAGTGTATATATTATAAAGACTTACCATTTTGGGTTCTTATTTTAAAAGAATGCTTATAATTAAGAATAATTTTCATATAAGTAAGGGCACTGTAGTAAAATGTCCAGTCCATGGCTACATCTACATTGCATCCTTCTTGCGCAAAAGCCTATGCAAATGAATGGCAGATTAGCATATTGCTCTGCTTCATTTGCATAATTTATTAGGGGGCGTTTTTGCACAAGAGGCTTTTGTGCAAAAAGGAGCTGTCTACACAAATACCCCTCTTGTGCAAAATACCCCTCTTGCTCAAGAGCCGTTCCTCATTTTTTCAGGAAGAATGGCTCTTGCGTAAGAGGGGTTTTTTGCGCAAAAAGGAGCTGTGTAGACGGCTCCTTTTTGCACAAAAGCCTCTTGTGCAAAAATGCCCCTAATTAATTATGCAAATGAAGCATGGCAATATGCTAATCTGTGCTTCATTTGCATAGGCTTTTGCACAAGAGGGATGCAATATAGACATAGCCCATATTAGTTTGCTTTCTCATGGTTCAGGACAACTATATCCATATTCCTTCTCCATGATCCACCAAAGATGCTCACTCTAGACTTCTAGCTCTCAGATATAGCCCAACTTGGACAGAGACTCATGTCTCTCCCACTCCTAAGGTTTTTCTGGGCTGCGCAATTTCCTGCCTACACTGATATTCCTAATCCGCCACCCCAGGTTGATTAGCATCTGGGAGTTGGCTGCTCTTCAAGTGTTATAAGCAGCTGTGATTGGCAGCAGTTAGAAGTTATCACGTAGCCCTTCGTAAGCAATTACATTTATTCTCAAGGTAAAAAATCAGAGTAAACATTAAAACAAGAACTTACATTCCTGCTAAAAGCTTACCAAAGGTCACCTATCAATCTTATAGGGCACTAGTAGGCCAAAGTCCTTCCACATCTTCTGAAGAATTAGGGCTATTTTTAGACTGAAGGTTCTGTGTGCTGAATCACAAAGAAGCCCCTGAGCATAAATCAGGTTGTTTATCTAGAGGTCCCTTCTTTGTCTGCTGATGTCCAGAAAATCCAGTTTTAACTAATATATGTGAGTTTTTCCTGGTGATGGTAGCATTCTGGAGCTCTCACATCCTGGGTAAGTTTGCATAACCACATCCCACTGGTCTTGGAGCACTATGGTCTCCATCCTTTGTCATGGAATTATGCACAATCTCTCAAAGATATTCCAAGAATTCCCATATTTGTCATACACCTTAAGGCTGTATCTCAAAGGTTGACACACAAACTATCGTGATACAAGAGGTCCTTACAGATTTTAAGACACCCTATCTGACAAAGTATGTCTAAAATATCTACACATCTTCTGCCAACCACAGTATACAGACTTCTACCAGAATCCCATAGGACATATAAGTCTTTGCTCCTACAGAAATATCAGGTTTTTTGTTTATCTGGAAATGTCAAAGTACTTTACAAAGAAAAGTACAGGTTGAACCTCACTAGTACAGTACACTAGGGACCTGACCAGTGCTGAACCAGAGAATTTTCCCAACCATAGAAGGTCAATGTTGTGTAGCAGCATTACCAACACTTCCATTGCTTATGGGGCTCTTAGAAGACATTTAGGGGTAAATTAGAGCTAAATAATAGCACAGAACACTCAGAGCCAGGACTGGTAGCTGTAAAGAAACTTTATGGGACAGTGGGAAACTTGGCCACACCCATGACAAGTGGACATCTGGCTAACTAGAATCATGTCAGACCATAGATTTTGCCAGACCCGAGAGTGCTGGCCTAAAGAGGTTCAACTTGCCAATGATCATTAACCCCCATTTACATATGAAAAAAAAGTTAATGGAACAAAAAAGGATCAGGCAAGGTTAAGTCAAGACTGTTTCCAAAATCTGGTGATGGTGGTGGTGCGTTAGCAAGGAAAACTGTTCCCAAACCTTGAAGGAACTCAGGTTATCCAAAGAATGACTATCCCAGGACTGAGCTATAGATATAAAAGTGTAGTACATTTACTGATGTACCTGGTCTTTCTCCAAAGTCTCAATTTCTAGACATGCCAAAAGACAAGCACAACTGAAGGCAATGGTTATAGGATGGCTCTGAAAATGGTGGATGTCAGCATTCCAACTGTCAATGGCATCTTCATCTCCCCATTAGCAATGAGGAATTTTACTTCCATCAGGGTATGTCTACACTACAGCGTTATTTCGAAATAGCGTGTCTACACACAAAATGCATTTCAAAATAGCGTTTTTCTATTTCAAAATAGCGCATCCACACTGAGTGGATGCTGAAACACATTTAAGGCTGCCCGGAACCAGTTCCAGTAGGGCATCAGATCAAGAGTTACTTAGCCTCAAGCAGCAGCCACACAATCTGAGGCCTGTGCTTAAAGGGACCTCTCCCCCTCCCCCCCCGGACAGCCGGTTTCCCTGCTTGCTTGCCTACCTCGATGGGGGACAGCAAAGCATTTTGTCTCTGCGTGCTCTGGTTGCCCTCACTCGGGACACCACAGCACTCTGCAACATGGAGCCAGAGTTGCCCTTTGCGTTGCTGCAAGCCTGGCTGCACTTTCTGCAGGCTGCTATCCGGGAGGTTCATCGGGGGGCTATCAGTATCCGGGAGGCCCTGCGGGAGAGCTTCCATCCTGAGGAGCACTAAGAGCCTCCCAGGTCTCCCCACTGGGGGCTTGTGCCTCATTCCTCCCTCACGTCCTTCCACTTACCCCTCCCTAACCCCCCTTCCTGATGTCAAATAAAATACATGTATTTTCATGAACACAAGCTCTCTTTATTTAACAAAACTGGGGAGGTGGGGGGAGATCAAACTCTTGTGAGACTGCAGAAAGGAGGTGGGAGAGGGGAGAAGAGAGGGTGAGAGAGGGGAGGGAGAAACCTGAGAGGAAGAAGCAAGGGGAAGAAGTGGGAGGGGAAGCACAGGGCTGGGGATCTCACCAGACCAACTTGATTTTCATGCAAACCTGCTCCTGGGTTCACATGTGGCCTTTGGTGGCCAGGCTGGCAGCTATCCTGCCATAGATGGCTGTGTTCCTCTGTCTAGTGCAGAGATCATGGACGTTGGGGACATCCCCCCAAACCTGAAAAAGGTCCATAATCTCCACCCTGGACCAGGAAGGCACCCACCTTTTCTGGGCCCTGACAGGCTCCTGGGAGCTGGCAGACTGCTCCTGGGGAGCAGTGGAGGGCTGGCTGCCAGTGGCTTGCTGGCTCATGTTTTGGGGCCACTGGGTCAGGGGCAGTGACTGCTGGCTGTGGTCTGGCAGGCTTGGAGCTGGTACAGGCACTGTGGCCAGAGTCAACCCTTTTAAGGGCTCTAGGGAGGGGGGAGGGAGAGGAATGTTCTTGGTTGAGGCTGGAGTGGCCACCAGGGCACCCTGGGAAGGCCCCCTATTTTGAAATAAGTGTCTACACAGCACTTATTTCGAAATAGCTGTCTCGAATTTGGCACTATTCCTCATGGAATGAGGTTTACCAAATTCAAAATAAGCACTCCACTATTTTGAATGAATTTCGAAATAGTGGTTTGGCTGTGTAGTTGCTAGGAAAGTTATTTCGAAATAACAGCTGTTATTTTGAAATAACTTTGCTGTGTAGACATACCCTCAGTTTGCTGGTACTACAAAGATATTATCAAGACCACTGCCTGATACAAGAACCAAAAGAGAGCCCAAGGTCACTCCTGATTAAGCAACTCAGAGGTCCTAATAGTAAAGAGTCTCAAGCAGAAATAAGAGGAAACAACAGATAAATCTAATTACATTAACCAACCCTTGAGAAATCACCATTGCTGCTCACTAGCAAGAAATTATTCCATGCAAATTTCTGTTGCAAGCTAACGATTATTACATGAAAATTTGCTGTTAAGGTGAACAGTCTTGCTAGTTAACAACTCTGCTGGACCAACTATGGAAGTGAACACTGGTTAGGGCATGTGGTTGGAATACCTTTCAAGTCAAATTTCTTTTAAAGGTTTCTGTTTAACATGTATAGAGAATAGCATGTAGCAGATCCTGACAGCACAGTGGTAATCTTCTCACTCCTATGATAAGGAATTTTGTGAGCAAGGCTTCTAGATGTTCAATTAGTTCCAGCCACAAACACCTTTAAAAAACACAACACACACATAGTTTTAAGCTGAAACGCTATTGCTCAAATCTGCTCCTCAACATGCTTTTGTTAAATTAATAGAAAGTGAAATACAAACATCCTCTGCTCTTTGTGAATCTTTTCATTTTGCAGGTAGAAATCATCCTTTTTCTAAAGCACCCTGAATGGAGGAGAGACTTTTGTGCCAAATAATATCTAGAGAGCATACACGGAGCATGAAGGATAAATTGACACATTGCATCTTCATTATCATAGGATAGAAACAGGCTTATCCACCCAAAGAGACTCACAGATAGAATTAAAATTTGGTTTGTAAACTATTAGAATTATTTTGAAGTCCATGCACACTTTTAAAATAAACTTATTTTTCCTCTTTTTCTTAATCAGACCCTGGGCATTTTCCTTGTCCCATAAAACAGAAGAATGTAAAACACATTTAATAAATTTTCATTCTTTAATGTGCAAATTGTAGTCTTAACCTTTACTTTATCTAAAAGGGTGACAGCAGTTGCAAAGGAAAAGGTTCTGCTACTCAACCCCCAATGCAATTATTATAAGCTCCTCAAGGAACCTGCTCATATTCAGCCAGTTTCTGCTCTAACAAAGCAACAACCTAAATGTATTCTTCTGACTGCCCCTTTTCACATTTTTGTCACTCAGTAAGGGGCAGAAATTATGTATGGGTCTTAAACTGCTCCCAGACCAGTACCTGGTGTATCTTTGCCTGATAATAGAAATTCGTTACATTGCAATAAACATTCAGTGCTAGGACAGCTTGTTCTTGCTGTAATTTGCTTGTGGCAATCTTGGTCCTTCCTCTGAGAGTGGCAGGGAAGTGATTTTTAAGAACAGACAGCAGGAGCGAGCTGCACAGCAAAAGAAAAGGCTTTGAATTTGCAAAGTGGAGAAGTACTATGATTACAGCAGCTCCACTGAGAGGTTTGATGCAGAGAGGAAATGAGCAAGCTTGATGTGGAATCAGTAAGAGACAAATTGCCCGATCCAAGAAGTAAAGAACACTCATGAAATATCTTCCCTTAACTGAAATTCTCTAACCTCATTCCTTTTGCACATGATGCACACTTGTATGGCTTAACAGAAACATTACAAAGAGCACTGTGGTCTGGCAGATCTGGAAATACACAGGCAAATATCACAGGATGGAGACAGTTAATACTTTACCAATGTCCAAATCCAACCCAGTCCTCCTGTCCCCGCAGAAAATCCACCTAAGAGCTCTCTCTAACAGACTGGACAGAAATGTCATTGGAAGTCAACACACAGAAAGGTGATGCTATTTATTTTACTAAGTGGCTATGTTTGAAGTAATTTTGATGAAGCTAAATGACATTCTAGAGCAAACTGTTTCTGAAACCAAATTAATTCTGAGGGCTTCTGGGTGAGGAATCTTGTGGATATTAGATTTCTCCATCAAGGTTACTCTCCTGTGGTCCCTGAGAGGTAGGATTTTTGTTAAGTCTTAGGAGAGGGTCAGCGACTGACACCAAGTCTGACATGCTCTTTAAGAACAAGAGAAGAGAAAGCAACCCTTTGCATATATGGACTAAGATAGCTCTCAAACGTCTAGCAAATCATTAGGCAACAAATAGGACTTCTATTTTCTCTTCTGTTCTGCAACTTAGTGATGATGAACCATTCCTTTTGCTAAGTCACTGGTTATGAAGGTCCTACCAGTCACTCCATTCCCACTGATGACCAAAGCATTTACCAGCTTCCTAGTGAACTTCCCAACTATGGTATCCCTGTGAAGACAGGCTGCATCACCAGACACTTCAAGGCCTACCAGTAAACCCTCTGCACCACTGGTCAACAATGTGCCAAACAGGTGCTTCAAAATCACCACTAACAGCTGTGCCAGTACCCATAATAAGCTTCTGCGATAGACCTTCAAGAGGCCCTCCGGCATTCTGACTGCACTTAGAGTCACTAGGAATACATCTACACTGCAAAGTAAGCCTTGCTGTGTAGGACTTGGGCTGGTGGACTCTGTTTATATACCCATGCGTGAGTGACCATGCCTCATTGTAAACCTGGGCTTACAATTGTGGAACCTTAATCTCACAGCCACCCTAATACATCCATATGCACTATTCTGATTTGAGCCTGCAGCTTCAACTGCAACCACAGTGCAAAATGACAGGGCTTGGGGACCAGCGTTTCTGTGGGACTCTAGCTCCGGCCTCTCTCCCCCACCACAGAAGAGTCCTAGGACCTGGGCCCGAGTCATAGAAACCTGAGTCAGAAACTAGGCCTAAAGGGCTGTGAAGGCATACTGCAAGGGGCTTATCAATGACTTGACTAAATTGCTCTGTGCCAAGGAACCCACCCTCAAATTGGCACCCCTGTTCTCATCCAGAACGCTCACTCCCTTTCTTCATTGGGCCCATTGTTGTTTAAAGACGCATTGTCAAAAGGAACTGATTTTCCTCTTTTTTGTTTTGTATTTTGTTTTTGTTTTTTGGGGGGAGGGGTTATTTTAGCCAGAGATCTTAAAGAAGTACAGACATGAGCCAAAACAAACAAACAACCCCCGCCCAAAACTCCCAAACCACAAAATGTTCAGTCACCACATTTTTGGAAGCTCAATATTGCACATACAAACAAACCCATCATGCTCCTAATTTTTCAAACACTGTCAACTACAAACAAAATGTTGAGACACAAATTCAGAGGCCAGTTGGATGCATTTAATTTTATATATGTGGTGGAGAGAGTGAGAACACATATGCACATGCCAGTCACTTTGTCTATGTATAAAGCAGAGGCGCTCAGTTTCTATTTTTGTGGCACTGTTCCCACCTTCAATATATAGCTAAAGCCTGCTTGCAAAATCAATCAAGCATAAACATCCAAGAGTAAAGGGGAGAGCAATACAGCCAAAATGACAAAGATCAATCACTGACCTACAAATACAGGCAGTCCCCGGGTTACGTACAAGATAGGGACTGTAGGTTTGTTCTTAAGTTGAATTTGTATGTAAGTCGGAACTGGTACATATTGTAGGGGAAACTCTAGCCAAACATTTTTTTTAGTTTTGGATAGCATAGGGAAAGGTTAACTCCCCTCTAATGTTTGTTTTACTGTCTGTTCCCTTGTTCAGAAGATTTCACATCTATTTCTGTCCCTGTGACAAACTCAGGATTAAAGGAGTAACTCATCAAATACCAAACAGCTCTGCACCATGCTTTGAGCTAATAGCTTTATTTCCTTATTTTGCTAACACAATGAGGCCAGCACTTTGTTTGTTTTGGTGGAGTCTTTGTTTGCCCAGGGAGCCCAGCATGTATAGGGGGAGGAGGGGCGGAGAGGCTGCTTTTGTCTGCTGTTCGGCAGCCTGTTGCTCAGGGGAGGGGGCAGCCTGTTGCTGGCAGGGGGGTGGGGGGGGCAGCGGGCGTGGGGAGGCACTTTTCCTCTGCCCGGCAGCTCTGCGGGACCCCAGTCGGAGCTGGCCCGAGGAGGAGGAGGATCCTAGGACCCAGGTGAGCGAGCCCCGGGAATGCTGCTGCGCATGTGCAGGAGTTGCCTCACCCCGTTCGTATCTAGGGATCCGACGTAAGTCGGATCCACGTAAGTAGGGGAATGCCTGTAGATCTGAAGGATCAGGGGGAAATCCTTGGCCTCACAGAAGCCAGTGGCAAAACTTTAATAGATTTCAGTGGATCTAAGGATTTCATCCCTGGAATGTATTCCCTCACAACGTTGAGCAAAATAAGTTTGTTCAAGGCATCAGAACAGATCTCTTCAAACACGACAATGTTCCAATGTAATTTTTGAAATGATAAATGGGAGACCCAAGTTTTCACATGGACCAAAAAATATATTAATAAGAGCAAGTTGTTTTTAGAAGGGTGGAACGGCATGCCCATACACCATAATGGAAGCTGAACACATAAGAATTTTTTTTATTGTCGCATACACCAAGCAGTAAGTAGCTCTGATGACACCATAAAAGAAAATGCATGAAGTAAGCTGATCATTTACACTATACATACTGATTTTTCACCTTTCAAAATAAGCAAATGTCTCTCATTAATGAAGAGTAGCAGCCCTATTATTCAAATAGTCATAGTGTAACTGTATATTTGCAAAGATCCTAGCACTTCCATATTATTGAAATGGAATGTGCATTAAGGAGCAATCCCAGCAATGCTAGATTATTTTGTAACCATTTTATAAGCCTTGTCTGTACTCAACCAAAGATCAACACTCCTGAGATTGATCATCTAGGCTTAGGGTACGTCTACACTACAACGTTAATTCGAACTAACTTAGTTCAAATTAGTTAATTCGAACTAAGCTAATTCGAACTAACGCATCCAGACTAAAAAACTAGTTCGAATTAGCGTTTTGCTAATTCGAACTAGCATGTCCACATTAAGTGGACCCTGAACCCGGGTTAAAGATGGCCAGAAGCAGTGCCGGCAGGGCATCAGAGGAGGACTTAGAGCGTGGAGATGCTGTCTCATGCTAGCCCAGGGCTGTGCTTAAAGGGACCTGACCCCCACCCCGGACAGACAGTTCTCAGGGATGCCCCGCTTGCAAAGCAGTCCTGGCTTGGATTGCACGGACTACCCACACTGGGCACATCACAACACTCGGCCATCAGCCCGGCTCCACTAGCCGCAGGCTGCCATCTGGGGGGAGGGGGCAATTGGGGGGCTGCAGGAGAGAAGTCCTCCCCATCGGGGGCTCGTGCCCCATTCCTCCCTCACCTCCTTCCACTTACCCTTCCCTAGCCCCCCTTCCTGATGTACAAAATAAAGAAAACGTGTGGTCAAAACTAGAAACTCTCTTTATTGAACAAAACTCGGGGAAACTGGTAAAAGGAGGTGGGAGAGGGGAAGAGAGAGGCTGGGAGAGGAGAGGGGGAAAACTGGGAGGAGGGAGCTGAAAGGGGGAAGCAAGGGAAAGCAGGGGGTGGGGAAACTCAAGGATCAGGGGTGGGGGTCTCGCCGGGCCAGCCGCCTCCCAGCATGGCGAGGGAGGGGGCCTTGGCGTCCCCGGGGGGATGGGGTAGAGGTTGCGGAGGTTTAGGTGGGGGGTGTGGACATTGAGGAAGAGGTTGTGGGGGTTGAGGAGGAAGAGGTGGGGGGGGGCAGGAGTGGCAGGAGTGACAGCAGTTGGGGGGGTAGCAGGCGCAGGACCAGCACGGGGCACCATGCTCTGCAACAGGAGCTGCAGGTTGGTGCTCAGCCCTCGGACCTCAGCCAGCAGCTCGTGGCAGAACTGCAGGTCTTCCCGTATCCAGGCCTGCAGTGTGCGGTGCACGGCTCTCAAGGACCCCAGGTGCTGGTCCCAATACTCCTGCTCCGTGCTGGCGGTCCGGAGCAGGCCGCGGGTGTGGGAGCATGTCCCGGGCGGGGTGGTGCGCCCTGCACGAGCAGCTGGTGCAGCTGTAGAGAAAGAAAAGAAGGGGTCAGTTCTCCTTGGGGATGCAGAGGATGATGCCCAGCCCCCTCCCCCACCCCGCAATGTGAGGGTGACCATGTCCTGCACCGTCACAGCCGCTGTGCTTGTACAGAGGCCATGGTCAGGATGTCTGGCTCTCCCCGGGACTGGGAGCTGCCCCAAGACCACACCCATGTCCCTGTGCCATGTATAGTGTGGCCGGGGCGGTGGGGGGGAAGGGGAGATGTCCCCTGCCTCCATGTAGAGGGGACATGTGAAGGGAAAGCATCCTGCTGGGTCCTGCCCCGGGGTCGGGAGCATGTCACGTCTCTTTGCACAAGCATGTGCCTATTGGGCAATGGCCCCTGGGTGTCACGCAGCTGGAGCCACCTGCCCAAGGGTGGCATGGCACGTGCTCGCACGTGCACAGGTGTCTGCGTGATCCGTGGAAGGCATGGCCCACGCGCGCGGTCTCTGGTCTCCCTCCCACCTCCTCCCCCCCCCCCCCGAACTACTTAATTCGAACTACTTACCTGGTATGGTCTCCCTGGACGACCCTGCTGGAACAGCTGGCGGTGGCCCCTATGGTGTGTCCAGGTCAGGGTCCTCCGGTCCCGGCTCGCTGTCCCCCGGGCTGGCACGGACCGCCCCTCCCCACAAGAGTTGGTGGAGGGCGGGGAAGTAGGGGCAGGTGGCAGCCCCTGCAGCGGCGTTGCCCCTGGTGGCCCTGGCGTACCCCTGCCGCAGCTGTTTCAGTTTAATTCGCACCTGCTCCTGGGTGCGCCTGTGTCCCTTTCGGGCAATGGCAGTCGCTATGCGGCCATAGACGGCTGCGTTCCTCCTCCTAGTGCGGAGATCATGGACATTGGGGGCCTGCCCCCAAACCTCAATGAGGTCCATGACCTCCACACTAGTCCAGGGGGCCGCGCGCCATCTACGGCCCCTGGGTGCTCGGGGACTGGGCAGGGGACGGCTCGCTGCCACTGGCTGCCTGGCTCATCGTGGGGCCACTGGCTCAGGGGCAGAGACTGCTGGCAGGGCTGTCTGACTCCAGAGCCATCTGGCCAGAGTCTACCCCTTTAAGGGCCCGGGGCTGGGAGAGAGGAGAAGAGTTTTCCTGGTTGTGCCCAGAGAGGCCACCAGGGGGAACCTGGGAAGGGCTAGCCTCCCACTAGTTCGAATTAAGGGTCTACACAACCCTTAATTCGAACTAGTAAGTTCAAACTAGGCTTAATCCTCGTGGAATGAGGATTACCTAGTTCAAACTAAGCGCTCCGTTAGTTTGATTTAAATTCGAACTAACAGAGCGCTAGTGTAGCGCCTATGAAAGTTAGTTCTAACTAACTTTGTAGTGTAGACATACCCTTAGTTTAGCAGGTCTAGCAAGGACTCACTAAATTGAATGCTGATGGTGCCCCTATTAACCATAGTATTCACAGCATCCCAAGGAGTAAGGGAAGTCAATGAGAGAGTTTCTCATGTTGATCTCCTGCAGTATGGCTACCAGAGAAATTCGATTTAAGGTGTGTCAACTTCAGCTATGCTATTCTCATAGGTGGAGTTGCATATCTTAAATTGAATTTCTCCCCCAGTATAGACCTGGCCACATACACGCAAAAACAATTTCTAAGCAAGTATAACAGTTTCCTATACTATCACAATATCCCTCAAGGGATATTTTTTGGAACACCATAGAGTACAGATAGAGAGCTGGATGGTTCAGCATTCAAACCTGTGTGTTTGGGGAACCATGCCATACCAATTTAGCATTCAAATGTATTAGGACCAGCAGGGATAAAAAGATTTTTAAAAGTCTACATGAAGAAAAAAGAAAATTAAAATCCTGAATAAGGATTAGAATAAGCTATGTGGCTAGATAGGCCATGCATTAATGACAGATCATAAACTGATAGATGAGCCTGACACTGCAAATCCTCAATCACTGGGCCATAGGCTAGGCAACTAGGGAATATACTGGGTTCCAGAGAGCTTCCCTATTACTTTTCCTTGTGTCACATGTACAACACAGTGCAAGTGCATACTTCCCTCCTCGTGCCCACTCCAATGAGGTTTACAACCTCATATGCCTTCTTCCCCAGCAAAACATGTTCCACCTGTCACATGTCAGTGCTGAGTATTTGCAAATGTGTTTAAACTGTAGTTAGAGATTTTGCATTACAGGCAGTCCCTGGATTACGTACAAGATAGGGACTATAGGTTTGTTCTTAAGTTGAATTTGTATGGAAGTCGGAACTGGCTCCAGATTCAGCCGCTGCTGAAACTGATCAGCGGCTGACTACAGGAAGCCCTAGGCAGAGTTGCTCTGCCCCCGGCTTCCTGGAATCAGCCACTGATCAGTTTCAACAGCGGCTGAATCTGGACTCCTGGGACAGAACAGCTGGGGCACTGCCGGGTAGGTCCCCGCAGGACCAACCCAGCAGTACCCCAGCTGCTCTACCCCAGGCATCCCGCAACAAAAGCCTGGTCTGCTGGTGGGGAGGGGGCTCAGGAGACCCGAGTAAAGCTGCGGAGGCGCAGAGGTCCCGCCGCCTCTGCGGCTTTGCTCCTGTCTCCCTGCTGTGCACAGCAGGGAGACAGAAGCAAAGCTGCAGAGGCGGGGGACTCCGCCGCCTCTGCGGCTTTAATCCGGGGCAAAGGAGCAAAGCCGCATGGGCAGCGGGGTCCGCCGCCTCTGCGGCTTTGCTCGGGTCTCCCTGGTGTGCTGGGGAGTCCCCCCCCCAGCACACCAGGGAGACCTGGAGCAGCTTTTCTCGCCCCGGAGGACGCGGTGGTGGGACTGCTGCGCTCTGGGAGGTCCCACCGCCCGCGAGCTCCGGGGCGAGAAAAGCCCCGTTCGTAAGTGCGGATCCGACATAAGTTGGATCCGCGTAAGTCGGGGACTGCCTGTATTCTGCAAGGGCGAGGAAATGTGTCATGCGCAAGGACTTTCTCTTAGGAATTTGCGATTTAGTCAACTGCAGTTGTAAGACACTGTATATCCTTGTAGGAGTTTTAATTCTGGATGAAATAGCTATCACATTTCCCCAAAATGCAATTTATATTAGGTAGCATTGCACCTAGAAGAAGCTTTTCTGCCAGCACCTGTATCTGAGCATCTGTATTAGCCTGGCCCTGGTGTGAGCAGGAGCACTGCAAAGCCCTGCTCGAGTTAATGTGTCCTCACAAGTGCTGCTCTGTGTGTGTCAGCAGGACTTCTGGAGCTCTTTGTGCTGCTCTGAGATTATTTCCCACTGAATTATGAAAATGCTTGGCAGGCTTTCTTGGTATGCAGGGACTGTGGAGAGGCTCTGGAACACTAATGGCAGTCAAGTGGTTAAGCCTTCAGCCGTCCTGGAAAGTGAGATATCAGGCTTTGGTACCCCAGGATGGGCCTGCTATCCCAGCTCTAATGTGTCAGTATACTTGGGTGACAGTATTTTATGTTTGAAAGAGATGAGTTAAGGAGCAAGACCTAAACTAAGAGCCCAAGGTAACTGCCGTGAAAACAAGCCCTAAAATGGTCTATTCTGAGCTACAGACAAAAAGAGCATTTATCTTCCCGGCAGAAGGAACAGAGTTTTTGTGGGGAAAACCTCTTGATTTCCCAGAGGCTACACTATGAGGTCACCTTACCTGAATGGTGGTGAAAGTCCAGTACTCTCCTTGAAGTAGCAGGCCACTTTAGCAGACTACGATATGGCAGTAAAGTGCATGACAAGCTGGATTCTAGATTGTTCCATTCTCTGTGTTCATTTAGAGTGTCCAAGTTAAGATCCTGACAAAAGAATGGGTTTCTTTTGAGATTCTAAGTGCTGGGAGTTGCTACTGCTCCACAAATGCTTTATTCTACAACTTCAAATCAGAGCAGCATAGCAATGATATGACACAGCAACTCGTTGTCCTCTAAGTTGGTTGTTAGCCTGTGGCATGGCCTCCTGTAGGCTAAAAGACTTCAGGACGTTACTGAACAGTTTAATTAAAAAAATTGCACTTTCTTCCCCTTTTGCATTGCAACAATGTTGGCGCTGGACACTTCCTGTTTTTCTAAAGCTTTTGTTTACTCAAGCAGAAAATCATTTCTGCCAAGGTCTCTTCTCTCCGCATTAGAAAATTGTTCTATATGCTCTGTTTTGTTTTTAAATGGATCCAGGATCATGTCCTTGAAGATGAAGACCAGGCTTGTTGTTCCTGCCTTTGTTACTTCTCAATTTAGACTACAACAATGTGATCTACCTAAGTGCACAATCTTTAGAACTTTAGAAATGCCAACTAGTATAACCAGGTGTAATTACTACAGTTATAAGGTATCACAAAGCACTTCCCATGCATGCAACTTTATTGTTCAGGTAAATAAACACTACAGTAAAACCTACATACTAATGCATTTACCAGACATCACCCAAAAATGCATTCTTGGAGGAACAGTCCTTTATTCCCCTCCTCCCTACCCCAAAGGAATTCATCATGGCTACAGGATCTTTGCAGCTTTAGCTCAGAACAAGCCCAATCCTTCCAACTCTTCCCAACTGATAAGGATCCCTTATGGAACAGGGTCCTGTTAATTTGCTGGATGATGAAGATGGCCCTGAGCCGGTTTAAAACCAAGGTATCTATTCAAATTTCTTTGGGTCTGTCGATCACTGTTGCATATGTGGACTGTATCAAGATGTGGCTTCAAAGGAGAAACAACACTTTTTATTCCCCTCCCTGCTAGAAGATATGTACAATGCCACATCCTGCTCCCCTCCCACCACACTCCCCCCCTCCCCCCCAACTGCGTACAACATACCTCAAAGGTAATTCAATGAAGAGTCCCTTAATACAGTAAGGTTTGTTCAGGATACCTCATCACTTTCCATTCCAAATACCAGTCACATTGCTTTGTTCTTGCCATCTGACACACACATTGCAACAGGTACGATTATTTAAAAAATAACCCCACCAAAACAAGATACTGCAGTGCAAACACTTCTCTCTCTGGAGAGGATGACAACATACATGGGACAAGTCTGCAGCCATGTTGCCTAAGGCACCAAAAGATGCTCTGACAACTTCTGCAGTAAGTGTGATAGAAAGTCTATATAGAAGAGAATCAGTAGAATTACACAGGATTTTGTTTTTGACTCAGTTTATCTTCATTTCTTTCAAGGAAGCAAAGGTTCGGGGCAGCCCCATCACCTAAAGTAAGAGGCAGAGAAGTAGTTACATTGGAAGCACTAAGTCACTTTTGTCACTAAGTATCTCCTTAGAATCCCTGACTGAGGGAAAAATCCATGTGAAAGACCCTGAGAAAATCCTTGTTTACCTAGGAAAAGCAGTTTGAAAGCTACTGCTAACTATAATATCTTCTATAGGCTTTTGGAAGGGGAAATGGGTTAGAACTGAAGTAAAGTGTGTCCACTCCTCATGTACGCCCAGTGAAAGATTTCATTTGTACTTAGAATTTATTTCCAGTGCTTTTAACAGCCATCTAAAGACTGGCTGCAGTTCAGTGCAGTAATGCTAGTCTGCCCTTGACTGAAATATAGTTAGTGCCCTAAAGAAACCAGCTCACATAATTATGCCTTGTTCAGACAACTTGAGTAAAACACCAGGTAGAGTAATGGGTACTTGGATTCATTCTGATTTTTTCCTTTGCATATTTTAATCACTTATTTTGCTTCTCTTTGCTACTCAGGCAGTCTCTGGAAAGCGCCTTGAAAGAGTACACAAGGAGGAGGAGAAGTATGTCCTTCATTTTACAGAGAGGATGCAGTGAAACTGAAATGAAGGCTGATAAATGATTCCCTGTTGCACTTGGGCATGGCTATACAGACAAGGTTGCAGCAGCACCAATGCACAGATACAGTAATACAGCTGCAGTGTCTGGTGAAGTTGCTCTATTCTGATGGGAGAGAAGTCTCCCGTTGTGATACTAAAACTACCTTCTTAAATGGAGGGAAACTCTTTCACTGGCATAGCACTATCCAGATTGGCACTTATATTGGGTGCAACTTATGTTGTTGAAGAAGGTGGTTTATTCACACCCCTAAGTGACATACATTATGCCAACATTAGTTGTAGTGTAGACATAGCCTCACATTTAATATTACAAGGGTTATTCTTTGAAGGATATAATTTACAAAGAACAAACTAGTAGTGTTTTAGGGAGCCAGCAGGAAGATTGTTATTGGCTACAAATGGAGAAGGAGCAGACCTATTACCCATAGACTATTTTTAATCTCACCTGTCCCACATCCCTGAGAAGTTGTGTCTACAACAAATTAATAAATTAGGAAAGCAGGTACCCAGATAAATTGCAAAATCTGAATTTAAAATGAGAAAAGGAGTTGTTGCAGATTGGTTTAACTTGGGCACATGAGACTCTGAAGGTCACATTAGAAAAAAAGGTCTTCCTGTGTTAAATAGTGATTGTTAGACAGGATAAACACTCAGCACAAAATACTTCTAGAGGCATTTTTGAATGAGAGAGGAATCAGCCACTCTTTTGCATAATTTGGACATTCCAGTTTTGAAAACTCGTGATTTGTAATATTTCATAGACAGGATTGCTGTCTACCTTGATACTGTTTAGATCCAATCATGCTAATATGTTTGAACAAAGAGAAAGTTTCAGTTCAGAGGTAGTTTTATTCTTTAGCAGTTGTGTGGAGGCTCACCAGTGATCTGTCACCACAGCATGGCATACCTGAGCCCTTACAGTCAAGAGAGAGGAGGGGAAATGTGTGCGCGTTTAATTATTGCTCAGCCCCACTGACATTACTCAAATGCCAAATTGTAAAATGACAACAGCTTTGGGGGTGCTTATAAACAGGAGAGTTATTCTGGGAAGTCAGAACATAAAAGGTTATTGATCCCAAGGTCCCCATAACATGTCAAAGTTAAAAGCACAGAACAGGGAACCAAGTTTGAAATATAATTTATATCTTATCTTTTCTAAGCAGATGCTCCCCAACCTCCAGAATGTCAATATTTGCACCCTCCTTTACATGACATGATCTATACAATCTCCTAGGCTAAAGTGACCTTCAGCTTTCCTGGGAGAGGAAAAAACCCATGGGACTCTTAAGGGACAAGTATAAATGCCAATCATACAGGCAACTGACAAGCAGTGAGGGAAAGTTGTGTTACATCCTGGAAGCTAGTAGCCCATACACTAGCTCTGACAAAAGAGGATCTGCAGACTCTATACCTGCAGGTTGCCCTGAAAGTTTCTGTGGGTATTAAGCTCTTAATCTCGGTACCTTCAGGAGTTTACACCCATTAAATGACCTCACATATCCAGGGATTCTCTTGACAGAATGGGGCTGATGGGGAAGTCATGACTCACCTGGGGTTATGAATATAATGATATATACTGGAGTACAGACACTCCCATCCCTTCCTGAAGCAATAAAAATTGAACTAATTACAGACTCATTTGAACAGAAAGAGCGATTAGACCAATGTAAAAAAAATGGCTAAATTACAAAAATCTGATTTCATTGCTTTTCCCACGAACCATGCTGCATACTAGGAGTTCATTTGGACAGTCCAGGGCAAATTCTCACTGTTGGTGAAATCACGTTTCTCTTTCTAGAGATGCCTTCCCTAAACTTTGTAATTTCAGCTTTCTACTACATTTTATTGGACACATTGGAGGAGGAGTAACCCCCTTCTGAGGTAACAAGTGCAAACAATGGGCCATCCAGATTCAATCTGAGGATGCAGGACTGACTTCTGTCTCTCTATTCCTTTTATATCACAGTTTTTGCAATACTTTTTCCAGTAGCCAGAAGAGAACCCAGACTTACCCTCTCCTAGGGCTACCAGTTTTGATTGGATGTTTTCCTGGAGGTTTTATCATATGACAATTAATAAAGATTACTTTTTAATTCCTGGAGACTCCAGGGCAATCATGGAAGGTTGGAAAATAGAGTTGGCAAGAAGAGGGCTCCTTCTTTATGTTGCAGTCTATGGATCCTGTACAAAGTTCATCTGTTCAAACCACTTCCTGCCTCCCTGAGCCACTTCCTACTTTGGCATGTCCACAGGCCATTCCCACCAGCTCTTCCTATACTTGCTGCCTGGGGCACCTACGCTGGACCACTCCGGGGATTAGATCTTCCAGGTGCTGCACTCTTCTCTGGTAGTTTCCCTGCAGCTCTTCTACTTTCAGGAGCTGCAACTTCCTTTGTGTGACTTGGCCCTCCAGCAAAGTCTCTATGGTCCTCCCTTTCCAGGGTAGCAAAGATATTTTGGCAAACTGTTCCAGGCAGCCCACTTGCTGCTGTCTGGTCTTTGCCATTTCCCTGATGGCTGCAGGATGGGTCAAGGGGAGACAGGCCTGTCCTCTACTTTGGGTTCCACTTCAGGAGCACTCTTCAGCAGAGAAGGTCCATGCTGTCCAATGCCTTGCTGTTTTTCCCGGAACCTTTCTGGCTCTCCCCCTGTTTGGGTTTGCCAGGCCAAACTCCCTCCACCCAAGGTCTGACTACAAATTACTTCCCTACCACCCCCTGTGCTCTGCTCCTGGGCCGACCCAATCTTGTCCCGCTGAGCCTTGTCTAATGAATTCCAATTCCCTGGCTTCTCCTCCACGTGCAGCCTGTGAGATTTATTGGACCAGCTAGCCACCATAACTCCTTCAGGCCCTATGTGTGGAGGACAACCCTCATCACACCATGCTCCTCTGAGTTTCCACCTATTATGCACAGGATTTCCCCTACAGTTCTCTGACAAATCTCAAATAAAAAAAGTACAAACCTAAAATAAACCACTTCCTACATTTTTAGGCTTGAACTTTAATCCTTCAAAAGTCTTCCCAATACTGTGCTTCTCAGCTGAACACCAGCATCCCAGGATTGCCTGCCTGGTGTTTTGCCCCTGTTTTGTGACCCACCAGAGGCTTTAACTACTCTCTTGTGACTTTTCCCAAATCTCTTGACTCCTGTATGACTATTTTCAGAAAAGGAGGAAATTTCTAACCTCTTAGGTGTCTAACTGGGCTCTCTCAGTTCTTTTCAGGAAACCTGAATACTTTCCAGGTAGTCCTGGAAAGACTCTCATAAAAGATATATTGGCATTGGCAAAGGTTTAGAAAAGGGCAATACAAATTATTAGGGGTTTGGAACAGGTCTCATAGGTAGAGAGAATAAAAAAAGACTGGGACTTTTCAGCTTAGAAAATAGGAGACTAAGTGGGGATATGATAGAGGGCTATAAAATTCATTTTTCCCACACCAGTCATGATAAGAAAAAGTTATTTACTGATTCCCACAATATAAGAACTAGGGGTCACCAAATGAAATTAATAGGATGCAGGTTTAACACAAACAAGAGGATATTTTTCTTCACTTAGCACACAGTCAACCTGTGGAACTCCTTGCCAGAGGATGTGGTGAAGACTAGCATTTTAACAGGGTTCATAAGAGATCTAGATAGATTCATGGAGGCTAGATCTATCAAAAACCTTAGAAAAATAGAATTAGTACTTTCCTCGTGTCATATTTGACCTTCAGAATTCCAACCTATATTACCTGAGATGTCTTTGCAACATGTCATCTTTACCTTAAGCCATAACTTTTATAATAGGAACCACATTTGTATGTGGAGGAATAACTGGAAATCTCACTGAACATTGCAATACTCTTGAAATGAATATACCGGACACCAAGAGAGCACACAATGTGGTTTTGAGATGTCAATAAATGCTAAAAATGGGATACTTTACATGTGAGAGTTTAGGTCAGTAAATGATGTTTAAATGGGTATCCCCATAACAGTTAATTCTGGATATGACCATGCAGTGTCTATGAATCCAATATATTTGTCTTTGATAGGAATATAACTGGAATTTACAACCCTGATAATTCATGCATCCTACATGCAGCAAAAGACAATTATGACTGTGTCATAAGCCAATGATTGTCCACTATGGTATGTGTACCTCTATGGGTACACAGGGTTCTTCAATGGTACATCAAATCCTCTAGATATATACCTAGTTTTACAAGTTACATGAAAAGCACTAGCTAAGTCAGTGCAAACTAAAATTTCATATAGAAAAGTACTACTCTATATATGTTACACTTATATGGTAAGGAATAACTCAGTATTAGAGTGCAGTGACACTTGTATTTTTATGTCTAATTTTGCAAAAAACTAGTTTAAAAGAGATGAAACACGGGGACACAAGACGTAAAAAAAGTCACACTCCTGAAAGTAATAGAGATGTAGCCGTGTTAGTCTGGTCTTGCTGAAACAAAAGACAGGACTATGTAGCACTTTAAAGACTAACAAGATGGTTTATTAGATGATGAGCTTTCGTGGGCCAGACCCACTTCCTCAGATCAAATTGTGGAAGAAAATTAGCATGACCATATATACCAAAGGGATACAATCAAAAAAAGTGAACACATATGAAATTGACAAATCAGGTTTTAGAACAGAGGGGAGATGAGGGGGAGGAGGTTAGTGTCTATGAGATAATGATATTAGGGGTGATAATTGGGGAAGCTATTTTTGTAATGGGTAAGATAATTAGCATCTCTGTTAAGACCCGTTTGTAAAGTGTCAAATTTAAGCATGAATGAAGGTTCGGAGGCTTCCCTTTGTAGTCTTGTGTTGAAGTCTCTTTGAAGCAGGATGCATGTAGTGGGGTCGTTGAGACAATGCCCAGTCTGGTTGAAATGGCAAGAAACTGTGAAACTGTCTGATGTCTGTTTTGTGTACATTGACTCTTTGGCACATGATGGCATAAATTATATTTCTAGATGAGCAGAAATATATGTTCTTGATCTTGTAACTGAAATGGTTAGGTCCAATGATGGTGTCAGCAGAGTAAATGTGGACAAAGTTGGCAACGGGATTTGTTTCAAGGGAAAGTTCCAGGGTTGGTATTAGTGTGGTATGTCCTGTGGTTGTTGGTGAGAATCATCCTGAGGTTAGGTGGTTGTCTATAGGAGACTATGGGTCTGTTCCCCAGATCCTCTCGGAGTATAGTATCCTGTTCCAGTTTAGGTTGTAGTTTATTGATAATGTGTTGGACGGGTTTAAGTTGGGGGCTGTAGGTGATGACAAGTTGTGTTATATTTCAAGACAGACCCAAGAAAACCAACAATAGATGTTTTTTGGATATTTGTCTGGCTCTTTCAATTTGTTTTTTATTTCTCCGGGTTTGTAATTGAGGTTTAAAAATGCTTGATAGAGATCCTGAAGTTTCTGGTCTCTGTCAGTGGGATTAGAGCAGATGCGGTTGTACTGAAGGGCTTGGCTATAGACGATGGATCATATGGTGTGTCCTGTAGGAGAGCTGGAGGCAAGTAGGTAACTGTATGAGTCAGTGGGTTTTCTGTAGAAAGTGGTATCTAATTTACCATTGGTGATTTGTACTGTGGTGTCCAGGAAATAGATCTTGGGTGGTATGCTGCCACCAAGCAAATGCAGAAATCCATTTGAAAACTCAGGAAGATGCATTTGGGAATTTCTTCATGTGGAGTACCCTGAAGCTTTTTAACCCTCCCTCTGGAGAGATCTTGAAAATAAACTAATTTCTTAATAGCTGACCTTTCAAACTCAGACCTGTGTGCACACAGAGCCTCATGCCTTCTAGGACACAGGAATATTAAAAACACAAAGACAATATATTTGGTAAAGCATATTTGGTGGTTAGGTGTTATAGAGCAACTGAAAAAAAGGCAGATTAGAAACAGAGAATTGCTTCCCTGGGATTCAGTTTAAAAGTTACAGTGTAAGGGGTAGAGGGTATATGAGCTCAGCACAAAGCCATTAAAAAACTCAGAAATAAAGAAAATAACCTGATCATGTCTAACTAAATATTCCCTGTTCTATTTACGTATCTGTTCTAAGCTTTAGTTCTTTCCTAAGCATAGATATTACTGGAAATTCCATGCCTTGTTCCTGGCTTAACTCATCTCTCCCAGCTCCTGCTTTAATCACGCAAAGACTGCAGCAGGAGGAAAAAAATTCACTCTCTTTTTTCATTGATTCTCCTGGCTCCCCGCCAATACTTTCTGGAGACTTTCAAGGACCTACCATCTCCGGGTTTAACCCTTAAAGGCAATTTAGTTAACTGAATAGCTGGGATGTCTAGAAAAGGGTAGTACCTCTCCCATTCATCACTTGAATTCACAACCCCAATCTCCAAAGGCTGATGCCTTATTTGTTAGGCAACTGGAGAACCCACTTCACCTCTCTAACTTCAGCTGCTGCCTTATCCTCCCTACCTTTAGCTGGTGCTAGTGCCATCCCTAGTCAATCTGGTGGGGACTATTCGACTGCTCATTGGGTGGGCAAGTGGGGAAGAGCAAATGGATTTCCACTACACAGCTCATAACGTACATTCTCATAGCTGTCTTAATAAATTAGTTAGATTATTAGAGTACTCTTTCTGCAACTAGATTGCCAGTGTTTAAGGGTATTGACTTACCCTTTTATAAGAATTTCTGATTACTAATATTGCACTACTTTCAGCTAATTAGAACATGAGAACCATGAACAATTCCAGAAAAATTGATCCTATTCATAGTAGAAACCCCTTTTCATTTACTTTGCACTTGTATAAATACAATCTCAATGGTCTTGACTACCAATAAGGAATAAACTCTCACAGGATCATTGTGAAGTAGCTATTACTTGCCCCATTTTACAGTTGGTGAGGAGGTTACTCACTTTTAGCAGTAACTGGCATTCTTTGAAGTGAGTATCCCTGTGGGATTCTTCACAGCATTGCCTGAGGGGGCTGCGCATGCACCGTGACCAGGTCGTGTGGGTGCCACGCAGTGTGATTGTGCATGCATGGTCCCTTTTGTCTCAGTTCCTTCTCTATCTGGAAACCTGGCTTGATAAAAATAAAAAAAGTCTCCAAAGTAGAAGGGAGGAAGGGAAGGTAGTGGAGCACCCACAAGGACACTCATCTCAAAGAACGTCAATTACTGCTAAAGGTGAATAATCTCCTCTTCTTTGAGAGACATCCCTGTGGGTGCTCCACAGCAGTGACCGCAAAGCAATATATCCTGTGGAAGTACGGACTTTGGATCTGATAAGTATGCTGTAGACAATAGGGCCTTGGCTACTCTGGTGGAGGAGAGAGGTCCCTGTGAAATTCTGTACTTTGAGAAAACAGGGTCTTTTGTTTTTTTGGGAAACAAACCTGGATGGATAAATGGAGAAGAAATAACCAAAATTTAACTACTTACCTTCAGGATTTGATGAAAAGTGAAGAGCACTGCTGAGCTTTGCCTTAAGCCAGGGACGATAAAAGGAACTGAAGTGGGGGGGCGCACAAGCGCAACTGCACTGTGCATTGCCCATGTAACCTGCTTGCTATGCACGTGCAATCCCTCTAGGCCCTGCTGTGAAGCCTGCAGCACTGGGACGCACTGACACCTGGGCTTTGTCTACACTACAGAGTTTTGTTGGGAAACTGCCATTTTTCTGACAAAACCTGAGTTACGTCCACACTGCAATCGTGTTCTTCTGAAAGTAAATTGAAAGAACAGAGGTGTTTTCCCGACATTGGTAATCCTCTTTCTACAAGGAAGAAGCCTTTTTCCAAAAGAGCACTTTCGGAAAACAAGGACAGGGATGTGGACAGGGATGAGGGATGTGGACAGGGATGTGGACAGGGATGTGTGTGGACAGGGATGAGGAAGTTCTTTTGGAAGAAGAGGAAAGAGGAAAAAGCACAGGTGCCCTGGTGGCCACTCCATCCATAGTAAATCACAGCTTAAATGTGAGATAGCATCTATTCAGTAGGGGGAGGGATAGCTCAGTGGCCTGCTAAACTCAAAGTTGTGAGTTCAATCCTTGCAGAGGCCATTTAGGGATTTAGGGCAAAAATTTGTCAGGGATGGAACTTGGTCCTGCTGTGAAAGCAGGGGACTGGACTTGATGACCTTTCAAGGTCCCTTCCAGTTCTAGGAGATAGGCAATCTCCATTAATTTAATTTAGAATAACACCTCTTCCAAAATAGCTATTTCAGAATAGCAGTAGTGTGGACTCTCCACTGCTGCTATTTTGAAATAGCTCCTCCCCCAGGCCATTCAGAGTAATTACTGTCCAGTGATTCCTGGGACTCTAAATTCAGGTAATGGTTCCATATTAGGGGAGTCTGCTACAGACTAATTTCTAGGCTTCCCTGTAGTGTAGATGTGCTATTTCGAAATAAGCTATTTCAAGGTATTTCTTCCGGAAATAGATTATTCTGAAATAATCAAGCAGTGTAGACAGAATTGTTCCATAACCACTGAGGTTTTCTTAACAAAACCTTAGCTGTCTCATCAGTTTAGGTATGCACCAGAAGGGATATGCAATCCTGGTAAGCCATCTATAATGCACAAGGAGCTGCTTTTCCTCACTGAACCAAACCAACCAAGATTTTTATATATATGTAAAATACCCACTCAGACTATAAAGTTTCTCTTTCACTTTTCTGATGTGCTCAAAATGTGATCTGAGGAAAAATTGCAGTGATAATATGCCTAACCCATACAAGTTACTGAAAGATTCCTGTGACAATTCTCCTAAATTCCAAGAGTACAGTACAGTGCTACTGTGTATTTGCTGTTCTGCATTTGCACAGTGCCTAGCATACCACACTGGAACCCATATAAGGTATCATTAAACAATTACAAGTTACCAGCTATATTAGATAGTGACCACATCCTGAAATAAATCTTTCAGGAACTCCTTCTTCTAGTCTTCAAACAACCTCAGCATTAAATGCCCCAAGAAAAACTATGTGGGTGACCTCAGACTATCACTGCACTCTTGAATGAGCTCTCACAGAAAAATAATGAAGGCAAAAACACCACATCACCTGCGAGCAAACCCTTTTTGCAAAACAAATCAATGTATATTGGACTTCTTAATCTTTGTCTTAAAAGGAAACCTGCACAGCAACATCAAAAGATGAACTTGGGAGCATAAATTCTGAACTTTACTAGACACTAAAAATTATGGTCTAAAGACATTAGATTTATGGCTGATCTACAACCAAATAACTCCCACTTTCTCTTGTTTGCCCTATGACTGCAGGGCTGTGTCTAGATTGGCCAGGTTTTCCGGAAAATCAGCTGCTTTTCCGGAAAAACTTGCCAGCTGTCCACACTGGCTGCTTGAATTTCCACAAAAGCACTGACTTCCTACTGTAAGAAATCAGTGCTGTTTGCGGAAATACTATGCTGCTCCCGTTCGGGGAAAAGTCCCTTTTGCACAAAACTTTTGCGCAAAAGGGCCAGTGTAGACAGCTGAGTTGTTTTGCGCAAAAAAGCCCTGATCGCGAAAATGGCGATCGGGGCTTTTTTGCGCAAAAGCGCATCTTGATTGGCCACAGATGCTTTTCCGCAAAAAGTGCTTTTGCGGAAAAGCATCTTTGCCAATCTAGACGTTCTTTTCCAAAAATGCTTTTAACGGAAAACTTTTCCGTTAAAAGCATTTCCGGAAAATCATGCCAGTCTAGACATAGCCCAGAGGTGTTAACAGACCACTTCATTCTAAGCACGAGTTATACAAGATAACTATTTACACTAAACAATCTGTTCCACTTTGTATTTATCTGTGTCTAGTCCATAGCTATGGTGTCTCTGGCAAAAATCACAGTACTGAGTCGCAGAGTCTAGATCAGCAGATACGGGTTCTCTGGGTTCAGGCTGCAGAGCTATGCAATTATAATGTCAACATTTGGGTTTGAGCTGAAGCCTGGGCTCTAAGACCCTCCCAAATTGCAAATTTATAGCCCCACAGCCCAAGCCCCATGAAGCAGTCATTGTCCTGGGCAGGCTGATGGATTTGTATTGCAGTGTACATATACCTTCAAAGTCTGGGTTTGGCTGTAATGTGGGACCATCCTAGCCAGACGGGAGCAAAGTATAATCCCTGTTGCTGTTTTCACCAACTTGACACAATTCCAATTTGTGGAAGAGGGAAAGTGTCCATGTGTTGGGTGCCCATTTTATAGCAATCTGCATGGCACTTGAGGGAGGAGAACAGGTTTCGGAGTAACGTCTTTTGGGATGTCCTGGGAACAGACTTACTTATGCATCCTCCATATTACATGTGCTAGTTCAATATATGTATTTACTTTGCACACTTTTGCACTGCAAGGGTGGATGGGATTCTTGGTACATCTAGTAGTCTGTCACAGAATGGAGTTGCTATATCAGCATGCCGCCTTATCTATGCTGTAGTTCATGTTGCTTAAGTGTTTCCATGGCAACCCCTTCTTTATCAACTGCTTGTGATTTTTTAGGTTGAGACTTTTCAGGTGTGGTTTATACATGAAAAGTTTGAGCAGAAGGAGGGTAATTTCTTTTTTGAATGAAAGAATATAAAAACTATAGAATGTACTTTTCACATTGAATATATACATGTGTCCTGTATTTGTACATCTTCAGAATGATAGGTATCTAACCTTTATGTAAAACTTTTAATAAGAAAATGTTGATTAGCCAAAAATCAAAATGTTTAAGAAGAATATTTGATGAGAAAGTTTTGAAATGATTCAGAATCAAAATGGAATATTTCATTCTGACTTTTGTAGTATTAATTTATATAATAATGTACACCATATTCCAAAATGTTTTGAGGTCACTGATGTCCTTTGTTTCAATTAGGCAATTTTGTAAAATATTGCAAGATTTTGACTTTTGTCCTCCTGCATGACAAAAAAATTCATTTTATAATTATATTTTTCTAAAGAGAAAAGGACTGGCAATAGAACATTGAAATCTTGTACAGAAGCCACACCAAGCCGAACACTTAGTAACATTTGGTTGTGGTTTGGCTGAGCTGTTGAAGGTAATTTTTAGAACTTAAGATATGTTTTGTGTAATATTTTAGCACTTATATATGTATAACACAAGCAAAGAGACATAACATTTTACAACGATAGGTATTCCACATTAGAGAAATGGTATGTAACCATGTGATTAACAACTATCATAATACATATGCAAAACAAGACAAAGTTAAGGTTAAGCAGAGAACTACATTCGTATTTCAAATATGAGAAAACAATGAGCAAATATTTAATTCCCAGAGTATATTGTATCTAGAATCATCATCTGGGATTTATCTAAACTCACTGAAGTTGGAAGGTGCACTCATAATTTGATAGTAACATTTATAATTTTGCTTCAGGATCACAGAACATGGAATAAAGAGTTTTAAATATATAAAAGTTATTTTGAAGTTTCACTTTACTGGCAAATATTGTACAGGTTGAACGTCTGTAATTCAGACTTCCCAAGTCCACTAACAGCCCTTGTCAGGCAGCTTTGTCTGACCTGTGGATGTTCTGGTGCTGGAGTACTCATGGTGAAAAACCAGTGGTCTAGGACCAGGAGCGCTGGGACCAGGGAAGAACAGAGACTCAGCAGCTCAAGCCATGGTGCTATGGGGGCTAGCAGCCAGAACAGGGATCTGTGGCACCCTGGAGGCTAGCAACTGGGAGGAAAAGGGCTGATATTGAACTCCTCTGGTCCAGCAAATTCCCTGATTCGGCACTCGGCAGATCCTGAGGTTGCCTGACCAGGGAGGGAGGTTCAACCTGCTTTCATTTCCTTGGGAATTGCTCAGCAGCAGCTTTCAGCAAAGCAGTACAAATTCTGGTATCACTTCAGCTTCTGTGTAAATATCATTTTACAGTGATTCTAACACCATTTTCAATCTAAAATTAAATTTTTTTTGAGAAAACTGGCTTATTTCTCCATTTGAGATTTTCTTTTTACATTTTGTCCCCTCATTTAGCTACTGAAAATGGAGAAGTCGCTTTCACTATTTCCTTTTTGTAATAATTTCCAACATAATGGTACACTCCAGTTCTCATAAATCTTATTAGCTCAATGCTGCAAATTGGATGGCACATTGCAAGGAATTATTTATATTCAAACAACTATTTTGGAAGTTCTTTTCTCCTAACCCTAAACTACCTATGTATGTTTGAAAAACAGACTTTAAACAAAGTAGATTTCAGTATTTAAATAGTGGAGAGGACAGTTTTCCCTACTCTTATTTTTCTCTGCTATATATTTCCATAAACACAATGATTTGATATACAGGCAGTCCCCGACTTACGCGGATCCGACTTATGTCGGATCCGCAGTTAAGAACGGGGCTGCCCCAGAGTACACGGACTGCGGGACCTCGCGGTCCTGCCGCCCATGTACTCTGGGGCTTTCTCTGTGTCTCTCTGGTCTGCAGACCAGGAAGATGCAGAGCAAAGCCGCGGAGGGGCTTGGGCAGCCCAGGGGCGCCTGGGCTGCCCGAGCCCCCCCACCTTCCCCCCCCGCGGGTTTGCAAAGCCACGGGGGGGCTCAGGCAGCGAGGCAGCCCAAGCGCGCCTGGACTGCTCCACTGCCGGCTTCCCCGCGGGTTTGCAAAGCCACCAGGGGGGGCTTGGGCAGCGGGGCACCCCAGGCGCACCTGGACTGCTCCGCTACCGGCTTCCCCGCGGCTTTGCAAAGCTGCGGGGGGGCTCGGGCAGCGGGGTACCCCAGGCGCGCCTGGACTGCTTCGCTGCCGGCTTCCCTGGGGCTTTGCAAAGCCAAGGGGGGGCTCGGGCAGCGGGGCACCCCAGGCGCGCCTGGGCTGCTCCGCTGCCGGCTTCCGAGGCTTTGCAAAGCCGCGGTGGAACAGCCCAGACGCCCCGTGGCTGGCATCCTCAGAGGCTTTGCTCCCCGTCTCCCTGGTCTGCTGGTGTCCAGCAGACCAGGGAGACGGGGAGCAAAGCCACGGAGGACCCAGGCGGCGGGACCGCGGTGCGTCTCGTTCCGTCGCCCGTGTCTTCCTGGTCTGCTGGGGTGGGGGGGGGGCGCAGCTAGTACACCCCCCCCAGCAGACTAGGCTTTTCTCCGGACGCCTGTGGCAGAGCAGCTGGGGTGCTGCCGGTTGGTCCTGCAGCGCCGCTCTGGGCGCTACTGGTCCAACCCAGCAGCACCCCAGCTGCTCTGGTCCTGATTCAGCCGCTGCTGGTCAGTTTCAGCAGCGGCTGAATCAGGACGCCTGGGGCAGAGCAGATGGGGTGCTGCTGGGTTGGTTCAGTAGTGCCGAGGAGCGGCGCTACTGGAGCAACCCGGCAGCACCCCAGCTGCTCTGCCCCAGGCATCCTGATTTAGCCGCTGCTGAAACTGACCAGCGCTGACTACAGGAAGCCCGAGGCAGAGTTGCTCTGCCCCGGGCTTCCTGGAATCAGCTGCTGATCAGTTTCAGCAGGAGCTGACTTGGGGACGCTTGGGGTTCTTAAGTTGATTCTGTATGTAAGTCAGAACTGGCGGTCAGTTTCAGCAGCGGCTGAATCTGGACTCCAGTTCCGACTTACATACAGATTCAACTTAAGAACAAACCTACAGTCCCTATCTTGTACGTAACCTGGGGACTGCCTGTACATTGGAATTTTCACCAGATATTTAGAAGCTATAGTTTGACCTTACAATTCTTCATGTCCTGCCTATAGCATAACTCTATCCTCTACCTCTTATTTATACATTTGAAATTTTAAAAATTATTGGGAAGAATATGCCTTCCTTACCTGAAAAAAATCCAATTTTTTTACACCAGCCTTAAGAGCTTTACTGAGAATCTAAGGCTTCTTTGATAGTATCAGATCAAAATATTTGTATTTCATATATAGCAATATTAAAGATACTTTTATGAGACTGTGCTTTCTTCCTTCATTTAAAAGTTACACAATGGCCTTTGACTATGTTTACATTTCTCCTGTTCTACCCCCAACTACGTTTTATAAGAAGAGGAATGGACTAATAGAATAAGAACAAATGGTCTGGTAGCACTTATGGACTAACAAAACGTGTAGATGGTATCATGAGCTTTTGTGGACACAGCCCACTTCTTCAGATGACTGGAGTTATGAGTAGGGGATATGAAAACTCGAAATAAATAGGAAAGGGGAAGGAGAGGAGGGGAGAAAAAGAAAAAAGGAAGGGTGGTTGGTGAGAGAGTTTTCATATCCCCTACTCATAACTCCAGTCATCTGAAGAAGTGGGCTGTGCTCATGATACCATCTACATGTTTTGTTAGTCTATAAAGTATTACCAGACTATTTGTTGTTTTTTTCTGTAACAGACTAAGTCAGCTATCCCCTGTAGCTCCCTAACATATAACTGTCATAGGCTGACAGTGGCAAAATGCAGCATAATTGTTTTTGTTTTTTCTGAACAAATGAAGGAATGAGGAAGAGAGAGACATGAGAAAAGGGGAAAAAACCCAGCTGCCTAGTTTCTCACATTTTTCTTGATAGAAAGTTGCTGAACAACATATCCATCTGAGAAATATTCTTACATTTCAGTACTGTGTCCACTCAGTACTCTGATTTACAGTCATGAATGCATGTGATACCGTCACTCTTCAATCCCTAGGTATTGGACTGTTCTCTTCTTTCCAGAAACCATAAATGAGAAACGAACAAAAAAAATCACATTGCTTTATGTGCAAGTGGAGGGGGAACACTGGCGTGTAACAGACATTATAATAAAGGAAGATTCATTGTTGTAGGATTTTCTTCAGGGGGCTGTATTGCTTGGAGGGAGACAAGAAATATTTGGCTGTGTTTTGAGTTTTTTCCTCGACACTGTTCTTGTGCACATGCACACATATTGGCAGAGCTCATTTTGCAAGGATACTGTGAAAGACTGAATTGGTGGAGAATGCTTGGTACCTTGCAGGATCTGAACCTCAGAAAAGAACCATTAGGTTTTCTTGGTAGTGAGATGGGGGCCAGAATTTTCAAAATACAATACTTATGTATGTTTAGACATCTAAACCCCAGCCTAGGCATTTATGTAAATATCCTGATTTTCAAAGGCACTGAATAACTGCAGCTTCAGTTGAAACTCATAGAAAGAAAACAATCCATTCCCCTGGTGCAGAGAATATTCAAGTGATGTACTATTAGCATTCTGGAATAGGCTGGATGAATGTCAGAAAAGGAAGCCCATACTGGAATGTTCTGCAATAATCATGGTTGAAGAAGAGGCTTCTGAGAGAGGGAAGAGGCTTCTGTACTCATGTGGCAGAGGGCAGAACCAGAATAACTTATTAAAAACAAGAAAAAAAATTTCCAAGAAGTAACATTTGGAAAAAATCTACTTCCAGAAACTGCTGTAAAGCCACCTTTCTATTTTCCTGCACAGTTCTGACTCCAGACACAACTTAATTAACCCACTGGTACAGACATCTAACAGTACCATATAATAACCTTTAAGGCTTGTAGCTCAAGACGACGATGGTCACATGGAGCAAATGGACTTTTGGCTCTAGTAATCATAATTTACTCACTGAAGGTTGTTGGTTCGGTAAATCGGTAAAATGGCGGGAGTCCCAGCGGCTTAAGGCCAAATACCCAGTGAAAATACCAAATGATGGCAAGACAACAAGTTTTAACAAAGAAGGAATGATTTATTAAACTGAACAACTTAAAATGAGCAATTACTCAATATTTGCCACAAAACAATTCAACCACAGCAGTTTTTAAAACCCTAAGTTACAGCTAAGTCAAATATATACACATTTAAAAAACTATGTCTTTAAACACGCTGACAATAGCAAAAGTAAAAGTTACAACTGAGCAATATATTTTCTAACCTGTCTCTTTTAAACCTCTTAATAAACAGTGAGGGTAAATTAAATACTTACGAACTCAGCAACAACAACAGCACAAAGACATACAAGGAATCGGAGCATGCTTGAGATTCGTACACTCCATTTTAGATTCGGTGGGTGGGAGGTGGCCTTTGGGTGATCAGTCCTAAGCCAGACTCAGATTCTGCCTTCCAGTATTCGGGAGTCCTCCCCAAGCTTAGGGCTCAGGGTTTTTTATGTTATTGCCTATTACCATATTTGGTATTGTTTGTCATCTGGGAGTGGCATGGGTGTGGTCTGGGTGCGGTGTGATGCCCATATATGGTGTTGAGTGCTGAACTCTGACAAGTTCCATTTTATTGGTAGATAAGCCTTGTTGCTATCCATGTGAGGTTGCTGAAGATCTCGGCTATGCACCTGAGGCCTGGCCAAGAGAACCCATACTTGACAAAGGTGTGTTCACTTACTCCTACCGATTCACAGATTCCACTTCAGCCTACATGCATACTACTGGAGATTGAATTAGCCAGGGTTTTATGATATTTCTTTATTGCAGTTAAAAACCTACAGCTTATCTGTGTCAACTAACTCAGACTAAGGGGCTGTTAATTTGCATAATTGACATTTGGGCTCAGGCTGGAAGCTAAACTCTAAGACTGAATGTCTACATTGCAAGTCAACAGCCCTTATACGCCAGATCTGCAGACATGGTCCAGCTGTGGATTTTAATTACAATGTGGACGTACGATATTTATGAAGAAAAAAACTTAAGTCCTACAGAAAGCATCTAATGTTAACTTCTGCCCTTGAATCATTTGCATAGCCTATGGGTCAAATCTTGAACTTATTAAAATGAATGGCAAAACTTCCACTAACATAACGCAAAGTCAAATCTTGCTCCCTTTATGTTACTCTTCACATTAAACAGGCAAACCATGCTAGAAGCATGATGACTGCTATGGCTCATTATCTTTCTGTAAATATGGCAAGTATCCGTAAATGTGTCCTTTGCCTCGTCTGAGTTTAAGTTTTCCTGCTAGCTGCCCCCACACACCAGTTTTATGTCTGGAAACCATTCTTGCTTTAAACATATTAATTATTTTTAGATAATTTTTTTAAGCAGAGCTCATGCACAACTTCTTCTAAAGTACAGAGTGCCTGAAGATGTTGGTGTGATTGCTTACATGAGACTGACTTTTTAAATTGTGAATACCTTAAGGGCTACTCAGACCTTTCTCGGTTGTTGCCCACTGATTTTTGTAGTTGACATATATAAAGAGTACTTATCCTTTCCACTCCATTCATATATTATAGTTAGAAGTCTAAAAGTGACTCAACAAGATACAGGTCTAGTTCCTCCCACATTTCTAAACAACTCCAGGACATGTATTTCCCTTACTCTCTCACAGATGTCCCTTTGAAGAATGTTATTTTATCTCCCTGCTGTAATAGAAATTAATATTGACCAAGAGATACTATGAGTTATCAAGTCCCTTCCTAGTTACAGACCATAGAATCATAGAAATATAGGTGAGGAAGGGACCTTCAATTGTCATCAAGTCCATCCCTCCATGCTGAGGCAGGACCAAGTAAACCTAGACCAACCTTAATAGGTGTTTGCCCAATTTTTTAAACCACCAATAATGAGGATTCTATAGCCTCCCTTGGAAGCATCTTCCAAAACTCAACCACTGTAGTTAACAAGTTGTTCCTAATATCTAAACTAAACCTTCCATGCAGTAGATTAAGTGAATTATTTCTTGTCCTACCTTAGCTGACATGCAAAATAATTGGCCACTACCTTCTTTTGTAAGAATTGTTACATTTGAAAACACTTATGTGACTCCCCCCCCCCAATCATCTTTTATCAAAGCTAAAGATGCCCACTTTAACCTTTTCTCAGAAGTTTGGTTTTCAAAATCTTCTCAACATTGTTGATGTCCTCTAGGACCATTCAAGGTAAAGTGCTCCATTAATATCTCTGTGGTCAGGAGAAAAAAGTGGGTTACAGATTGTTGTAATAAGCCATAAATCTACTATCTTTAAGAAGACTATGATTTTTATTGCCTAGCAAAGTTATGAATTTAAGCTTGCAGGTTCATCTTTGAAAGTGTAGCTCAGGTTTCCTTTGAGGATGAGGAGTGATTGGTTTGACATGGATCATTTCATGAGAAAAGTGATAGAGTGTTATTGTCTTACTTTCCTGTGTGAGTTAATCCAAGAGCACAGTGATTGTCTTGTTTCAACGATAAAGTTTTGTGCATTTAGTGTAATTTTGGGAAAGTATGGACAGGAGAGCCAGAAGGAAAACAATTGGAAAAATGCAGCATTTTAGCTTATGCGAATGGCCAAGAAATACTAGCCCTCAGATTTGTCTGGTCATATCAAAAGTGAGAATTACAGAAGAGGTAACAGGAGTAGTTCCCATTAAATGCATACATGGGAATGTTCTATTTTTACCCCAGAAGGACATAAAATTGGTTGCTACTGGGCTGGATAAAGGTAAGCATTTCCCCAGATCTCCATTATCTAATGACCATGGGCTGAGACAATGTACTTCCCTGAATTCTTGTAGAACTTCCCGTAACTTGTAAGCCAGACAGGGATGCTGTAGAAGAAGGTTTAGGTCCTCCCCCTTTAAGGATTCTGAGCTACTTATCTCCCAAGGTCAGAAGGAAAAGGTACCAAAGAGAAATGGATAGAAAGGAACAAGTGGAGGGAGGTAAGTGATGTGGTTCCTTCTGTATGCATGAGAGACATAACTCTTCCCTCAGGAAATAGAACTAGGACCCCAAATCAACTGCCTCTAACTCTCCCCCCCCCAAAAAAAATCACACCTTCAGTCGAGAACCAAAAATAGGCACAAAAGGAGCAGGCAATCCAAATGGTGACAAAAATTACAATGTATTCTCAGCCCATGCTGAAAAGACATCCATTGCCCTCCATCACATTTACACTGAGCCTGGAAAGTAATGGTGGAAGGGCGATGACCAAACTCTAACACATTGAGAAGAACTGTTGAGAAAGAGTGTGAGGCCATGTAAGAATCTGGGATAACAGGATAATCTCAAAGTGACTCGAGGAGTGCTACTGGGCTGGCCCAAAGCTGGATGGCTCATTGTGTTCCTGCACAGACTCCAGAAACATGAATGCAGTCTCAATATCTGATGCCTTCAAGCCACAAGAGGATGAACTCTCAGACACGGAAGAAGTGACGTACCTCACAACTGGTCAAGTACCTCACAATATGACGAAGAGGTCCTGGCAAATCCCCTTTAGCACTTGTGTCTCAGAAAGAGACAGCATTTTCCATGCCTCTCAGTCTATTCCATTTTAAATGGATGAGATTTGGATTGAATTGAACAGAAGCTACTTTTCAACATTTTCTGGTCTGACTACTCCAACCACATGCAACAGCATACTTGGACAGT
Source organism: Pelodiscus sinensis (assembly GCF_052426305.1). Taxonomy (NCBI): domain Eukaryota; kingdom Metazoa; phylum Chordata; order Testudines; family Trionychidae; genus Pelodiscus; species Pelodiscus sinensis. The sequence goes on from NC_143053.1 coordinate 159,840,969, forward strand.
GTAGTCATTTAAAGCAAGGATTTGAAGTCCCATATGGACAAGTAGCTACTATCCTCCAATCACTTAAGGGAAGGTGGGTTAACAGACAACAGTGCTTCCAGGGAACGGATAGTGGGACAAAGACAGGCCCTTTAGCTCAGGGCTGATTCATTTGTTTTATGAGAAATTGACCAACTGGGTTAATGTAGGTTTAACAGAAAAGTTAAACAGCCAGTTTGGGAAAAGTGAGCTACCCTTTGACAGGTTCCTTCATGAAGGTAGAAGATACATGGGATTTGATCCCAAGCCACTGAAGTCAGTCATGGAAGGGATCATGTATGGAATAACAGTTCAAACTCCCACAACAATTTGCACTGAGACAAAAGCCAGTTCAGTCTCTCATTGGACATCATGGATTGGCAAATCAAGTTCAACAGCTTTAGTCATGAAATGCTTCCAGACTCTTTGAATTGTTTATAATCTCTGATAGTCTGGGAATGAGCAGAGTCCCTACTATGTGTTAACACAGACCATGATGTAGTATCCATCTCCAACCTAGGACTTTGCTCTGGGGTAGCTAAAAAATATCTAGTCCTACATGTTTGGTTCAAAAATGGCCTCAGCTAATGTTAATACAAAACAAAGTGATGTTAAAGAGTTTACAAATCAGCAGGAAGATATCAGCAGGATTTTTAGAATATAGAACAAGACAACATCCTCCCATTCTGTGGCAGTCAGGATACTGGAGGTATCATTTTGGTGATTAAATGAGGAGAAAAGTATAGCAGCATCTAAGGACTTGAGAGAGAATGTAGGTTTTGCTACAGTGGCAAGTAATTTCCATGTACATACCAGGTTTGTAACATTAGTCTGCAGAAGGCCCCACATTATTTTGGTGTGTGTGGGGGGGGGGGACAGATGTTTAACTCTCACTGAATGACCAGGTAAGGGCACCAAATTGGTGGGTTAGCAAAGAGAATTGTTAGATGTTTCACAGAGGTCATGGAAAGGATTAAGTGGTTTCTAGCAGCATTGACTATCACACAGATTTCTGTTTGGTAGTCTGCTGTTCTTTGAGAGGAGTGTACTATATAGTCTTCTCCCTCTCCCCCCAGCCCTCAATCCATGAAGATGGGACCTCTATGGAATGTTGCAACACCACTTCCTTATCCAGACATTCCTCTTTTCTTTGCTCCTCTATGCATTGCACAGATGTTTTTGGCAAGAATAAGAGCAGTGATTTCAGGTGAAGCAATTGTTTGATACACAATATGAGATACTTCAAGAACTTTACTTTGAAGAAAGTCAGTGGCAGATTATTTGTAATTTAAAGTCTGTACATCAAGATTTGAGGACTTCACTAACTCAGCCAGAATTAGGGGCCTATTACAAAAGTAGTTGTGTCTAATGTGCAGGAGGGTCAGACTAGATCACCATGATGGTTCATTCTAACCGTAACGTCTATGAACATAAATGCTCACTGCTACCTAAAATTTGGGTCCTCTTCAAAGGTATTCAGGCACCTAAAAATTAAGTCACCCCCAAACAGTTATTTATCCTTGGCCCTATGTCCTTTCTAGTGCAAATTGGCATTGATCTCAATGGAAAATTTACTCATTGTTTGGATATAAATGGCAGTTTTACTTGAGGAATGACAGATTCCAATCCCTTCTGATAGGAAGATTCAGTTGGTTTTCAGGAGTTATCCTGGGGAAAATAGATGCATCTAAATGTGTGCTCTCTAGTTTTAATGAGAAGGCAACTCATGTCACCAAGTCTTAAAATCCAGTGGGCTGACATTTGAAAACACTAAATCACAGATTGCTTTTTCAACTGGCTATGCATAGAGGTAGGAGTTCAAAAGCTATAGCAGTGGCCTACATCCGCTCCCCTGATAGTAGTAGTAATCTCTGTTTGCACTAAGAAGAAAAAAAAAAAAGCCTCTCAACCTCTCTCAGCCACCAAAATGATTACATTGAAGTTCTTTGACAAAGACTGTCAATTCTTAATTTAGGAAGAATCCTATCTGTGGTAGGATTGCCAACTTTTCATGTAGGAACACACTGGGCCAGCAGCTCAAAGGAGAGACTCAGGAGATTACAGAATCAGTCTACAGAAACAAATAGTGCAAGAAAGGCTGTTCTTGCTGTAATTTTGGCCCAAACTAGAAGCAGACAGTACTGAAAATCATTCATGAAGACCTATTCTATGAGACTTCCATTTATAATAATAGAAGTTAGGCACTTGAATAAGCATATGTGATTGTCTTTGAAAGCTTATTTAAACTGAGTTAAACCTTTCATTCATTGCTCATCATTAAAATGCAACATTAAAAACTCTTTTACTCACAAATTTAACTCAAATAAACACGATAACTCTGCACTTTGGAGGTTGTGTTTAAAGGCACATATCATAAAAACAAAGCATCAATAGTATTAGCAAATTTAAAACAGGACTAAAGTCTTTCAGTGTTCCCAAAGTACAAACATAACTGCTTCAGTAATACAAAAGCATTTGGGTAAAAGAAAAGAATTAAAGATTAATATAAAAGTACCTTATCCCCCCTGAGAGGTGGGAATGGAAATTGTTGAATACAAACAGAATGACCCTATATTTTCCCCCTGCTTGTGCCAGGAGGATTCATGATGTGTGAAAAAACAGACTGAACTCATTTGATGTGACAGGTGCATGAGCTGCTGCAGATCAGAGAATTGTCTGAAGGGATCTTTCCAGATTAAAGTACTTGGAGAGAAACAGATTAAAAAGCAAGTGCAGTACTTTCATTATACACAGTACAAAAAAAAATGCAATGACTTTTTCTGATCACTGACCACACAGAGGAGCAATTCATAAAGTTACACAGGTTAGGCAGTTTGTTAGTAAAGAGTGTATTCATTTACTATATATTGCAGTTAAGCAGCTAAACAACCATATAAACATTTATTATGTGCTAGTTAATCTCAATAGCTGTGTTTCTAAATAATGGTTTTGGGTGAACCCTTTGCATCAAGACACACAAGGCTGTTTGAAATGGGCAGCCGAAAAGACGGTGTAATTTAGTAAAATTATGTAAAACACTGCTTCTTGACTCCAGACAGGGATTTATATTACCTATGCACAACATGAGTGATTATAGCATACAAATTTTAAAAAAGGAGGCAGGGTCTGGATTTAAGCCATTTTTAACACAATGCATCCCTTCTGAATTCTACTGTCTCATTGTTAGCTGAAGGGAAGGTTTGTTTAGCCACTCTCTGCTGGAGTAACTGGTGTGCAATGACTTCTGTACATAAAGAGCCCTAAAGCAGAAGGACATATGAACAGAATATCAGTGTGTATATCTGGAAATATAAAGGTCATAAAACAACAAAGACAACCACTGGATGGTATGTTCCCCATATCACCACCAGATCAGAGCAACATGGTAAGAGATGAAAAAAAATCTGATATGTCTAATGCTAAACCACAAGAAAATATACAGTGAACTCGTAGCAGTTCATAAAAAGTACAATGTACTTGTCTGAGGTCACTGACTGCTCTGAATTAATAGAGGCTAGATGGCTGTGTCTAGACTGGCAAGTTTTTCCACAAAAGCAGTTGCTTTTGCGGAAAAACTTGCCAGCTGTCTACACTGGCCGCTTGAATTTCCACAAGAACACTGACGATCTCATGTAAGAAATCAGTGCTTCTTGCGGAAATACTATGCTGCTCCCGTTCAGGCAAAAGTCCTTTTGCGCAAAAGGGCCAGTGTAGACAGCTCAGATTTGTTTTGCGCAAAAAAGCCCCGATCGCGAAAATGGCCATCAGGGCTTTTTTGTGCAAAAGCGAGTCTAGATGGGCCACAGATGCTTTTGCGCAAAAGCGCTTTTGCGGAAAAGTGTCCGTGCCAATCTAGACGCTCTTTTCTGCAAATGCTTTTAACGGAAAACTTTTCTGTTAAAAGCATTTGCAGAAAATCATGCCATTCTAGACGTAGCCGATAGGTATAGGGCATCCCAAACAAATCCCCCAACTAAATGCTTCTATTAATTGTTGATGTTGTAGACAGGCATCTCCTAAAAGAGTTTCAGAAGTGTCCCCAGCTATCTTCCCTGTTGCAGTTTCAGGGTAACTGTAACCTGTATTCCCTCTTTGTGGTCAAACACACATTTCAGAGATAACCTGAAATAGCTACCCCGTATCTTAACAAGCTACCTGTTACTTCAAAATACTTTTTGAAATAATGGGTGCACTATTTTGGCATCCCTGTAATTTTCATTCCACGAGGATTAAGGGATGTCTCGAAATAGGGCATTATTTCAAAATTTGGTGCTGTGTAGATCTGCCACTGTGTAGATCTGCCAAATTTCAAAATAAGCTATTTTGAAATCGAATCAAAATAAGATATGCAATTTGCACTTCACTGACTAGCTTTGGGAAGTAATTTATGGTTACTTTGGTATTTGGTTATAGCCATGTGTAGGAGGCTTTCTGAACCTTACTGTTTCTCAAGCTGTGCAGCCCATCTTTTGTGTCTTTCTTATTTCTTTTCCAGGCAGCAATGGTTCTCTGGTTTCTCTCAACTGTCTTACTCCAGGTCTAGGTTAAAAAGGAAACTGTTCATTTAAAGCACTGAGCTACAGCTTGAAGCTGAAAGTAGTGCTGTTATCTAGACTGCAAGCCTCTTTTGAAAGAGGTTTTTTTTGAAAGAGATACTCTTGAAAGATGAAAAAGAGCATCTAGACTATCAGAAGCAGCCCTAGACAAGCTGCCGGCAACTGGCACCCTAGGTGAAATGTGTGATCGGCGCCCCTGCCTCCAAAGCCCTCAACGGCAGTTTATCTTGGCGTCCCAGGTGACCGCATAGTTCGCCTGTATTGACAGGCTGCCACTGTAGACTACAACCAGTCCTTTCAAAAAAGCAAGCCACTTTTTCAAGAGAGCGTCCAGACAGTCTGGATGCTCTCTTTCGAAAAAGCACAGTTTGCATTACAGAGCGCCTTTTTTCGAAAGAGCACTTTTGAAAAAAGGCGTTATTCCTCTTAAAATGAGGTTTACTGTGGTTGAAAAAACTGCCACGTTCTTTCAATTTACTTAGAATGCGGAAGCAGTCTAGATGCAGGTAAAGTTTTTTAGAAAAAAGGCCACTAGACACACCCATAATGGGCAGTCTAGGCACACCCATAATGTTATAGCACTCACCCTATAAGGCAGCAGTGCAGGGTTAAACTCTTTAGAAGTGAAAGCTTTTTCTTCATTTCTCTAGAAAGGAAGACTAAAGAAAGTTTTCATTGCTGATTTGTGCATTTGTTTTTCAGTGTTTATCCTTCTAAAAGGTCTAGTGTTAGAATTCAGTTGCTGAATAAGACTGTGAAGTCTTCCAGGAATAAGAGTGGGAAGGCAAACCTTGGATAGCAGTTGCACCAACCCATAAGCCTCTCTTCTCAATCTGTGCCTCCTGACAGCCCCAAAACAGTGCCAGTTCACAAATATTTGGGTGTCCTATGTGGAAATAGGGTGAATGGCCTGCAACTCACCTTTCTCACTCAGCTTTGGCAACCAGACAAAAACAACTGCTGTCTTTTAAAATCTAAAAGGAAGGTACTTTGCTTTTCTCAACCTTCATACTGTATCATCGGGGGAGCTGTTTCTGATCTGCTTTCCCTTATTTTTCAAGTTTCAAATCCTTGCCTCTACTTTCACTTAGTTAATATGATTCTGTGTCCACCTAACTAGGCAACAAGGAATTAAGTGGGTACACACTACATAGTGTACTATTTGTGACTGATATACAATGTACAACAGAAGCTTGGAACCATATACAGGCAGTCCCCGGGTTACGTACAAGATAGGGACTGTAGGTTTGTTCTTAAGTTGAATCTGTATGTAAGTAGGAACTGGCATCCAGATTCAGCCACTGCTGAAACTGACCAGCGGCTGACTACAGGAAGCCCAAGGCAGAGTTGCTCTGCCCCGGGCTTCCTGGAATCAGCCGCTGATCAGTTTCAACAGGCTGAATCTGGACACCAGTTCTTACATACAGATTCAACTTAAGAACCCCAGGCGTCCCCAAGTCAGCTGCTGCTGAAACTGATCAGCGGCTGATTCCAGGAAGCCCGGGGCAGAGCAACTCTGCCTCAGGCTTCCTGTAGTCAGTGCTGGTCAGTTTCAGCAGCAGCTGACTTGGGGACGCCTGGGGCAGAGCAGCTTGGGTGCTGCTGGGTTGCTCCAGTAGCGCCGCTCCTCGGCACTACTGGACCAACCCAGCAGCACCCAAGCTGCTCTGCCCCAGGCGTCCTGACTCAGCCGCTGCTGAAACTGACCAGCAGTGGCTGAATCAGGACGCCTGGGGCAAAGCAGCTGGGGTGCTGCCGGGTTGGTCCAGTAGCGCCCAGAGCGGCGCTACGGGACCAATCGGCAGCGCCCCAGCTGCTGTACCACAGGCGTCCGGAGCCAAGCCGCGGAGCACGGGGGCAGCGGGACAGCCCAGACGCGCCGGGGCTGTCCTGCTGCCCTCGGGCTCCGCGGCTTTGCTCTGCTTTGCTCCCCGTCCCCCTGGTCTGCAGACCAGGGGGATGGGGAGCAAAGCGGCGGAACACGCGGGTAGCGGACAGCCCCGACGCGCCGGGGCTGTCCCGCTGCCGGCGTCCTCAGAGGCTTTGCTTCCCGTCTCCCTGGTCTGCTGGTCTCCAGCAGACCAGGGAGACGGGCAGCAAACCCTGTTTGTAACTGCGGATCCGACATAAGTCGGATCTGCGTAACTCGGGGACTGCCTGTATAGAGAACGAGTCAGGCAATGGTCTAAAATTTCTGCACTCTCTATCGCCCATCAGATTCAGGCAGAGCACCAGATCTAACATGTCCCTTCCACTCTTCTCTGCCTCCTTCCTGAGGACCAAGTCAGATAGACCAAATGACTCCCTTGATAATCTATTTCTCATCTATATTACTCCTGCCTCCTGCCTTGCTAAATGCAAATGTCATGCCACACGCATCAGAGGCTAACCAAGAGCAAACAGCCAAACTCATGTTCTCTTTTAGATACCATGGTGATGTGCACACTAAAATAGTGTAGGCAGAGTTGGGGCAAGGATGAGCCACCTGTCAGGAATAAGAGAAAATATAAAGCTCCTGAAAATATTTACTAGCTGGAAGACAGGGGATGCAACTGGTAGCATCAGACTCAAATGCCATGTTAGCAGTACAGTTGGCTTATTTCAGCAGGTTCAAAGAAATGTAAATTTCAGGCAAAAAGGTTTAAAATGAATGAAGTTTCAAAAACAGATTTATCAATGAAATTAAGGCTAAAACGTTACCTGTCACGTTTTAAGAGAATTCATTTCGCAGTGGGTGTTTTCCATTTAGTCCACATCACCCTTTGGCTCACTCTGCAGGCAGGCAGACTTAAGCAAAACTAATAATTCCAAACACCTGCCTCTGCCAGCTAGACACAGCAGGGCCTTGCCTTGGTTCACCCTCGCCGCAAAGCTCCCGCTCCCAGGCTGTGAAAGGAACAATGGCCTGGATTTTCCTTCTCCTTCCAGACACTAATTAGTATCCAGGACCATATTATGAGACAATATTCATTTTAATTATTCCTTCAGTCCCAGATTTGCTTTCCATGGACATCTGGAGCAAGATACATAGGCTCAGACTGAATCCTTAGGTCTTAAGGGTGAATACCTTGCTACAATAGCCTTTTACACCTATTTTGTAGTAAGTGACTAAACCAGTGGTTCCCACACTTTCGGCAGCCACAACTATATTTAAACTATTTTCTCCCAGGTGGAAACACTTAGAAAAGCTCACACCTATGCACTGGATACATAAGTATTTGCTGGTGAAGTTATAAATACTCTTAATAAGTTATGTATAATCACATGTAATAAAGCCAAAAGCTCCCAATTTCCTGAGCAGGGCATTTCTGTCTTGTGAGGAGAGGGAAATTCTGGGGCAATGTATGTTCTTTTACAAATCACCTTATTTAAATTTTGAGAGCCTCGAAAAAGAGGGCTTCTCAAGGGCCTGCTTTTCAAAACTAATTTGGGGAAATGTACTGTTTTGAGACAGTTGCCTCAAGCTAAATGCTTATTGTCTTCAGTATCTCACATAGATCTGCATAGTTAAAATGCAGCGATTCAGCTCACTGGATTATATTATGTAAACATTCTGCGAGCTTTACTTGAATTTAGGTTTGTGTAACACACAGTAAGGCTACTTCTGTGAAACTGATGTTTTTGATTACATGCTCTCAGAACACCATAGGCAAGTCACTGTCACATGAAGTTTCTCCTTCTACAATCAAATGTGATGCTAACAGAAGCATCAATAATGCTCAGATAGCCAAGGGTACTATGAAAAACGCTTATCATGCGGGCCACTTTCCTCTCATGGTTTCCTTGCATTCACCTCCCCCATCTGTTTGTTATAGTTACCTGTTATCTATGATATTCAAATTTGTAGGTTTTTGTGAGCAGCAGCCATCAGTTCATGGGATCATAAAATGTATAATACAATGGGGGCTCTGGCTCCTAGGAAAATCAGTTGCAATAATATCAGAGCTAGCATTAGATACTCTTAGTTCCTGTGATTTCAGCAGCCCCCTAATGCTAGGGTTTAAGTGTGCTTCTATTCTGACTAGCTATTGCCATTTACCCATTAAGTTTGTCAAAGGACTGCGTCTAGACTGCAGTTCTACTTTCAAAGGGTACGTCTAGACTACCGCGTTTTGTCGACGGAAGTTTTGTCAACAGATACTGTCGACAAAACTTCTGTCGACAGAGCATCCAGACACATTGAGTTCTGTCGACAAAGCAAGCTGCTTTGTCGACAGAACTCCGTAGTCTGGACGCAACGTTACAGGCAATAACACCTTCTGTCGACAGAGTTCTGTTGACAGAAGGTGTTATGCCTCGTAAAATGAGGTATACCAGCGTTGACAAAACTGCTGAGTTCTGTAGACGTTATGTCGACAGAACTCAGCGGTAGTGTAGACGCTGGTATAGTTTTGTCAACAAAAGTCCACTTTTGTCGACAAAACTAGGTAGTCTAGACACACCCCAAATGGCGCTTTTTCGAAAAAGTGCCATGATGCAATTATGCAAATGAAGCGCAGGAAATTCAAATCCCCACTTCATTTGTACTTTCGATACATCTACTTTACATCCCTTTATTGAAAAAGGGATATAGTTTAGACATACCCTCACAATTGTAAGTTGTGCTGTAGCACTTTTCATCCTCAGATCTCAAAATGCTTTATAAAGAAAGGGAAGCACCATTAAAGGCATGCGTTGGCCAGTAGACCTTTTATTCAGATGACATGGAAGAAATAGAAGAGGCAGGGGGACACTTGGAGTTCCATTTGGGTCTGCAAAAAGAATTTGTCAAATGATGTGTTACTTGTAACTATTACACTGGATGTGAAAATTGGGAGGGGAAACAAAAACATGGAACAGAGTCATGCTTTTCTTTTAAAATGATTCACCTTTTAGTGTATTGCTAGACTTCAGAATGTATGCAGCTTCCTTGGTATAAAATGACACCGATTTTCAATTGGGAAGTAGACTGAATATTTCACAAACTTTGTGAAAGATGCAGCACTCTGTGGTGTGATGCTTGCACTAGAGATCATGATATGATGGGGGGGTGCATATATTCATTAGTCAATATTCAACTCATTTATTAAGTTACTATACAGTATGGGGAAACAGCTCTATCTATATAAAGAGAGATTGTGGAAACAATAGTGATGTGTTGATCCTTTTAGGGGAAAGGCACTGCCATCTTTCTAACTCCAGCCCCAGACACTGGAGGGATACTAATACTTCATCTGTGCAGTGCCCAAGGTCTGGCAGTTTGGCTTACTTTCAAAAATCAATATGCATGAGACCAGCTGTGGTCCTTACTCAGGCAGGACTCCTGGTGAAACACTGTAGGATTTTTGCATACATACACACTCATATATCCAAGACAACATTCTTACAATAATATATGCTGTGAAAGTGTTGCATGTATTTTGGTATTCTGCAGGAGTAGCAGAGGGCAACCTTTCCCATTCTAGAAGAAACCACTGCAATGAAAATAAGTGCAGATTTCTCCATATACAAACATCTCCACCTACTGAAGGTCAATTATTTCTGAAGAGTTCAACTACGTTTAACTTGTCTAGTAGATTTGAAAGCAGCATTTTTTTTCCATTATTTGACCATCCCCATCTTTAACACTCAAACTGAAATGCTGATTTAAGCAGGGATGGGGGAGCATTATCCTCCAGCTCAGGAAAGACTGTCTTCCCAGTATAGATATTCATTATGTCCAGCTCTCTTAGGACACTTAGTATTTCAAATGTTGAAATTTTACACACCTCACTCCTGCCTGTGTTCTGAACAGGTTTACTGCTCTCCAATAAAAACGTGACAACAATCATGAATATTTTCTACTTCTCCACTGCTTTCCTTCTGAGGATCTCAGTGCACCTAACTAACTATAACCACACTAAAATGTTGCTGTAACACATTTCATTCTAAAAGACCCCAAAATACTTTTCCAAAAGGCAGAACCCAATATGTACTGTGGGGGACAGAACAGAATTTGGCAACTAATATTTAAAAAGATACATGTTGAAACTCTCTAGTCCAACACACTGTGATCCAGCAACATTTGTGATCCAGCATGATTTTAGTTAGCTGGATGTGTGCTTATCATGGCTTTGGTGAAGTTTCCTGCAGTCCCGTAAAGTTTGTTTATAGCCACTGAGAGTACTGGCTCTCAGTGATCTGTGCTATTATTTAGCTCTAATTTATCCCTATGTAATGGCGGGCAATACCTTTTTTTTTTTTTTTACCGGGGGGCCACTTTAGAAATTTTTGAAATGGCCCTGAGCCATAGCGGAAGGGGTGGAGCCTCAAACTGAAGGAGCAGAGCCAGGCTACTTCCTTGCATCCTTACCCACAGGTCATGATTTAGTCTGGGGGTGGGGAGTGTGTGAAGTCCTTGACCCCCCCAGAGGTTCTTCCTAGGTACCCATGCCCATGGAGGTGGGAGGAGACTTTGCACGCTCCCCCTTCTGCCACCAGGCCAATCAGGGCTTGGAGGCAGGGGAGCATGCGAAGTCTCCTCCTGCCCTGCCAGGAGCGCCCAGTGCTTAGAAACGCCATGTGCTCTTTGCAGGGAGGGGACAAGGCGCAGGAAAATTCACAAACTTTCCTCCGCCTCCACGCCCTGATTGATCTGGGGGCGGGGAAGCATGTGAAGTCTCCTCTTGCTCTGCCAGGAGTGCATGGCACTTCTAAGTGCTGCACACTCCTTGCAGGGTGGAGGAAACTTTGTGCGCTTCTCCCCATTCCCAGTCTTTGACTGGCCTGGGGTCAGGAGAGCAGCAGGGCCTCCGCAAGCTGGATCAAGCCTTTTGCCCACTTCTGCTCTAATAGCCCAGTGGGCAGCAGAAAGATTGGTAATACACAGGGCTTGATAAACAGCGGTGCGCGTGCCACCGGTAAACAGGGCACACGGCTGAAGTCTACTCACCACAGCTGAGTAGGTTCTATAGTTTGTCGAGCCCTGGTAATACGGCTAGACAACATTGAATTCCCATGGTTTGGCAAATTTTCTGGTTTGGCACTGGTCAGGTCCCAAGGGTGCTGGACTAGAGAGGTTCAACCTGTATTTGATGCTCTGACCAGAGGTCCTAGAGAGCCACACTGGAATTACTCAGTTAGGGTCAACTGCAAAAGAATGGGGCAAACTATCCCTAAACCGGGTTGATATCCCAATACTTAGATTTATGAAACTAACAGTAGAACACCTTCTGTAATACCTTACTGGTTACCACGAAGCCTACAACAAGGCTCCCTTAAACAACCCAACCTCAGACCTCCACCTAGAAATCCAAGTCAAACATGATGAGGATCACTGAAAGTCTTATTAACCATATAAGAAAGTTCTACCAATCCCAAAGCATCAGACACATTACCTCCCAGGCTAACAAATATTCCAGATCTTACCCAACTATACACTTATGGTCAATTCTTATTAACTACATTTTTTTTTAAAAGAAAAGGGTATTGATTAAAAGAATACTTACAAACATGAGGGCGGTTTGAGATCAGGTTCATAATAGAGATGGAGAGATTTGTTGCTGTAAAGAGTTCTGTCACAATTGGTCCAGAAGTTAAAATCCAATGTCCATATTTAAGGTGAATACAAGTCTTCTCTGACAGCTCAGAGTCCTTAAGGAGGTGTGAACAATAGCCATTTATGAAGATCATATCATGGTAGGCTCCCATGTATAAGAGCATGGAATACTAAATTTCCCCTTTCTCCCCATCATAACATTTCTTATAAGGTTGAATTTTAGGTGCCCAAAATTAGTCCTCTAAATGTTATACTTAAATACCTTATTTAGGAAATTAAGTGTGATTTAAGCATGATAAATTCTTGGGCATGCCTAAATCAATACTTATGTGCCAAATATATTCACAAGGATGAATTAAAGATGATTATGTTAGGCTCTGAAATGTGAAATTTGGACAGCAAATGTGTTTTCATACCACTAAGTTAGAATATTCAAATAGAATTTTTACTGCGGCTAACTTACATCTCAGAAGACAAACCTTCAATGCAACACTCAATTTTTGATAGTAACTATATTAGCTCTTTAATCTGATGCGGAAGATTTATATTTTTGTACTATAAATGCTTTCCAAGGCTTCTGAAGTCTACATAAGCCAATGGGGCTGATTGTGCTCAATTAACTTTTATCTACAAAGTTAAAAAGTTCCCAAATGATATTTATGTCTTTGACATGCCTTTCTGCATCTTAAAACTGTTTTAAACTATAGTTAAACATAGAGCAGAAAAAGCCAGATTTTTACAGGAACATTTTAGATAATAGCAAAAAAGTAGGTAAAGCCTCTGTTATTTCAATTCATCTCCAAAAAGAAATGAAGTGCTTTATAACAGGACATATTTAACAATCTTACACAGGCTGTGTCTAGACTGCAAGGTTCAATCGGAAAAAGAAATGCAATTTGCGGAATGCAAATTGTGTATCTTTTTCCGCTTTACTGTCGAAAGAGGCTTTTTTGAAATTTGGCGCGCCTACACAGCGTCAAATTTCTGGAAAACCTGCTCTTTCAACACATCCCTTATGCCTCAGAGAACGAGGTTTGCAGGGATGGTGAAAGAGCACATCTGTTGTGGGGAAGGGGATTTCGGAAAAGCAGATGTGTTCCGTGGCAGTCTGAATGTAGCCTTAGTGTCTGTACAGTAAGTGATCTATTTAAAATTACACATAAACAGCATCTTGGGCTATTATACCGAATGATTTAAAAAAAAAAAAAAAAGATTCTCTCAAAGTTGCTTTTTTTTTTTTTTTAAGACTTTCTTGGTGGGTCTTATTTGCCTCAGGAAACCTTAGCACCCCAGTTTTAAGATGCGACTGAAACAAGCAACATTTCCATTTTCTTTAAGGGAATCCTGTTCACCCTGAATAGAAGTTTTACATATTTTAAATATTCTGTTTATATTATTATCCCATGCTCATCAGCATAGTATCCAAATACCTAACATGAGCAAGATTTGGCCCTAATCTGTGGAAACTTGCTGAATTATTCATTCTATCTTGTTGCTTGCCAGCTTTATTTATACTACAGGTTGAATCTTTCTATGCCAGCATTCTCTGATCCAGCAACATTTGTGGTCTGGCATTATTTTAGTTAGCTAGATATCAACTTATCATGGATGTGGCCAAGTTTTACACAGTTCCATAAAGTTTGTTTACAGTTCACCAGTCCTGGCTCTCAATGTTCTGTGCTGTCATTTAGCTCTAATTTGCCCCTAAATGTCTTCAAAGAGCTTAGTAAGCAGTGGAAGTGTTGGTGATGCTGCTAAATAATATTGACCTGCGGTTTGGCAAATTTTCTGGTTCAGCACCAGTCAGGTTGTGAGGGTGCCGGACTAAATAGGTTCAATCTGTACACAACTTAAGAGTACCGTGAGAGCTAGATGCCCTTGACAAACTCTTAAAGACAAATTCAAATATAACTAGAGTCTGGCATTTACCCTCAGATAATATGACATCAACAAGAACATACATATAATGAATGAAATCCAATAAGATATCACAAGAGTCCCTCTCCCCACACTCAACCATCATTCAATTTCAAATGCTAGGATTGTATTTATTTTAACTGTTCTTTCTATCTTAGTGATATGAAAGAAATAAAAACACAATCATTCTCAAAATACTAACAGTTCCTGCCATCCGCTTAGCTTGTAACCAGAAAATCTTTCCTGGTAAATATATCCCTACCAAAAATCAAAGCCATGGGATATGCATCGTAGACTGTAAAATCTTGTCTCCCTCCACAAAATCTGGTTTCATGTGCTTTTAACTTATACGGCAGGGGCTGCACACAAGTGATGTGGATCCCGACTGAGAAGGAGAAAGACACTCCCCACATTCCCCACCCACACTAGAGCATAAGGGGCCCCAGCCAGGTAGATTTTGTGTGCTCTAGCCCTGCAGAGGGGCAGCAGAGAGACTGGAGCACCAGTACAGGCTCACAATGCTGGGGGAGCCTAAGCCTCGGGGGCTGTATCTAGGCAAGCCAAGGACTGCATCCAGCTCCTGGGCCTGAGGTTCCTCACTCCTGTTATTCAGATTTCATTACGGAGACGAGCATTCCTCAAATTGGGGGTCCTGACCCCAAAAGGAATTGCATGGGGTCATGGTATTGCCACCCTTATTTCTGCATTGTCTTCAGAGCTGGGTGGCTGGAGGGTTATTTGCTAGGTGACTGGCGCTGGAGGTAGTGACCCACCAGCAGCAGCACAGAAGTAAGGGTGGCTATAGCATACCATGCCACTCTTACTTCTGTGCTGCTGCTGTTGATGGTGGCTCTACCTCCAGAGCTGGGTGCCTGGCCAATAGCTGCCACTTTCCAGCTGCCTAGCTCTGCAGGCAGCACCACCACCACCACCACCAGCCGTGCAGAAGTAACAGTAGCAGTACTACAACTTCTTCTCCCCAACAAACATGAAAACTAATTAAGATCACCTAAATTCTGAGCAGTCTTCAAATTTACACCTTTTTTCATCTGAATTAATTTTCCTAGTTGCTTCCCTGGAGACAAACATTAGACATTTTGAAAATCCTGCCCATAAGCACTGCTAAACAAAATGACAAGAAATGTGTTTGCCGTGGACTTTGACAATTCTTTCTCAGGTGTTGCAGGAGGTACATATATGGTGGGTTGCCTTCTGTAAATAATACTAGAAACTGTGAAGGTTGTGTTTTTGTAGAAACAGCATCACAGTACTTCATGATGATTAGTCAAAGCTGCAAAAACTAATCTATTTTAACAGTGCATCTCAGGGTGCGTCTAGACTACATGGCTCCGTCAATGGAGCCATGTAAAGTAGTTTACTTGACATAGTCAATCTGGTGAAACGAAGTTTACCGGAGCAGTCGACAAAGGCTTCCCTTGTTGACTGCGCCGCGTCTAGACTCTTGTGCTGTGCTGGATCAGCTGATTGTCAGCACAGCATGGTGGCCATTTTTATTTTAATGAAGCAGGGATTAGTTAAATCCCCACTTCATTGACTATGTTGAGTAATCTACTTTACATGGCTCTGTCGACGGAAACATGTAGTCTAGACGCATCCTCAGTGATTAATGACATGAAGCTACATTTAAACACATAAGAAAAAGAAATGCAAAGTTTCTAAAGGTTGCAGAGCTGCTGAAGGCTAACTCTGGGGAATAAGAAGAAGAAAAGTGATGCCCAGATCATTGATTAGATAAACTTGGTAGATGCTTCATTACCACAGCTACTCTTAAAAACAGACACCACTGATGCAGATTTTCCTCCTTATATGCCCTGTTTTTTATGCTGAGGAATTTGCCCCTCAGTCCAGACTTACATTTCCCTTTCAACCCCATTTTACTGATATCTCCTGGTGGGTGCTCTCCTTTACCTCTGCTTTAAACCAAACATGTAACAAATCAATTTCTTATAACTCCTCCCTTTCTTTTTCTCCTCACACCAACTACTTGCCAAATCTTGTCACTTTTATAAATGTTCCTAACCCCCTTACATCTTCTCTTACAATTTGGCTGTCTATACTGCACCCCTTTTCCAGAAAAGGGATGCAGATGAGACAAGTCGGAATTGCAAATGAAGCGGGGGATTTAAATATCCCCCGCTTCATTTGTATAAACATGGCTGCCGCTTTTTTCCGGCTCAGGGCTTTGCCGGAAAAAAGCATCAGTCTAGACGGGGATCTTTCGGAAAATAAAGCCTTTCCTGAAAGGTCCTTTAGTCCTCTTAAAATCAGGAATAAGGGACCTTTTGGAAAAGGCTTTATTTTTCAAAAGATCCCCATCTAGACTGGCACTTTTTTCCGGCAAAGCCCCGAGCCGGAAAAAAGCGGCAGCCATGTTTATACAAATGAAGCGGGGATATTTAAATCCCCCGCTTCATTTGCAATTCCGACTTGTCTCATCTGCATCCCTTTTCTGGAAAAGGGGTGCAGTGTAAACACAGCCTTTAGGTTTA
Organism: Pelodiscus sinensis; assembly: GCF_052426305.1. Classification (NCBI taxonomy): domain Eukaryota; kingdom Metazoa; phylum Chordata; order Testudines; family Trionychidae; genus Pelodiscus; species Pelodiscus sinensis. The sequence continues at coordinate 159,857,486 of NC_143053.1, forward strand.
GGTTTGGGGCCAGTATCTCTCAGATTGAGAACATCATCTCTGAAGTTCTGCAGCCACTGGTCGTTATTGCATGTTTCCAAGTTGTGATTCTCCATCCCTCGCATATGAGCCTGGTTCTGCAAGTCTAGACACGGCAGTTTCCTATGTCTGTTATGGAATAAGAGTGGATCAGTCAATGTTCAGTCACCTGTCTTTGACTTGTGAGAAAGGTCTGAGTACACTTACTGGAGATAAGTATCAGAGGGACAGCTGTGTTAGTCTGAATCTTCATAAACAATGAGAAGTCCTGTGGCACCTTAAAGACTAACAGATATATTGGGGCATAAATTTCCATGGGCAAAGATGATGCATCTGACTCAGTGGGCCTTTGCCCACGAAAGCTTATGCCTCAATAAATCTGTTAGTCTATAAGGTGCCACAGGATTTCTTGTTGTTTACTGGAGATTCTAACCAGTTACATACTGCAAAGTATGCACATTTTTCCCCACCAGAAGGGAGGAACAACAGAAATGTATTGGTGGAAAACATGGAGCAAGTAAGTGACCAACAAGTTACCCAGGAGATAGGCATGAGCAGGAACTACCCTGACAAATGTGTGAAGGCAGTGGATAGTAGCAACAGCACACTGAGAGTAGATGACCATTATTCTTCCTGGCAACATATTCCACTTAACCCCCCTACCAAAATATTGTGAGCTAATGCTAAACTATGTATTCCATTGTTTTTTCCCTTTCAATCATCTGTTTCTTCCATTCTGGGTGTTTCTACACAACAAAGTTATTTTGGAATAATGGCTGTTATTTCAAAATAACTATGTAAGCATCTACACAGAAATTCTGTTATTTCAAAATAATTTTGAAATAACGGATGGCTTATTCCGACTTCTGTTAGCCTCATTCTACAAAGAATAATGTGTATTCCGAAATAGCTATTTCGAAATAAGGCATGTGTAGACGCTCCACTCCTGCTACATCAGGGCTATTCTAAGTTATTCCTCCTTGAGACAGAATGTCTACAACAGGGAAGCATGCCTTGGATTAATTTTGAGGCTTCCCTGCAGTGTAGACATGCTATTTCGAAATAAGCTATTATGTAAAATCTCTTCCAGAGTATCTTATTCGAAAATAATTGTGCAGTGTAGATGTACCCTCTGGGTACGTCTAGACTTACTTTCACTGTCGAAAGAAGATATGCAAGTTTGGCAGTAATTTGCATATCTTCTTCCAATTGCGTATTCGAAAGTTTTTTCCAAAAAGCAAGCAGTTTAGACATGCTTCTTTAAAAAAAACCCCACTTTTTTTAAAAAAATAACCTTCTTACTCTAAAATTTAGATTTACAGGTTCTTTCAAAAAGTTTTTTTTTTTAAAGAACCTGTAAACCTAAATTTGAGTAAGAAGGTTCTTTTTAAAAAAAGGTGTTTTTTTTAAAAGAACCATGTCTAAACTGCTTGCTTTCTTGAAAACTTTCGAAAAAGTGATCGGAAGATATGCAAATTACAGGTACATTTGCATATCTTCTTTCAAAAGTGAAAGTAAGTCTAGACATAAGCCTCTCAGACTCAGAGGTTTTTTTTTTTTGCAGATAGCACAACTTACCAATCCTTGTGTTTTCACCGTTTGATCTTTGTTCCCATTTCTTTCCTCCCTATGCTTTGTTTTCCTCTTTCCATTTAATATGCCCTCCTTGTTTATGCTCCTGCACGATTCCTACTCTTCACCTGTCTTTCCCTTGCTGCTATTTCTGTCCTCACCCATCTTCCTCCTTCAGACTTCTGTTTCTTTTCCTTTTCCTCTTTATTTCCCCCCCCCCTTTTTTGCTACGTTTTATGCCAATGCTGTAAGAGCAACTCTTTTAAATACAAGGAAAGGACTGTTTAAAGGAAAAAGATAAGCCCAGCTACACTGAGCTTTCCTGTACAGGCTTGGCATTGTGTTCATAGAAACAGGCAGAAAAGGCAGATTTGTGGAGACTTCTCGTATTCCTTTTGATGGCAATGTGGAATGGGGAGACAAAAATGTACTGCAAAAGTTAGCAGCTTTTTCTTTTTGAAGCATTTAACAGATAATAAACAAAAGGGAGAACTTGTAAGTCTTTGAACACAGAACAAAAATTCTATTGTCAATGCCAGTATCTCCATGCCTACCATATGTCCCTTTTGATGTTCAGCCTCTAAAATTTTAGCCAGTGTATTATGTTCCCTGCTGAAAGGGGCAAATTATGTTAACTCAATTCACATTCTCCATTTACAATGCTATATTGGGGTAGGACTTGATTATACCTAATAGGCACAAGGCTGCATTAGGAATAGCCCACATCCACTATGTCCAGTGGGGATTGTGCCTCCTTGTGTTTACAGTGGGGATGTAAAATCCCATTAAATTAGTTAACCGGTTAACCATTAAGCATAACCAGTTAACTGATTAAATAGGAGCAGGCAGTGAAAGGGAAGGAACTGTTCCAGCCCTTTAGGTTGGAATAACCCCTCTGCCCTCTACGGCTGGGTTGGAGTAGCCCGTGTCATGGGCAAGGTCCGCTCCAGGCCCTGAGCTGATGCCGGCTCCCAAACCATGCAGGCTGGGAGCTGGCAGCCCCATGTGCTGGAGCAGCCCTCTGCCCACATTGGGCCATGGGCGGGGAGCTGCTCTTGGGTAACGGGTTAACTAGTTACCCATTCACATCCCTAGTTTACAGGCATACAAAGATAGGACACCTGCTGTACCGTCCCTCAGGATGCTGGTCTGGGCTTCCTTTCTCAGCCTGCCAGCTCTGCCTGGTAATATGTTCACAACCTCACCCCCAACTTGCCGGCTTTTGTAACCTCAGCATCACTAGGACAGGGTGCTGCTTGTGCTCACGGAAGGATAGAGGCTGCTCAGCTGCCATCCAAAACTATGACAGTACTGAGGAGTATTCTTCTGCCATCACCCTTATACCATAGCATTATTCTCTGGAAACCATCCAAGTGCTCTTCAAAACGTCCTGTCGTGCACTCAGAGCAGAATGACAGGAAAGAGAGGAAGAGGACAAAAGGTACTGAGCCTCATCCTGCTAACATCAGCAATTCATTTCAGTATAGACACTGAAAAATGGGAGAAAATAGTAGGGGAGGGATGGTTAATCAGAGGAGGGAAAATGGAGATGGGAAAGGAAAAAACCTAGAAGCAAGATGGTGTTATCTTCTTCATTCTATTTAAATTATACTTTTAACCAGTTTGCTTATTCAAACTGTTGTTTCTTCTTCTGTGAAGTAATCAAATGACCTGTTTGAGCATTCTTGCAGAAAAAGCAAGAAGGCAAGATAAAATTGCACCAGATCCTGCAGTCTTCATTCTGGTTAAGCTTCCAGTGACCTTTAGTGGGGCTTAACCTGTGTAAGGACTCTGGGATTAGACCTAACAATTCTAAGCTTCCAGATATAACATTTGAAATAAACTCTCCTGTGCTATTAGTAAACAATAGCGGTACATTTTCAAAAGCAACTGATAACCTTTGAGATTCTTCCATTTTAGTGGCCAACTTCATGTGCTTTAAAAGGGACCCGATATTCAGAAAGTGCTAAGCATCTACACATTGAAAATCAGGCCTCTTTAAGGTGCCTATCGAGATGGTGCAGCTGAAAAATGAATTACCCAAAATGACAACTCACTGTCACTTTAAACTATGCAATAATTACATCAATAGCACATTTTATCCTGGCGCCTCAAAGCACACTGCCAACATTTACAGATCTCAAAGGAAATAAAGGATATATTGCAGTCACTTTTCCACTCACTGGAATGCAGACACAGCTGGTTTAAAGCAGAGTAGCTATTTAACAGCTTACAACTAGTTTAATATACATGTTCCTGTTCAGTGCCTTGACCCTCCGTGCCTCTCCCTTGGTGGAGAAAGAACAGGTTAAGAACTAGCTAGAAAAGTTGGACATACACAAATTCATGAGGCTGGTTCTAACGCAATCGAGGATTGAGGGAGTTGGCGGATGCGATTGCAGAGCCATTGGCCATTATCTTTGAAAACTTTTGGCAATTGGGGGACGTCTCAGATGATTGGAAAAAAGGCAAATGTAGTGACCATCTTTGAAAAAGGGAAAGACAATCCAGGGAACTATAGACCAGTCAGCCTCACCTCAGTCCCCAGAAAAATCATGGAGGGGATCCTCAAAGAATCCATTTTGAAGCACTTGGAAAGCAACCAGAAACAATCAATATGGATTCACCAAGGGCAAGTCATGCCTGAACAACCTGATGGTCTTCTATGATGAGGTAACTGGCTCTGCATATATGGGGAAGGTGGTGGATGTGACATACCATTACATTAGCAAAGCTTTTGATAGGGTTTCCCACAATATTCTTGCCAGCAAGTTAAGGATGGACTGGAAAATGGACTGTAAGGTGGATAGAAAGCTGGCTATATTGTCAGGCCCAATGGATAGTGATCAATGGCTTGAGGTCTACTTGATGGTCAGTATCAAGCAGAGTGCCCCAAAGGTCAGTTCTAGGGCCAGTTTTGTTCATCTTTATTAATGACTTGGGTGAGGGTTTGGATTACACCCTCATCAAGTTTGCAGATTACACTAAGTTAGGGAGAGAGGTAGATATGATGGAGGGCAGGGAGAGGGGCCAGAGTGACCTAGACAAATTGGAGGTTTGTGCCAAAATAAATCCAATGAGGTTCAGCAAGGACAAGTGCAGATTCCTGCATTTGGGGCAGAAGAATCTGAAGCACTGTTACAGGCTGGGGACCAACTGGCTAAGCCTCAGTTTGGTAGAAAAGGACCTGGTTATTACAAGGATGAGAAGTGCACCCTGGTAGCCAAGAAGGCAAACAGCATATTAGGGTGCATTAGGAGGAGCACTGCCAGCACATCTAGAGAAGTGATTATCCTCCCTTATTTGCCTTATTTGGTACTTGTGAGGCCACATCTGGAGTATAACATCCAATTCTGCCCCCCCCCCCCCCGAAAGGATGTGGATGCATTGAAGAAAGTCCAGCTGAGGGCACCAAAAATCATTTGGGGTCTGGAGCACATGACAGAAAGAGGAACAATGGTCAAGTCTAGGTTGCATATTAGGAAAAACTATTTCACTAGGAGGGTGGTTAAGCATTGGAACGAGTTGCCTAGGGAGGTAGTGGAATCTCCATCCCTAGAGGTTTTTAAGTCCAGCTTGACAAAGCTCTGGGTGAGATGATTTATTTGGGGTTAGTCTTGCTTTGGGCAGGGGGTTGGACTCATAGACTTTAAGGTCAGAAGGGACCATTATGATCATCTAATCTGACCCCCTGCACAGTGAAGGCCACAAAATCTCACCCTCCCCTCCTAGAATAATCCTCTCACCTATATCGATGACCTCCTGAGGTCTCTTCCAATTCTAGGATCTTGTCAAAGTGAGTAGTCAGACTCCAACTCTGGTCCCCTTGAATCTAATGAAAAAATTCCTCCCCTTGACTTCAGTGGGAACAGAATCAATCTTTGAGAGACTGACTTAGATATAACTGGAAAGTTAGCATATTTTTACAATCACTCATTTTTTATAACTGCAGCTAATTCAATTGCAGTTAAATGTCACTACTGCTTGAATGGCTCTGGTCTGGCAACATCTGTAGTCTAGCATGATTGCAGTTAGTCAGATGTCTGCAAATCATGGATGTGGTCAACTTTCCTGTGGCACCATAAAGTTTGTTTACAGCCACCACTCCTGGCTTTCAATGTTCTCTAAATTATCTGTAATTTACCCATAATCTCCATGAGCCCAGTAAGCATTGAAAGTGTTAGCAATGCTGCTAGACAATATCAACCTTCTGTGGTTTGGCAAATTCTCTGGACTAGAGAAATTTGACCTGTTTGTGTTGACACACACCAATATAAAATTGACACATCCATCTTACAGGCAGCCTAGTGGCACCTGTTGCCTGGCAGGATAGTTGGGCTTTAGTTCCATCCAGGAAACAGAATGAACTTGGACTCTGACCAATCCAATTGTGTGTGGAGATTTTTGTGGATACTTCTGAGAATTCGACCATTATTGGTCTTGCTCCAAAGGTGAGTTTTCCAAAGTGCTTGAAATCTGCCTAACTGTTCTGACTGAAGTTAGTGGGGGAAAAAAGTCTGAACCAATGCTGAGTACTCAGGAAAATATCACCCTAAAATAGTAAGTTTCCAGCCATAGTATTTCTCTAGCTTCTTATGCCTTCATATTGATGAAGGCTACAAAATATAATAGGATTAGATTCCTTCTCACTTGTGTACTTAAAAGACAATGCCAATATTTTGATAAAAGGCAAAGAAGATAAAGATGACCACACTGTTAGTACTTGTCTCAATCACCCACAGTTATTGATCTTTTTCCTCTTCTGTACTTTATGGCTTTAATAAAAACAGTTGTTGCATCTTCTGAGGTGCTGAGTACATCCTGAAGGACTTCAACTCCCATTGAGTTCCCTGGGAATTTAGTGCTTGATATCTTGCAGGATCAGGCCCCGAGAGAGCAAAATATTTAAAAAAGTCTACTTCACCTTGCTACAAGTTGAGCCAGAGCGCAAATGACTGAGACCTCTATATCTCCGTTATTACTGAGTAAGTGCTGATTCTGCACTCCTCTCTAAAAGTTAATCCAGGTATCAGACATGATCATCTTTGTGCCTTGAGAAATCTGTCCCTGTAATCCTTAGAAGTCTTTGGAGGGGTATTGCTAGTCAAGCATTTCAAAAATAATCCACTATATGGTGGAGTGTTTCACATAGCAAAGCTTGGTTTTTTTAGAGTAAAATCTCCTGCCTGAAATCAATGTTCTTAGAATCCAGGAAAGTCACAAACAAGTATTCATGCAAGTTTCTTTAGATTAACTCCTTCAGTTTACTGAGGAAATCCAGGAAACCTCAATCTTTCAATAACCAGTCACTGACATGTCTATAATATTTACATTACAGTAGCACTTAGAACTCTGTAGTGCCAGGTACTGTGCAAACACAGTATGAGACAATGGTGGCCCTGGCAAATAATACAATCTAAGCAGACTGCAAAGTGAGAGAAGGGAAACAGAGGCAGCAGTCTGTCCAAGGCACCGAGAAGGTCCATGTCATGGGGAGGAATAGAAACCAGTTAAATTTCTAGACCGGTGTTTTATATAAAGGAGTAGATAGGTGTGAGGCTTTGGAGGGAAAACAATTAATTCACAAGGCTCAATTCTACTCCGCAACAGCCACTAAAATCTGAATATGATCAACATTTATTCACACCTAAATAACTGTGAAGTCAAAGTTAAGGTTGCTACCTCCACAAATATCAGACAAAATGAAGGAAATGGAAACTTACCTAAAGCCACATACCCTCTACTACTCCACCCATAACAGGGTGTACTACAGACTACAACTATCTCTCTCCTTTATGGATGCTTGCCTTCCAGAAGTAAGACTATGTAGCACTTTAAAGACTAACAAGATGGTTTATTAGATGATGAGCTTTCGTGGGCAAGACCCACTTGCTCAGATCAAATAGTGGAAGAAAATAGTCACAACCATATATACTAAAGGATACAATTAAAAAAAAGAACACATGAAAAGGACAAATCACATTTCAGAACAGAAGGGGGATGCGGGGGGGGGGGGAAGGAAGGAAGGTAAGTTTCTGAATTAATGATATTAGAGGTGGGGAAAGTTAGATGTCTGTGAGCTAATGGTATTAGAGGTGATAATTGGGGAAGCTATCCTGGTAATGGGTAAGATAGTTGGGGTCTTTGTTCAATCCGCCCCCCCCCCCCCCGGAGAGTGTCGAATTTTAACATGAATGACAGTTCAGAGGATTCCCTTTCAAGTGCAGATGTAAAAGGTCTTTGTAGAAGAACGCAGGTGGTGAAGTCATTGAGACAGTGTCCTTTCTGGTTGAAATGGCAAGAAATAGTTTTTTCTTTGTGATCCTGTCTGATATCTGTTTTGTGGGCATTAATCCTTTGGCGAAGTGTCTGAGACATTTGTCCAATGTACATAGCAGACGGACACTTTCGGCACATGATAGCATAAATTATATTTCTGGATGCGCAGGAATATGTGTTCTTGATCTTATAACTCACTTGGTTAGGTCCAATAATGGTATCAGCAGAATGAATATGTGGACAAAGCTGGCAACGGGGTTTGTTGCAAGGGAAGGTACCAGGGTTGGTATTAGTATGGTATGTCCTGTAAGAATCATCTTGAGGTTGTTGGTAAGAATCATCTTGAGATTAGGTGGTTGTCTATAGGAGACTATGGGTCTGTCTCCCAGAGCCTCTTGGAGTTTGGTATCCTCTTCCAGTATAGGCTGTAGTTAGTCTTTAAAGTGCTACATAGTCCTGCATTTTGCTTCAGCTACACCAGACTAACACGGCTACATTTCTATTACTATTCCAGAAGTAAGACTGTGATAGAGGGAGGGGTGCTACCCTTTTCTAAACATCCCAGCATTCATTACCAAAAGGGTTAAACTCAGAACACTGACTACCTAGGAAGTAGGGGAGGGAACCAGGGGAGTCTATGGGAAGGGAGTAGGAGAAATCTGAAATGAAAGAGTAACCTGCTTCAACCTCCTGTGTGTCAGTTGAGTGAGGAGAGAATTGGACTGAGTAGGAATAAGGCCTGGGTTTCCCAGTAATACCCACATCTAAGGAAACAAAACCTACATTTGGAACAGAGATAGAAGTAGAACATGGAAATTTTAGATAGAAGCAGTTAGGTTTTTTTGGGTTTGAGAGACTTCTTTGCTGACTGAAGGCCCCCTTGTACACTAACAATCCCAAGGAAGCAATTCTGTGTTTTAATCTTTTTTTTTTTTAATGTTACTCTAATGCCTAGCAACCACATATGTGACCAAATATATCTTTTTTTGTTTTGTTAATATTTTAAAGACTATAATCTGATTCCTGTATCATAGAAGGCAGGAGGATATATGTGCATGTGCCTGAAATGGAAGGTTAGTCACTGATATTAGTTTATTTTCAAGCTCTCTCCTAAGGGATAGTTAAAGAGCTTGGGTTACCCCATAGGAAGAAATTCCCAAATGCTTCTGTCTTTCAGAGGGGTTTTTTTTGGGCACACATTTGAGTCATAGCAGTGGATCACGGAAGGTCACAGCATCTGTGACCTTATGGAGTTTTTTGTTTTAAACAGAAGTCTTTAGTGGAAGAGTTTAAGGTCTCTTGAGGAACCCCACTTTCTGTACTCAAAGGCTACATCTAGATTGGCATGATTTTCCACAAATGCTTTTAACGGAAAAGTTTTCCATTAAAAGCATTTGCAGAAAAAGAGCATCTAGATTGGCACGGATGCTTTTCCGCAAAAGTACTTTTTGCGGAAAAGCATCCATGCCAATCTAGACACACTTTTGTGCAAAAAAGCCCCGATCGCCATTTTCGCGATCGGGGCTTTTTTGCACAAAACAAATCTGAGCTGTCTACAGTGGCCCTTTTGCGCAAAAGCTTTTGCACAAAAGGACTTTTGCCCGAACGGGAGCAGCATAGTATTTCCGCAAGAAGCACTGATTTCTTACATGAGATCATCAGTGTTCTTGCAGAAATTCAAGTGGCCAGTGTAGATAGGTGGCAAGATTTTACGCAAAAGCAGCTCCTCTTGCGGAAAAACTTGCCAGTCAAGACACAGCCAAAGTGCCGGAGTGGGGAATAGCCTTGACAGACTGATAAATCTATTGTTTGTAACAGAGTACTTAACTGATTTTATCTAAATAGCTTCAGGAAATTTCAATCTTTACTTGAAGATTTTATGCTGTACATTTTGAAAAGATGCACTTCATACTTGGTACAAAACAAACAAGTTGTGTGTCTGATTCAAATGCACAACTTCAATGAAGCCTTTATATGAAGTAGTGAACAAGCAGCTCCATAACAGTGATGCAACTTGGCATGGTGATGTACCAAGGCTGCAAACCTGAGTTATACAAGCATAGAATGTGATAACAGCAGACAGTACGGATTCTATGCTGGGAGATAGAGAGGCCTGATCCAAATCTTGTTAAATCAATGAAAGCCTTTTCATTGACACCGAAGATTCTGAACACAGCAAGCTAATCAAACATTCTGATAGTTTAGCTAGCAATGAGTAGATAGAACAGCATAGGTGGGGATACAAAATGACAAATAAATTTCTGAGGAAGGATTTGTGAGAAGAACATGTGGGCTTGGTACATGGGAAGAGGATAACCTTCCAAGTATAAGGGGCAGTGTGAAACAGTTTTAAGTGAAAGGAGGAGGAAGAGGAAAACTGAAGAATAGTCCAAGTGCAGAATTAAATGGGACTGGACGGAGATATGATAAAGACAAAGGCAGTTTTATAAATGTTTAGAGGCCTGAAGCAGATTGATCTTTATCCAGAAAATGATAGGAAGGCAGTAGGAAGAGTGAAAGAGGAGACAAAAATACTACTACAAAGACAGTAGAAGATTATGTAGGCTACAGAATGTTATATGGAAGAGTGGAAAAGTGAGATGGGAACCAAAAAAAATTTACTTTTATACTGAAGCATGAATGTAGCATCCATATATACAGAAATAGACATTTATGAAATGAAGTGTAGGGTTACTCATTTTCTAAGAGCAACTGAAAAGAGACAGATCACACCCCTAAGAGAACTTTAATGCCTATGACTATGCACCTTTGTCTCCTTCCCAGAGTGGAGAACCCTTACTCCCAGACAATGGAGGAAAGTGACCTAGACACACAACAGGGCTATCTCCGGTGTGAAATTTGAGGGGAGGGGGCAGACACATGCTTGATTTCAGGAACCATCTCAGGCTCCTTGATTTTCTCCTCTATGGAGAAAGAGCTACTTGGGAGGGGTTTCAAGTGCCAGATTCAAGTTGTTGTGCTTAGAGTCCTGTAGCCTCAACTGGAAGTGGGGACAGGATTGGATCCTCCTCAGTAGGACCCTAGACTTCATACAGAAAAAGCTGTTCCCAGCCATTGGTAGTGGCTAATGCAGCAGGTGGGACTCTATTCCTTTCCACCACCACTTGTACCAGGGACCTTAGTTCCTGCTAAGGTGAGCACCTGCATTGCCACAAAAAATTCTTCCTCTGCTCACCTCCTTTGGAGAGCCGCACAGCAGCTCTCACATAGCAGGTGACTGCTCCGGTGGGCAGTACAAGGGAGCCACTGGGGGAATGGGGCCAGGACCTTCCATGACTGCATTGCAGGAGTGTGGGGGGAAGCCTGCTCTGGTGGCTTGGGCTGCCAGGGGCCAGGAACAGGGCCTGCCACGTGGCAGGGGAGGAGAAGGGTTTCTGCTCTGATGGCCAGGAACATGTGTGCGTTAATAAGTTGGGTGCCACAGTGGCACCATCTAAACCAGTACAGAGGACCTCAATATTGGTGCACAAGCCAAAACTCACTCCCCTCATAGTTGGAAAATCTTAAGAGGAAACACTGCCAGGGACTACTACAGGGCATGCTCCCAGGCCCTTTAGGTAAACTTGTTCTCTGTACTCAGGGACCTGCTCTGGGAACTGGATCATTATGGACTCTTGCCTTTGAGGAAAAAGGCCTTTCCTCAACACCCTGTCAGCACAGGAGCCAACAGCCTTTGCAGGCCCCTGAGTAAGGGCTACGTCTAGACTGGCATGATTTTCCAGAAATGCTTTTAATGGAAAAGTTTTCCGTTAAAAGCATTTTCAGAAAAGAGCGTCTAGATTGGCCACGGACACTTTTCTGCAAAAAAGCCCCCATCGCCATTTTTGTGATCGGGGCTTTTTTGCGCAAAAAAAAAATCTCAGCTGTCTACACTGGCCCTTTTGCACAAAAGTTTTTGCACAAAAGGGACTTTTGTCCCAACGGGAGTAACATAGTATTTCCACAAAAAGCATTGATTTTTTACAGTAGGAAGTCAGTGCTTTTGCGGAAATTCAAGCGGTCAGTGTAGACAGCTGGCAAGTTTTTCCCGGAAAAGTGGCTGATTTTCCCGGAAAAACTGGCCAGTCTAGACAGTCAAGGTGTGTGTAGGGGCCAGCTCCACACTTCCAGAAGAGCCAGGGTCTGAGGCAGAGCTAGAGGCAGCCAGCCCTCAGTGCCACACAAACCGTAACACCGCCTCTCGACCCACCCCACTGTCAGGAGCACATGGTGCTCCCACAGCTGTTTAAAGGGCCCAGGCTCCAGCCACCACCATAGTAGCAACAACCAGGAGCCCCAGGTCTTTTTCAGTTGCCAGGCCACAGGGCATCTGACCTCTTTCCTACCCCCCCTCTTCCTCCTCTCCCATGGCAGGTCTGCCTGTCAGACTACTTACCACAAGCAGTGCCTCCTGCCAGTCATCCTGGGGATTATTCTGCCAGTTTGTGCTTTCCTTACAGCATTTTCTTCCATCTTGTCTTGCTCTGCTGCCACACACTCCTAAGTGGGAAGCTTCCTCCCGCTGGCTTGGCCTTCCAGTCAGGTCAGTAAAGTCCCTCCCAAGGAATTTAGACTTTCTAGACCTGCTATGTGGCTGGTGCCTCTAATTCCCTGCACCACTCCCCAGGAGCTGGTAGGGAAAAATCTAGGCCCACGCTCAACACTGAGTTCTAGCCCAGAGATCTTTTAAAAAGCAGCCAGAGCACTTGCATAGTCCTAGGCTGCATCTAGACTGGCATGGTTTTGCAGAAATACTTTTAACAGAAAAGTTTTTCTATTAAAAGTATTTCCACAAAAGAGCATCTAGATGGGCACGGATGCTTTTGCACAAAAGCATCTGTGCCCAGTATAGACACACTTTTGCACAAGAATGCTCCGATGGCTATTTTAGCCATCAGGCTTTCTTGCGCAAAAAATTAAGGTGCCTGTCTACACTGGCCCTCTTGCGCAAGTATTCTTGCACAAGAGGGCTTATCCCTGAGCAGGAGCATCAAAGTATTTGCTCAAGAAGCACTGAATTCTTACATTAGAACATCAGTGCTCTTGTGCAAATTCAAGTGGTCAGTGTAGACAGCGGCTGCTTTTGCACAAAATCTTGCCAGTCTAGATACACCCCTCTTGCACAATGCTATTCTTCCTGAAAAGTAATAGGTGTAACAGCATCGCACAAGAGGGTTTTCTTGCACAAGAAAAGGCAGTGTAGACACTCCTTCTTGCACAAGAGCCTCTTCTGAAAAAAAATGTTGGCTCATTAGGTATGAAAATAGGGCTTGGCAATATTCCACGCTTAGCCTCATTTGCATATTACTTACACAAGAAGCCATGAGTGTAGACATAGCCCTCCTGTTTCACCGGGCTTCTTCCTAAATAATTAGCTTCTTCCCTCTCTGGGTTTGCCAATCTCCAATGAGTCTCACTCAGGAAGCAATTACAGCCTTTTCCCACACAGCATTTCAAAAGAGCAGCAATCCTTCTGCACAGGTCCAGCTACCTGGATTTATATCAGCCCTGACTGTTCCTGCACAGGTGAGCCTGTCTTTAATTAGCTGCGCTCAGCCTAAATCTCCCCTGCTTGTAGTCTAATTAGCTGATTGGGCCCAGCTGGCCTAATTCAGCTCTTGCAGCCCTTTCATTACTTTCTCAAAGGGAAATTGCTCCTGATTCCTTCTGTCAATGCCAATGAGCTGTTCAGCGTCTTTTTCAGTCTGTCCTTATATCCCTGGGCTACTGGCTACCAGGCAGAATTAATTCACCTTCCTCAGCCAGAGGTCTTGCCAAGTCAGCCACAAAAAGCAGCACTATTTTTTTTCTTTCCTTGGAAATTGGGTACAAAATCCTCCACATAACTTTGCTTTCGAAGGCCAACAGAGATACTTGTCAGCATGTCAAGAGTGTGATTGTTTCATTTACCTTATTTCCCAGACAAAGCTTGCAGCCTCTGAGAAAGACATACCAGCTGAAAATGGAAGGAAGCATGAACAAATGCAATGACTATAAGGCTACGTCTAGATAGTGGGGCTATTTTGGGATACCAGAAGTATCTCGAAACAGCAATTCTGTGTCTTTAAACACACCTGTTATTTTGAAATATATTTTGAAATAACAGGAGCACTATTCTGGTGTTTCTGTAACCTTTTTTCCATGAGGGTTAAGAGATTTGTCAGAATAGAGCTTTATTTTGAAATTTAGCATTGTGTAGATAGCACCAAATTTTGAAATAAGCTATTTCGAAATTACCTTGAAATAAGCTACGCAATTTGTGTAGCTTATTTCACAGTAAGGGTGCTGTGTAGATACACCATAAGTGTGTGACTGGGTGAGAAGGCTGGGGGGGCCTGTTTATTACAGGGCCAATGTTCATTAGTCCCATGTCTTCTGTTAAAGCTGGCTATCAAGTGGAGAATGTAACAATTCTGAAAATCAGACACTGGAAAATGGTGGTGACTGTCTCATTCTCTTACGGAGATTCAAAGAAATCAATGCTACAGCAGTTTATCCCTCTTGCCACCTCTCCACAGATTGCTGAATGGAGGTGGTGGTGGGGGGTTTATGCTATGAAGGTGAATCAAGCTGGATTTGTGCTGTCAGTTAACCTTAACAATGAGCTGGAGTTTCTGCTGCAAAAGAACTTTGCAGTCCTACGTTTATTAGACAGGGAGACAAAATGGAAATAGAATACAGTCTAAACTAGCAGACAGATGGTGTAGAGGGGAGAAGTGAACCACTGAAAATGCCCACCTGTCTCTGCAGCCTCTGGAATTCTAGCCCTTTCATTCAATGAAGAGCAGAGAAAGAATAGGACAAAGGGGAGTCACACAGCAAATGTCCTTTGTTCCCCACAGCAAAGGGACACCACATTGTGTTTCTACAGCTGCTGAAGCAGATTACCCACCTTTATCCCAGTTTGTGTGACATGACTCGGAGTGTGGAAACCCTGGAAGCCAAGGACCAGGAATACTTGAAAATATTTCTGCTGTGACCGACAGCTGCTGTATTCCTCAAAGATGCAAAAGTTCCCCTTCCTGCATTGTAACCTGCCTTGACATACTAATTCCACCTTTCTTCTGGCACAGTTTCCCCTTTAAAAGGGGGAGATGTGACTGATGAAAACTTGTGATCTTGAAAGGAGCAGAATAGAGCTGAAAACTCTAGAGAACCATTAATCTTGTACAAGTGTCCCATTCCCCCAACTATACCTTTCTACTCCCTCCCTTGATGACAGCCTGGTGACTGATACTAACAGAGTCCGGGGCACTAAAACAGTTCTAAGATAAACGGAGTGTGCTTGGCTGACCAGGTCATAGCTTTCAGATCAAGTTCCATGTTCATGTGCATTGTGGTATCAGAGCTGGAGGACTATTGGACTCAGGACATAGTAAACATCCTTTAGCTCTATCCATAGTACAAAATGGCATGGCACAGAGTACAGGCTAGCATAGTCTCTCTCTGCGCATCTTGAAACCGGTGCTTCTGGGGTTTAGATGTAGATGCTAATAGAGGTTCTGTCACAGCTGTGGACACGGACCCACGTCCACTTGCTCATATAGAAGTAGCCGTAGTGAGAACAGCCATTAATAACAGCATATTTATTTTAAAGTATTTTGAAGTTGTTGATAGCCTGTGCTGCAACTTTACCCTGAGCAGGGATAATTAATTTCAATGGAAATACCGAAACAAATTCCAAGGTCTTCTGACAAAATGTAACATTGATACAAAGCTATGCCTGTGGATGTTAATGAAGGTGGTTTTTATTAAAGCCTTAAAGATCTACTATATAACCTATTACTACAGTAAATTTTCTAAGAGTAGAAATAAGGCACAAACAATTCCTTTCTGCTTTAATAGTAATCATATGGCTAAAACCTGTACCTCTGAAAAATGTATGCAGCCCTCTTAATGCAGAACATAGTACCCTCTTCATAGAGATGTTTATGAGGAGTGAGGAACTTTGCATAATACTGAATAAATACATTTCTAATAGTCTACAGCAGAATTGGAAACTTTTATTTCTACTCACAGATACATGGAGTAAGATTTCTGTCTATCTGAGAAAGACACATAGGGCTCTTTAAAATGTGGCACATATACACAAGTCTGGAGGGATTAGCAACTGCAGCAGTTGTCCCTCAGAAAAGTAGCTTTCCCCAAAAAATTCAGAACCTTTATTTCAGTTTAATCCTTGAATGTAACAGTAAACAATTTATCTGACAGATAGCTCAGACAAGGGTGGGCAATAATTTTTGCCAGGAGCACTTCAGAAATTTTTGAAGTGGCTTTAGGCTGCACCAGAAGGGGCGGGGCCTCAAGAGGAGGGGCAGGGGCAGGGGCAGGGGCAGGATACTTTCCTGCTTCTCCATCCACAGTCCATGATTGGTCTGGGGGTGGAGGAGTGCGTGAAGTCTTTGCCCACCCCCTAGTCACCCATGAGCCTGGTGGTGAGAGGAGACTTTGCACGCTGCCCCTTCTGCCCCCAGGCCAATCAGGGCTTGGGGGCAGGGGAGTGCACGAAGTCTCCTCCCGCCCTGCCAAGAGTGCATGGTGGCAGGGTCCCCGTGGGCCAGATCAACCTGCTTGGCGGGCTGGATCCAGGCCGCAGAGGCCCTTTTGCCCACCCTTGGCTTAGATCCAGATTTTTGTTGTTTAGTTTTAAAGGATTTTACTACATTTAATGGCAACAATTATTTAATGGGCCTTTACATTTCATTTTAAATTAAAAGGATATGTTTGGATTAAGACATTCCCTGCACTAGTGGGAACTCAGATATTTCAGTGTGGGCTAGTCTATGAGAAGAAATGGGGAAAAAAAGCAAAACTAAGTATGCTACTTTTAAAACTTCAGGCTTTAAAAGTGACTGCAATACAAAACTGCTGAGGTGGAATTCATAAGCACATTTAACACCTTCAGAAGTGGTCCAAATAGAGACTGGAATGGCTCTCTCGTTACAATCTCACCTTCTCATCACTGTTGAAGGTGAGCCACATCCACCCTGATTTAGTTACCAATCTTACAGTCCCATCTGTGTCCCTGCCTCTGTTTCATTCACTTCAAGCATCTGAGGAAGTGATCTGTATCTCACAAGAGCTTATGCCCTAATAAATTTGTCAGTCTTTAAGGTGCCACTAGACTCCTTGCTGTTTTTGCTGAAACAAACAAACACAGCTACCTTTCTGAAATCTATCCACTGTAAGTCACAGGTCCTTCAGTTTAGAGCTTCTTATTCAGCTGATACGGTAGAGGAATGCATTCTGACTGTTCACCCTGCTGTTACTATGAAGATCTGAATGGCTGTGGCATAAGTCAAAGGGCAACTATGATAAGAATGAATTTACAATATGATTAAATGAAAAGCCAAGTTACTGGGGAGGAAAATCAAGGAAAAAGCAAAGAAGTGGAAGATAAAAACGCAACACTACAGATAGGTAGCTAGAACACATCAGTATAGCTCCTTTGACTATTTTCATCAGATAAGGATCTGAATTAAGTATTTCTAAGAGTAGAAATACCAGGAGTACTTTGCACTGAGGAACTGTCAGGCACTTGTCTTTGTGAGAATCCAGACATTAAAATAACTTCTGAATTATGTATGTGTATATATTTTATGTTTGTTAGAAACTAACTTAGTCTTAATGAAGCTTGCTGCAGGAGAACTTTTTTTAAAAAAAGCTATGCCAAGTTCATTAGTCAAAGAACACTTTTCCTTTGTATCATAAGAGGAGTTCCACAAAGGGAAGAAGCCCCCTCTGGCAAACCCTAAGAGAGCTGATAGGGGATCTTGGTTGTCTGGGTGGTGTCTCTGGCTAATCACAGCCCATGGGGATGGATCCTGCAGGTCACAAGAAGTCTCAGAATGGAGTCAACATTCCTGACCATTTGGTTTTTTTTCTTTTATAATTCCATAGACTTTGTCTACTGAAAATATGTGATTGGAGATTTGCACTGTACTGCTGGAGATGAAGAAGAAATGTGACATTTCAAAGCTGGTATACAAATAGTCTAGGCAAAGCAAAGTCCTTAAAATCCCGAAAGCCATAATACAGAAACATGTCTTATTATGGGAGATTTGTTAGGATACTTGATTTAAAAACAGAAGAAATGTAATTCATCCCTTTGAAAATAAAGGGAAAGAAACACTACATGGGTGCTTAGTACCTTCATGGCAGACTTATAGTGGAGGCACTGCAGAACTATTCTGTCCTGGGGTAGCTGAGGGAAGGATGTGCCTCAGGGAAGTACAGTGCATAACATTGCATAGGGCAGGTACCTAGCACACACCATCATGAATGACTGTTAGCAGGAATGGGTGTGGGGGAGAGCAGAAAATTTCTATCATAGCTCTCAGTGATGTCTCCCCTCTATAACAGTGTCTTGATGAACAGGTGAAGAGAGAGGGAAGGGGAAGCTGTGTGCGCAATAACTGAAGCAGGCTCAGCCAACCCTTCTCCTATGAAGCACTTAGCAGCTCATCAACTGAAGAGCAGAGGAAGCCACCAGTGGGTGCCAGAGGGAAAAATCCTGTTTCCAACCTGCTAGCTGTACTCAGACAGAGGAAGAGCCTCCATCTCACAGACATGGAGCAAATGGGAGAAGGCAGAGGGAGCTGGTTGGTATCTTTCCTAACAACAAGAAGAAGGAAAGTACAATTGGGAGAGAGACAGACAACGCTGGGTGGGGAGACAGGAACCAAGGGCTATACAAAAGTATTTAAAAATCACAGGAAGGGTATGTCTAGACTACATGCTTCTTTCAAAAAGAGATCATCTAGACAGCCACAACTCTTTCGAAAAAGTGATCCACTTTTTCGAAAGAGAGCACCCAGTCAATCTGGATGCTCTTTTTCGAAAAAGCCCTGTTTGCGGTCAAGAATACATTTTTTTGAAATAGCTCTTTTGAAAAAAGGCGTTCCTCCTCGTAAAATGAGGTGTATTGCTGTCGAAAAAATCACCTCATTCTTTTGATTTAATTTCGAAAGAACATGGCGGCAGCCTAGATGCAGGTGAATTTTTTTGAAAAAAGGCCTCTTTTTTTTTTTTTTAAAAACCCTGTAGTCTAGACATAGCCAAAGAGTGGCTGCAGTATACACAGCTTTAGTTTGGACTAAAGGGACAAAGCGGAGTAGGGGACACAAAACAATAGACATGATGTTGCACATTACTCTCTGTCTTTTCCCAACAGTGGTCCCACCTTGTGACACCAGGGTTGCATTCCTTGTAGCTTTTAGAGCACACAGATTAAAGTTACATTTTGTTTTGTGGAGAAACACATACTCTACCATCCACCAGCCTCTTGTGCATTCAACATAGAGCAAAGAGTGTTACTAAACTGGGCAGAAAACATTTTTCCCATCACACACGAGTCAAAATTTTTATTCTCCCCATCTCTTCAAATTGGATAAAAAGCTGAAATCCCAGACATCTTCATGAATGGAAAACCCAGAAAAAAACCAGCTCAAAATTATTTGTTTTGGTAATTTCAAACATATAGTTTAAAATAAAAGCTGGGAAAAAAAACCACATTTTTTTATTTTGACTGTCAAAATGAGATATGTCAAACAATCTCAAAGAGTTGTTCCAAAAAGGGGAAGTTTGTTATAGCTATAACATTTCATCTATAACATTTGGCAAATTGGCATTTTCTGATGCCAACCCTTTCATCAAAAGTTTCCTCAACCAGTTCTAGGAACTAGTGTAATAAATATTCTGCTGTTATGGCCTTAACTGATGGCCTCAAGGTGCTTACTAAATAGTAAGTCATTAAGCTTTATAACCCTGAAGTGAGGCAAGTATTATTATTCCCTTTTTACATGCAATTAAACGTAGGCAATTGGCTTTATGTAGAAACTTTATGTAGACCACTGGAAATGTAAACATGTATTTCTGATTCTCACTTCCTTATTCTACCCAAGGATAAATAGTGTTTCTCACAAACAATGATAAAAACCAAGAATTACATATGCTCGACCAATTCTAATAATGGTTTTATGGGTCTTGAGATTGTGCTCATTTGTACCATGTGAATGTCTGTTTTTGTTTTCCTTTCACAGTATGTCTGCTTGGATATTTCCATCCAGTTTGCTATTGAAAATATACAGGACATTGTTCTCAGTGACAGTTTCTTTATATTAATGAGGAAAGTTTCACTACAGTGCTCACATTGCTATATATTTCTTCACTTTTGTGACACTATGGGGAATGAGTGTATTGTAGTCTATTCAGGTTCTTATACAGCACCCAAGACTGATGTCTGAATACTTCATAGGACTAAACAACCATCAAGGTGAGGTATAGACTAACAGATGTATTAGAGCATAAGCTTTCGTGGGCAAAGACCCACTTCATCAGATGCATCTGACGAAGTGGGTCTTTGCCCATGAAAGCTTATGCTCCAATACATCTGTTAGTCTATAAGATGCCACAGGACTCCTTGTCGCTTTTGCAGATCCAGACTAACACAGCTATCCCTCTGATACTTGACAAGGTGAGTTGTGTCAACAAAGTTTCCTCTCTGTTCTGTTCTCCTGTCAAGCTTTGTTACATGGGACTTGTGTTCTTGAGCTGTTAATAGATTCTGAGCTCCCATGAAGAAACTAAAATCAGAGGACTTCAGTATTCAGAGAGACCTAAAAGTACATGAATTGTGTGTCACTTTCATTCAATGGGGATTAATTCCCAAGTTTTGGACTGAGAACTGTTTGTGTTCTGCATTCATTCACTAACAGCATCTTGGAGATGCAGAGTTCCAGTGTCCCATGGAGTACGGCTTTTGAAAATCCCAAAAGATGTAGTATTCTGATATTAGTATTTTGAAAGTTTCACAAATGTTTGGCATATTAAAACAATTCTTACAGCATTTCTCAGATACAGTGGATAAAGTGCCTTCAATCAAAAGAAAATCTTTACTTGTGTCGGTATAAATACTGTCATTTGGGCTGCATTTAGTCAAGAATGCACATGGGTTTCAAAATACAGGCAGAATTCCATTATTTGTGACCTTTTTGGTGTGACTGATTCCCTGTCACCTCACTATATTTGAACTCTTTCAGGATATTCAGTTTATACAGAGCTCAAGAGAAATCTCTGCAAGTCTACAAGTCCCATACAGGAACCTTGTCTGGTATGCCAGATAATTGCTTTGGCACAGTCTGCTTATTCTAACATTTGGGAAAGATGCTGTCACTTACGATGCCTGAAGAGCTGTCTCTTCTTCTATAATTTCAACTGTTAGTGCTGCTGCACAGACTAGGTTGATAGAGCAGAATATGGATTTTTACTTGACAAAAAGGAAAATCAATTTCCATCCGCATAAGATAAAATGTATACAGCAGAAGCTCACTAAATATTACCAGATTCTCTATGGCATTATAGCAATCCTATGTGAAAGACGCGAGCCCATCAAGGGAACAGGATCTTCAACTGCTACAGGGTACAGAAAACATTAAGAACACCGAGAAACTAATGAATAAGCACAGACTAAGAAGTGAGCTTCAGGTCTTCAAAGAATCTTTGGCCAGATTCTCTGCACATGTAAATTGATGCCGTGCCACTGAAGTTGGTGGAACAATGCCACTTTACACTTGGAGAGGAATTGGCCCTCTGACAGCCAGTAGAGCTTGTAGGTGTGTATGCTTCCCTGCATGCAGGATGGATTGGTACCCAAAGATTTATGTGCAAACTTAGCTAGTGTGAACATTAGACCAGAAGCATCTTTTGCCAAGGTCTGGGCAAAATATATATTTTGTTTGTATGCCAAACACTGAGTCATTCTGCTACAGGAGGCTGATGGGACAGCTGCAGCTCAAAGTGGCATATGATTTTTTGTAGTAAGAAATACTGAAATGAGGCCTAGGTTCACACTGCAGTAGGAGTGGAAGTGTGTGTTATGGGAGAAAGCTTTGGCCCATTTTATACTGTATGAAATGGAAAGATGGTGCAAGGCAAGGCAAGATACTGTGGCAGCCTGTTCTTGTTACATTTTCCAGTGAGTAACAGGGACTGGATGTTATGGGGGAGTTTGTGGGGAGGGAAACAATGGGCCAGGAGGAACCCTTGGACCTATATTGATTAAGCCAGATTTTGCATTTGTGGGCAAATCAAGCTACTTTGCCCATTATAGGTAGTTGTCTTGAGCTGTTGCTAGGTATCTAAGCCCTTACTTGTCTGTAGGCTGTATTTGTTATGTGAAGTTTGAAGAGTCTGTATGGATCTTAGGGATTTGTGTTCACTAGTGTAGTCATCTGATTGTTCAATGTTTACAGCTTGGATGCTAATTAAGTTGGCTAGCAAGGACTGCCCAGCCATGTTCACAAATGCCACGTTAACATATGCAAAGAGGTCAGTGACATGCAGAGTGCCCTGGTGCATTCCCAAGAATTCCCACTATAAAGGTGACAGAACGAATCAGTACAGTGATATTGTTATTGCCCTGTGAGAAAGGGCTCCAATGATGCTGATGGGGAGAGGTCAGGACACGAGCATACCCAAAAGACAGGAGTCTGAGGCTCGTTATGGAGGCAAAGGTGATGCCTGAATCAAGGCTCCTGGGAGATGAATATTGGTTGGAAGATAGTTATGTGGGGAGGTGATACTTGACAGGATCTGTGCTCTCATGGGATAGAGGAGTGGAGAGACCCTCCACTTCTCCTTGATGGGCTTGTAAAAGGTTGGCTAAAGGAGGACCAGATAGCCAAAAAAAGAGACCAGGAGTTTTCTTGGCAAGAGATGAAGGTGACCCTGATAATGCTTTAACGTATATGTGAGAAGGGTGTCCTGGATTCAGTATGGATGAGTTCCAAGTGACAACACAACTACATGTCCTGCAGCTTCTCTGAGCTGTAGAGTATGGTTCAGTGCCCAATGGAGTGCTTTATAATAGGTCACTCCCATGAGTGTCTTCTCACTTGAGCCATCTCTAAATAATATCTCTCTATATCTATCTAATGCTGGCCTGAGCGTGACTCGTGCGATTCTGAATAAATGTAGGCTGCAGCCACTACTTCTGTGGTCATACAAACTGTCTAGTCCATTTATGTATGCTTATGCTTTGACATGCACACTCTGCATAAATCTAGCCACTCCTTTTGAGGAGACCTTCCACTGACATCTCTTAGAGCAAATGTTCAAATGGTTTTTTACCTACATGGCTAGCTGTGTGCCTGCACACATGCAAATGTAGCTCTCATTCTGATTCCCCTAATGGAAATGAAGAAGTGCAACATGTTGTACAGCAATGTACAGATTGAAACAAACTCCTAAGGGACAGATTCCAACACCCTTGCTCAAACAGAGTACTCTGAAAATAGCTCTCTTGGCTCTAGAAGGGCTACTCACGGAAAAAAAAGCAATATTGTATGTAAGAGGTTTCAGAACCTGCCTTTACATAAATTATTAGTGCATAAATTAGAGATGTGGAGATCTCACATCAACCAATGTTGAATTTGGGCAAGTTATGTTTCACTAAAACATTTGTCCAGATTTAGTACTCACAGCATTAGATTGCTGAAATGTAAACAAACATAGATGATCATCTAATAAACTGAAGCAAGAGCTCTTCCAAGGGAAAGGTCCCCTTTTTCACTTTTCTAGAAAGTGAAATCACAAAAGTAACACAAAAAGCTAACTGAAACACTGTTTTGGTCTAATTGCATTTGTTCCAGTATGTAGACAAGTTGAAAGAGAGACATATATATCTACTAAATAGCTATTCTGCCTTGAATTATCCCCTCTTGGGTCAAATTTTCAGAGCTGCAATCCACAGGCAATGAAGCAAAGAATGGATCCAAATTGTTTTTAAATTAATCAGATTCACAGTTAAAAAGCACCCTCAGCTAGGTTAAATGTCAGTTTCTCATTCTCAGATTCATGTAATTTAACTTACTATAATTGACCTTTTTGATTATAACTCAGTTAAAACTAGGAGAAAATGACAATATAAAAATGGAAAATAGATTTTAGTATTGACAGTGTGATAATTAAATGTAAAAGATGGGACTAGAAGGAGTTAATTAATCTTTTCACTACCTCCACAGTAGGCAATTAGATTTTTGGGTTCATATTACTCTTAATAGACATGAACTCACTGCTGTAATGGACTGAGCCAAGATAGGGAAATGAGTTTAGAAAGTGTATTAAGGGCTGGATTCAGCTACCACTGACATCATGGAAGGTCCACCATTTATTTCAATGGGCTTTCAATCAGGGTGTTATCACACAGAAGAAAAAGTAGTTAAGGTAAAAATTAACTGGACTAAAACTGGTGGAAAAAATCCAAATAGTTATGTTTTCCTCCCTTCCCAATCACTAAAAGTCTCTTGTTAGTAACAAATGACTTTCTTTGGGGAAAAGTATTCAGGACTATTGTAGCATGCCTTTGAACAGCTGTATGGAACGAGGGGAGATTATTTCCCTCCCACGGAAGATGACAACCTCCAGGGACCCCTGGGCAAGACCGCCAGGGGGCGAGAGGGAGGGTGGCATAATGCTCCTGAAAGGGGCAAGGCCAGGAACTGCCAGTCCATCATGCAACCCAGCCCTTAAAGCTGCCCAGAGCATACAGTGCAGTGCTCTGGTGGTGATTTAAAGGGTCCGGGGTTCCAGCCGCCATTGCTGCCACAGTAGCACCAGCAGCAAATTGAAACTTTGGGCCCCTTTGAATCACTGGGCCCTGGGACAACTGCCCCCTTTGCCCTCCTTGGTGTTGGGCCCGGTCCCTCTTGTGTTCTCATGAGTGGGAAGAAGGGTCAATGCAATCTGGTCCACTTACTATTTAGCGTTATATTATTAGTACCTGGAAGCAGACACATTTTAATCAAAGTTGACTGGAACTGCCTCAGACTGAGGATTTGGAACAAATCGATACATTAAATAGTAAGAAGTTGCCAGGCTCAGATCAGATAGTGTTCACTTGAGAGCTTTGAAGAAACTCAGCTATAAAACTTAGGTCACTCTATGATGGATCCTGTGTTCCTTACTCACGCAAAACTCCCACTGACTTCACTGGGAGATAAGCATAAAGTAGAACTGAATATGTCTATGGCTGAGTCATGTCATTATCTCAACTTTCCACATTGAAACATGCTATTGTAATGTTTTAATTGGAAGCATGTGTCAATCTTCTATGCATATCAGTCACTGAACAGGTCTTCCTGGAGCATTCATCGTTTGTTCCTGATTTTGTTTCATAAATTGAATGAAATCCTCTGAACCAAATCATGACATTAGCACTACAAATAAGCCCACTGATTTCATTACACTTCACAGATTTTATTTTGGCTTTCATTCTTATTACAATGAAAGGACTACATACATGTGGGAAACAAAGCCTGCTTTGTTGGCAAGATGCTAATGACTTACAAAAGTAAAATCAATTAGTGTGTTTCATACAGTATGGACTGAAAACTGAAATGTCTTCTTGGGAGGAAAAATTTAAAACTAATTCGACAAAAAATCTATATTAATAAAAATATTACTTTACTAATCTACCTTGACAGTTTGCAAAGAGCTAAATAATATAAGATGTGATCTAAAGACCACTAAAATCAATAGAAGATATTCAATTGATTTCAGTGGCTTTTGGCTGAGGCTGATGGTGTCCAATAGTTCTCCACAAGAACTATATACAGACTGAGCACTCTCTGGGTACGTCTACACTACAGAGTTAATTCGAGTTAACTTAATTCAAAATAGTTAATTCGCATTAAGCTAATTCAAATTAATGCTTCTACATACAAAATCTATTTCAAAATAGCATTTTGCTATTTCAAAATAGCGCGTCCACGCTGAGTGGACCCTAAACCGAAGTTTAGGCTGGCTGGAATCAGTGCTGGCAGGGCATCAGGTTAGGACTTAGTGTGTGGGCTGCTGCCTGAGGCTAACTGACCTATGTGCTTAAACGGGTCCTACCCCTCACCCTGAACAGACAGTTCTCAGGGTTCCCCGCTTGCTTGTCTACCTCGATGAGGGACAGCAAAGCAGTCCTGTCTTGGAGTGCCCTGAGTGCCTGCACTAGGGACATCACAGCACTCAGCCACATGGAGCCAGAGCTGCCCCTGGGCATGCCGGTGTATCTCATGGGATCGTTGCCATCAGCCCGGCTTCACTTGCTGCAGGCTGCCATGCGGGGGGGTCCATCGGAGGGCTGTCAGGATCCAGGAGGCCCTGCAGGAGAGCATCCACCCTGCGGAGACCTCAGACCCACCCCGGTCCTCCCTACTGGGGGCTCGTGCCCCATTCCTCCCTCACGTCCTTCCACTTACCCCTCCCTAACCCTCCTTCCTGATGTCAAACAAAAGACATGTAAGTTCAAAAACAGAAACTGGATTTATTGAACAAAACTGGGGGGGGGGGTGAACCTCTGGGGAGACTGGGAAAAGTAGGTGGGAGAGGGGAAGGGGAAACCTGGGAGGAGGAAGATGGAAGGGGGAAGCAAGGGGAAGAAGGGGGGGAGAAGCTCAGGGCCCAGGGTTGGGGGTCTCGCCAGACCAACTTGATTTTCATGCAGACCTGCTCCTGGGTTCGCATGTGGCCTTTGGTGGCCAGGCTGGCAGCTATCCTGCCATAGACGGCCGAATTCCTCCATCTAGTGCAGAGATCATGGACATTGGTGGCAACCCCCCCAAACCTGAATAAGGTCCATGATCTCCATCCTGGACCAGGAAGGGTCTTGCCTTCTCCGGGCCCTGGCAGGCTCTTGGGAGCTGGCAGACTGCTCCTGGGGAGTGGTGGAGAGCTGGCTGCCAGTGGTTTGCTGGCTCATGTTTTGTGGCCACTGGGTCAGGGGCTCTGGTGGCCACTGCTGGCTCTGGTCTGGCAGGCTTGGAGCTGGCACAAGCACTGTGGCCAGGGTCTACCGCTTTAATGGCTCTGGGGCTGGGGGAGAGGAGAGTAAGTTTTCCTGGTTGTGCCCAAATTGGCCACCAGGGCTCCCTGAGAAGGTCTGGAGGCCCCCTATTTTGAATTAAGTGTCTACACAGCACTTAATTTGAAATAGCTATTTCAAATTTGGCATTACTCCTCATAGAATGAGGTTTACCAAATTCGAATTAAGCACCCCGCTATTTCAAATTAATTTCGAAATAGCAGTTTGCATGTACAGACACTATTAAAGTTAATTCGAAATAATGGCTGTTTTTTCTAATTAACTTTGCAGTGTAGACATATCCTCTGAGCAGATCTCTTTCTCTTACCTGAAAGTGGACTCACCCACCTCCACCGTTTTCCTTCCTTTGATTCAAATTCAGTATTTGTGTATGGGAAGACCCTCCGCACATCTGGAATTCTGTTGAGAGGGGACGAAATGGGCAATGGGGCAAGTAGGGAAAGGAGCTGGCATCTTTCTTCCCTGAGACTTGGCATCAGCCAGCAGTAGTCATGAAGAAATCCTTCCAGCCTTGGGCTGTATCATCATTATATGGCCTTTCTACTTAATGGCAGCCCTGGTGGTAGCTGCTGGATGGGGAAGCCCTGTGGCTTTAGCCTCTCAAGAGATAAACATTTGAAAAACAACAGGACGTCAAAAGTGAGTGTCCAGAGGGAAGACTGTTATGAGAGATGTGAAGAGCTAGCTGCAGTTACAGAATAGCTTGGTATCTGTATGTTGAATAAAAACAGTTTAATTCTGTCAGCTTCATGACCTCTCTTTTCTGCATCCCTGCAGAAGCCACATCAGTCATGACTGCAGAGATCTAGCAAGAGTACAGAGTGTGATTAGAATGGAAAGTCAAAAACAGCAGGTAAAACACACACACAGAAGACTGGGCTTACATACTATCCCCAGACCACTGGCAAGATGTGTTTACATATAAAAAGCCTGGCAGAAGCATGCAAACATTAAGCAATAAACGAGTATGTATAGAACTAACTGTAGGGTCAGGGGGAACCAAATGAAAGCAAAGCTTTTTCCATTATCTGACTGGGGAGGAAAAGATAAGAAGTGCATGCAACACCATTTCCATGGATAGTGCCAAACATACCCTGGAGGAAGACACAAAGTGGGCAGAGCATAATTTGCGGTACTGCAACATGAGACAAAAGAAAGGTATCAAATGTATGGCTAATTTCCCACCATTCCACCTTCTACAAGGAAGAAAAATGAAGAAATAGTTTCAATGACTAATGTGGGTGACTGAGATATTCAGTAAAACTAGCTGTGGTTCTAGAAAGTGCAAGATCTCACAACCCGGCTAACTTGATCAACAAATTCACTTTCCGTTGCACCATGAAACAGCTACCAGATAATACCAGCAATAACATTATGCAGTAGCGCCATACTGGAAATACACGTGCAAGGAAAAGGGTCAGGCAGTCGATGCGTGCTTAAGAGAGAAACCCACAAAACAAGAAATTAGATCTCCTATAGTTCACTGTTGTTGGCATGGAGATGGTCTACATAATGCTGAATAGCAAGACATTACAAGCAATGGAGTTCATCATAGTACAGTACTTATCTCTCACACAGGAGTGTTTGGACATTAATTAATGTTTGCAACATGCTTCGAGGTGGCTAGATGAAAAGTATTATGAAAATAAAAGTAGTGGAGTATAAGCTAGTTGGGAAACTAATGACCATTTCTTAACTTAATTCAGTAGAGTTCACTTTGTTAGAGAAACGGGTTTTCCATATAGCAAAACAAAATAATTAAAGACAAATAGTGAATCTTTGTTTTAAGTGGCCACACATTACAAGTCCAATTATTTCTTACCAAGAGAAAACTTTTAAAAAATGCTATTCAAAGTGACAAATGAATGACAGATCTGTAAGGATTGGTCAGTGGTCTTAGGACTGTGTCAAGGGATAAAATTGTCATATCTCATTCTACTGAATGAAATTGTAAGGATATCCTGCAACTCTTGTTTTGAATAGTCCCATCAAGAGAACAATTTATGTAAATACAGGATGAACCTCTGTGGTCTGGCACCCCTGGGACCTTACTGGTCACAAACAAGGGAATTTGCTGGTCCAGGAGAGGTCCCCTGCTACTAGCTCCCCGGCCCACCACTCCTCCCCCATGCCAGCCCCAGGCGCTCCCCACAGGGCTGCTGCAGCCCCGGCAGCCTGGACTGCAGTGTCTCTGGCCACAGCCCTGCTACCAGGGCTACTGCAGCTGCCGCATCCCCAGCCCTGACTCCTGCCTCACTATCTGGACCGCTGCAGCCCCAGCTGCGCTATCAGAGCTTAGGCCCTGGCCCCAGCCCCAGCTTCGCTGGGTGTCCAGCCAACAACCCTCTTGCCCAAGGGCTCCAAGCCAGGACTCCTTCATAGAATCATAGAATACTAGGACTGGAAGCGACCTCGAGAGGTCATTGAGTCCAATCCTCTGCCTCGATGGCAGGACCAAGTATTGTCTAGACCATCCCTGATAGACATTTATCTAACCTACTCTTAAATATCTCCACAGATGGAGATTCCACAAGCTCCCTGGGCAATTTAGTCCAGTGTTTGACTACCCTGACAGTTAGGAACTTTTTCCTAATGTCCAACCTAAACCTCCCTTGCTGCAGTTTAAGCCCATTGCTTCTTGTTCTATCCTCAGAGGCCAAGATGAACAAGTTTTCTCCCTCCTCCTCATGACACCCTTTTAGATACCTGAAAACGGCTATCATGTCCCCCCTCAGTCTTCTCTTTTCTTTTCTTAACTAAACAAACCCAATTCTTTCAGCCTTCCTTCAAAGGTCATGTTCTCTAGACCTTTAATCATTCTTGTTGCTCTACTCTGGACCCTCTCCAATTTCTCCGCATCTTTCTTGAAATGCAGTGCCCAGAACTGGACACAATCCTCCAACTGAGGCCTAACCAGTGCAGAGTAGAGTGGAAGAATGACTTCTCGTGTCTTCCTCACAACACACCTGTTAATGCATCCCAGAATCATGTTTGCTTTTTTTGCAACAGCATCACACTGTTGACTCATATTTAGCTTGTGGTCCATTATAACCCCTAGATCCCTTTCTGCTGTAGTCCTTCCTAGACAGTCGCTTCCCATTCTGTATGTGTGAAACTGATTGTTCCGTCCTATGTGGAGCACTTTGCATTTGTCTTTATTAAACTTCATCCTGTTTACCTGAGACCATTTCTCCAATATGTCCAGATCATTTTGAATTATGACCCTATCCTCCAAAGCATTTGCAACCCCTCCCAGCTTGGTATCATCTGCAAACTTAATAAGCGTACTTTCAATGCCAATATCTAAATTGTTGATGAAGATATTGAAGAGAGACAGTCCCAAAACAGACCCCTGCAGAACCCTACTTGTTATACCTTTCCAGCAGGATTGGGAACCATTAATAACTACTCTCTGAGTACGGTTATCCAGCCAGTTATGCACCTACCTTATAGTAGCCCCATCTAAGTTGTATTTGTCTAATTTATTGATAAGAATATCATGTGAGACCATATCAAATGCCTTACTAAAGTCTAGGTATACCACATCCACCGCTTCTTGCTTATCCACAAGACTCGTTATCCTATCAAAGAAAGCTATCAGATTGGTTTGACATGATTTGTTCTTTACAAATCCATGCTGGCTGTTCTCTATCACCTTACCACCTTCCAAGTATTTGCAGATTATTTCCTTAATTACTTACTCCATTATCTTCCCTGGTACAGAAGTTAAACTAACTGGTCTGTAGTTTCCTGGGTTGTTCTTATTTCCCTTTTTATAGATGGGCATTATATTTGCCCTTATCCAATCTTCTGGAATCTCTCCTGTTTCCCATGATTTTCCAAAGATGATAGCTAAGAACATCCATTGTCCTGGTGGATATTGTTGGACCAGAGTCCCAGTTTTGGGTGGTCCAATCTATACTACTCAACTAAGTACTATGTGCTGTAGAAATCTGGCCTGATAGATCTAGGCTATGAGAACAAGGCTGCACCCGTGATCACATGGGAATTTTATTTGCTTGCATAACTTATGTTGTATCATGGTGGAAAAAAATATATGCTGGTAACTGCATGACCAATTTTATACAATATATATATGAGTTTATGGACCAACATATAGGATATTTAGCTTGTAGGGTAGGGGTGGGCAAATCCTGGTCTGCGGGCCAGATCTCATCTGCCAGGGTTAGCTCCTGGCACGCCCTCCCTGCTATATTTACCTGCACAGCTGTAGGTACCAGTCATGGCAGCTCCATTTTGCAGGTTGCCATTCCCAGCCAATGGAAGATGCGGGAAGCCATGTCCCAGTCCACACTGCTTCCTGCTGCTCTCATTGGCTGGGAACAGCTATCTGTGGCAAATGAGAGCTGTGCTCGCCAGTATCTGCAGCCATACAGGTAAATATAGTGGTTGCCCACCAGGGACTACCCCTCGAGAGCTGCCATCATGTTATTGCTTACGCCTGATGAAGGGAAGTGCTAGTTGGTCACTGAAGCTACTGTTTAATTTTTAGAAATCTATATTTATTACAGACCCAACAGATCTTTGCTAAGAAATAGTAGCTCAACCACCTCCCATGGCATTGCCTGGGTAAAGCAAGCAGGATTTGGTCTTCTACAAGTAGCATGACTTAGAAAGAGAAAAAATAACATGGGGCCCAAATATTCCCTTAGCCAGTAGGAGTGGTGCACATACAAGTGACAGGGAAATTGGATTAAGGGAGAAGGACAAATTTACTAAGGGTATGTCTATACTAGTTCGTTAGTTCGAGCTAGGTAGGCAAATGAGGGCAATTGGAGTTGCAAATGAAGCCCGGGATTAACTCCAAACTAACTCCTTAGTTCAAATTAACTGTTACTCCCCCTGGAATGAGGAGTAACAGTTAATTTGAACTAAGGAGTTAGTTCAAATTAACGTTTAAGTGCTGCGTGTACCCACAGGCAGTTAGTTTGGACTAAAGGGGATTTAAAAATGGCGGCGCCTGGGAACATGCAAATGAAGCCCGGGATATTTAAATCCCGGGCTTCATTTGCAACTTCGGTTGCCCTCATTTGCCTACGTACCTCGAACTAACGAGCTAGTGTAGACATACCCTAACATAGTACGTGTGGTAAGAGAAGATATTTTTAAAAAGGTCAAGGGTATAGTTTAGAAGTAGTGATACGACCAATGTTATGACCAGTGGAAGCCTGATTTGAGGAGGAAGGTGGAAAGAGTTATGCCTGGTGACCCTCCTTCTTGTGGCATCAATATCTAAGTTTTAAGCACCCACATCCCAATAAAAAAATTCCGTTCTTCCAATCCATTCCTCTTGGTGACATTTCCATGTTTTATACTTCAGTCCTAACACTGCTTCTGCCTTGTATGTTATAGGTCTCAGTGGGTATGTCTAGACTGCATCCCTCTGTCGGCAAAGGGATGCAGATTAGGCAGGTCAACATTGTAAATGAGTCAGGGATTTAAATATCCTGTGCCTAATTTTCATAAAAATGGCCACCACATTTTTCGGACTCAGCACTTTGTCAGCATAAAGTGGCAGTCTAGAGGGGGATCTGTCAAGAAAGAAAGCCTTTTTAGACAGATACCGTAAGCCTCTTTGCAGAAGACATAAAGGATCTGTCTAAAAAAGCTTTCTTTCTCCACAGATTCCCCACTAGACTGCCCCTTTTTGCCGACAAAGTGCTGAGTCAGCAAAAATGGTGGCCATTTTTATGCAAATTAGACACGGGATATTTAAATCCACCTGCCTAATCTGCATCCCTCTGCTGACAGAGGGATAGTTTAGACATACTCAATCTGTCTCTAGCCACCCTACATGCTGAAAATATTTCCTGAAATGCATAATAAAATTTTATATGCAGTCCATTTCTAGCACTACTCCTGTATTATACATAGAAGCCTGATGAAAGTAATATCTATTTTTATATAATTGATCAGTTAGGAATAGTTGTCAGAAAATACACATTAAATATTACGAGAGACTTTTTTGAATGTAAATAAGTGTAACATGCACATGTGTGATGGGACACAGGAAGAGAGAAGGCAACAAGAAATATTAAACCTTCTAATCTTTGTTAGTCTATTGCATAGTCAACTATTTCTTCCTTATTTCAGATTGATGTGTGTGTGTGTGTGTCTCCAAGTGGGATTCTTCCTGTAAGAGGACCAAAAGATATTTTAGGCTGTTCCAGAAGAAGAATGAACTTTGTGATTTTATGTATCTTTTCATTGACTTTTCTTTTACTGAATCCCAGCAAAAATATATAGGCTAACATAATTTAAGGGGCAGTAGGAATTATGCCTGACTTTAAAGATGTCCTGATGGCCTGTCAGCTGGTATTGGTTTTCTGTCTCCTGAGTGCAGTGGAGTGTGTAATGCATTCTGATGGGCAGATAGATGTGAGAGTTTGATGTATTGACACAGCACTAATAACCCCATCACACTCAAAGATTAATGATATATAGGGCTTTGTGCATGCAGTCCTCATCCATCATGTACCTGGTTAACTGAAAAAAAAGTACAGTAGAACCTCAGAGTTATAAACACCTTGGGAATGGAGGTTGTTCGTAACTTTGAACACAATGATATGGTTTCCAAAGTTTAGAACTAAACATTGACTTAAAACAGCTTTGAAACTTTACTATGGAGAAGAAAAATCCTGTTTTTAACAAATTTAATTTAAATGAAATAAGCACTGACAATTTCCTTGTCAAATATTTTTTTTTTCTAATTTTCCCTTTATTTTAGTAATGCATGTCTAACACGCTACTGGGATTGTATTTACTTTTGCCTCTGCTGCTGCCCAATTGCACATTTCCAGTTCCAAATGAGTGTGTAGTTCTGTGGTGTGCAACCGGTTCTGAAGTGGATATAGCTGCTATAGCAAACTAGCCACACTCAACTGTGACTTGTGGCTAGTGTGTTGGAGACCACGGGTGTAGCTGATTGGTCAGTCTGTAACTCTGGTGTTCATTACACTGAGATTCCACTTCCTTTATAACAGCACCTAGCCTCATTCATCTAATTGTTGGTGTAAACACCATATAGGTAAAGAGGATCCCATTCACAAATATCCCTCAGTTTACTGTTGTATCTTAATACTGTTCTCCAGTTCAGCATGTGACTGAGCATCTGACTGAGACTCACCATCCCCGTGCAGAAGCGTATCACCATCACCCTGTGGAAACTGTCTCGCTGGACAGCTCCTGCTCCATCAGGAAGCAGTTAGGTATAGGGAAATCCACAACTGGGGCTGTGCTCCTCCAAGTACCCAAGGCCATCAACCACATGCTGCCACTGAGGATTGTCACTCTGGGGAACCTGGACAGCATCGTAGATAGGTTTGCCGCCATGGGCTTCCCCAATTGAGGGGCAGGGAGCATACATGACAGCCACATTCCCATCCTGACCCCTGACCACTGTGCCTCAGACAACATAAACAAAAAGGGGTATTTCTCCATGGTGCTGAAGACCCTCAAGGATCACAAGTGATGCTTCACCAATATCAATGTTGGTTGGTCAGGGAAGACGCATGGCACTTGCATCTTCTGGGACTCCTGCCTGTTCCGAAAGATACACACTGGCACTTTTTTCCGCATTGAACCATCAGAGTTGGGGAGGTGGACATGCCCATCTGAATCCTGGGTGACGCAGTTTATCTCTTGCTCCTCTTGCTCATGAAGCCCCACCTGGGCAGCTTGGACTCCACCAAGGAGCACTTCAAAGCTAGGCTGAGCGAGTGCTGTATGCTGGTAGAGTGTGCTTTCAGCCACTTAAAGGGAAAGTTCAGGAGTCTCCTCATCCATCTGGACCTCAGTGAATGCAACATCCCCTTTGTGGTGGCAGCCTGCTGTGTGCTCCACAACCTTTGTGAGAGCAATGGGAAGCCTTTCCTGCCAGGGTGGAGAGCAGAGGCTGAACAGCTGGCCAAGGCATATGAGCACCTGAACACCAGTGCCATTCAGAGAGCTTATCAAAGGGCTATGCTCATCAGAGAGGCCTTGAGGGAGAGTTTTGTGCAAGGCCAGCTGTGAGCCTCTTCACCTGTGCCTCTGCACAAGGGGCCCCTGCATTCCCTCTGTGTTCCTCTCTTCCCCCACTTTTTCCTTCCCTCCTGTGCCTGGGGGGGGGGGAGGGAAGGGGCATTGGGAAAAGGGTGGAGCTACGAGATGAAGCCACGGGAGGAGGGCTTGAACTCCATTACAGAGCTGAGGGAGGAGCACATGGTCTCATGCTGGTGCACTGGGTCCTAGACAGTCTTCTGCTGCCCCCGGTTAGCGGCCTGCTCCTAGCACTCCTCATCGAGTCCCCTGATGAGGTACTGC
Organism: Pelodiscus sinensis; assembly: GCF_052426305.1. Taxonomy (NCBI): domain Eukaryota; kingdom Metazoa; phylum Chordata; order Testudines; family Trionychidae; genus Pelodiscus; species Pelodiscus sinensis. Next base: position 159,892,551 of record NC_143053.1, read on the forward strand.
AGTCAGGCCATCTGCTCCCTCATTAGGTCTTTCCGGGTTCATTTCCTCCTGTGGATTCCGTGAAGTTATGCAGAAAGCATAGGAGGTGGGGGAAGCACCAAGCTCACAGCTGGCCCAGCTGTGAAGAAAAGTTACAAGGGCAGTCATCCCAGGAGACAACATGTATGAAGCATAGTGCTAATCTCTGAGCCAACACTGAAGGTCTCAGTTCAGATGATAGCAAGGCCACCTGTTGGTTAGACAGCGGGCACTTTCCTGCAGGGGCACAAACATCCCAGGGGAGCATTGTGACACCTACAGCCTGGGCACAAGCAGGCATGGAAAGGTGCCGGCCAGGCCAGGAGCTTGTGGGAGGGATGAAGGGATAGGGCAGCTCAGTTCCTTCCATAGTTTGCACACGCCAGGTCTGGCACTGGCAGCATCTTGCAGAAAAAGAACTTCTATCCTTGCCTGCTGGAAGGGGAGGTTGTTGGAGGAGGTATGTGTGAGTGGCAGATGCACTTTCCAGAAAGAATGCTCTGGGATCCCCTCCACTTCCTTCATCCAGCAGTTTCCTATGCATGGGATCAGTCTCTTCTGCATCGCCATACTTGATGGGGAGTAGATGCTGACTGAGCGCAGGTATGACCCTGTGCTGTGTGAGGCACTGCTGGGTGGTTTCATGATTTCAAACTCCTTAGTGGTGGCTTTTCATGGGAAGGTGACCCACCACAGAAGCTGGAATATGCAGGCCTCTCCAGGAACCCTGTGAGAAGGAACGAGGGGTTCTGGTGTGAGAGCGTCATGGGGCTAAGTGTTCCAGACTTTGTAAACACACATGCACAGGCTATGTGTGACCCTTAAGCCGAGTAGGTCGAGCAAGGCTCATGTAGCCCATCGCATCCCATCACCTGCCCCCGTGTGTTTATAGGGAAAGTTATAGAACTCACCTGATGTGCCTTCCCTGGGATTGTCTAAGGCCTGGGAAACATCCTGGAAGGAGGGGAGTGACTCTAGGGTTGCTTGGCTGGTCTCTGTCTCCTCTTCTTCCTCCTCATCTGCAACCCTGCCCTTGTGGAGGCTGATGCAAGGTGTGTCCTGGCCAGACTCAACAACGAGAGGAGGAGGAGGTGACTGGCCCCCCTCCCAGGATGAAATGAAGCTATTCATAGTAGCAGCAAGTGTGTGGTGCCACCCTGGAGCATCCACTCTACTCCTTGTCCTTGGTGTAGGCCTGCCAGAGCACTTTCATCTTCATCTAGACCTGGTCAAGGGTCTAGGTGTGGCCTTTTTTGGCCAATCTGGTGACCATCTGGCTATAGACATCAGCATTCTGCTTTCTGGTACGGAGATCCTGGAGGCTGGGCTCCTCTCTCCAGGCTGTGGTGAGATCCAGGATCTCCTCACCAGTCCAGGACAGAACTCTTCAGTGTCCCTGGCCAGTGGCAGCTGAGGATGTTGCAGAAGTGCTGGCAGCCGTGGGAGGCTCTGAGGGAGCATTGGGATCTGCCATCACTCCATTGGCTCCTATTGTATTGCATGAAACTTGCCAAGTTAGCCATGTGCCACAAGACCTTCTCCTGCAGCCTGCTGTTTTAAGCTCTGCAGGAAAAGGAGAGCAGTGGAGATGCCAGGTGTGGGCAGAGTGTCCACAAGTGCAGCTGTGAGAGTCTGCTGGAGGCCAATTATTTCGAATTAGCGGCACTGGATTGTCCAAGCTAACACTATTTCAAAATAACAATTTCAAAATAATCTTTATTGCCCGAGGAATAACGGGCTTGGTAGTGTGGACACTCTGCTTGTTATTTCAAAATAACTCCCCAGTGTAGAACAAGGGCTTAGAGAGTATTCTTTAGCACCCAAAAGGGCTCTAGCACACCGTGTAGCTAATTATGACCAGTGACTAAGTCACCTCTGACTCTTATCTTTGCTAGAATAGTAGAGTAAATACAATGACCTTTGTAAAGCCTTTCCTCAAATCATTTCTTTCAGGGCTCTTTTAATGCTCCCCATAGGCATCCAACTTGAAGTAAGTCTAGGGGGCATTACTTTTCCTTTGACCAATGACACAAGCTTGACAGAGTTTTACAAGGTATCTAAATCCTGCCCAAGTCAGGCACCAAAGCAGATATGGGTATATTTGCTTTCTATGGCTCAATCCCAGGTATCATGCATGTCATATTTTCACAGAGCTTTATATGCTGGTGCTAGGAAGAGAGACAGAGAATGCTAACTCATAACGGCTTCTATGACAGAATTCGATAATTTCCTATATACTGCACCTGTGCAGAATTTCATATTTCAGTTCTTCCTAGACATTCCCAAGGCCCATCCTTCGTATCTTTTTATTTGCCTTTTTATTTTTTCCCCTCAGTAAACAAAAAGAAAGTTATGTCCTATTATGAAGACAATTTCAAAAAAAGAGAGAAGCAAGTATATTAAGGAAAATATAATGAGAAGGAATATAGCTAGTTTGTATTCTAAATTCATTTTAATCCCTATAAGTATTAAAAAACCCAACAAACCCTTGTTTATGGAATCAAAGCATTGTTCAGTATTTGTCTGAGGAAAGAACATTCTTCTCAGTTATTTGGCTAGAGGCGATGAAGTATTGTAGGCTCCTGTGTATAGCACAGAATTTTGTATTTTTGTTGCTTCCTCTGTGTATGGAATCCAGATTACATTGTCTCCATGTGACTAGTGATAGAATTTATCATACTAATTCCTTCTCAGAAGGAAATGTCTCCTATTTATTCTCACCCAATGAGAGTAAAGCATAAGTAATAAAACATTAGCACACCCAGGGTGCCAACTTTTTAATCAGTACATTCCTTTCTCACAAGCATACAAATTGTAGGTTTTTTAAAAAGCATTTTTATATATTTTAAAAGCTGACATTCTTGTAATGAAAATTACACCTTTAAAAATCCTCTTATAAGAATTACTTTGAATCCTTCCACTTGATGAATAATCAGCAGAACTTATATATTTTTATTTGAAGTCAGGATTCAGGGCCCGATTCTTCTGTCACTTGAGGTCAATGGGATCTGGATTTTAGTCATTGATTTCAACAAGAGGAGAATTGGGCTCTTTCTATTGTAAATTAGTTCTCTGTGTATGTATAACTATGCTTGCTTAGGAGGCGGCAGGGTGTTATCTTTCGGGTTTATTATTTCAAATGCCAATTACTAGCATTTGTCCCACATCAATGCACTCTCAAGGCACACACATGAACCCAGATAGAGTAAGCAGACTCTGTACACCTGGACTCAAGGTCTGAGTAGCTCATACTAACCCCCTTTCATATCTTAGGGGAAAAGTGCTGTCCAAGCCCAGAAGCCCCTGATATTTTATTAACCTGCAGCTTAAACTAGAAAAAAACAGGAATGGAAAATACTGTTGGAGAACTGGGGCTACCTTCGACTACTGGCAGCCCAGGTGAGCAGATGTTAGGATTAGTTCAACTCAGGTTTTTCCTTAGTTGACTCAGTCAGCATTTAGCTCCGTATCTGGTAGTACCTCATTAGGACTCCAGTGCACTAGCCAGATTGTTAATAATTTCTCCCCTCTACAGTCTCAGGAATCCTAATGAAGGGTCAAGAGACTCCAGCCTCTGGGGGTTTAGTCCCCATTGTACTACAGGCCCACCTCCTCCTCTGGGATCCAATCCAGGGACACCATATGAAGCAGTGAAACTGGTTTCTCTTAAACCCGCTTATTGCTTTCCTGGACTTCTTCCTACCACATCTATTTCACTTTCTGTAGTCTTCTTCTAGAGATCCAGCTACTTGGGCAGTCTCTCATCACTCTGTTGTTGAAGGACACAACTCACAGTAGCTCCTCAACCTTTCTGGCAATCTCTCTTCCTGTCAAACCTGCAACCTGTTTTATCTTCCCAACTATTCAGGGCCACCAATTAGCTTCATCTAAGGAGGCAATAAGTCTCCCTGTTAACCCTTTACTGGCAGGGAAAGCAATGCCAATGCTAATATGCAAAATTTCCATCTTAACAGTGCTGCTTGAACATTAGCTTTTGTATTTCCTGGCTTCTTGTAACTATGCACCCTTTATGTTTTAACAATGCAGATTTTTGCAATTAATTTGCCAGTTGGTTTTGCTTTCTAAAGATAAAAAAAAAAAAGAAGGAACAAATTGCCTGTCTTAATAACTCAAGTACTTAAATGGTTCCAATTAGCATTTGAAATTAGTTATATCTTAGCAATTGAGAAACTTCTGGTTTTAGATACTTGTCCAGATCTTGGGTTATCAAAAATGTGTCCATTGAAATCAAGTACTGCATAAAATATAGGGTGAAACAGAATGCCCTATTAGCTGCATGTCTATTGCTGCATTTCTTCTGACTCCATTAGTTTCAATAGTCAGTGGTTTGATTAAAATAATGTAGTTCATTCCTGATTAATGCCCCCTAGACTGCTTGTTATCCAGGATTGATCAGGCAACTGGAATGCAAAGCATTCTTATTTAGGCACTAGCAGATTTTAGGATGAAATAATTCACTAAGGCTTTACATTTTGGGCCTGATCCTGCAAAGATTCATAAAATTTAGAGTCCATTGTATTAAAATTTAAAGGTCATGTATAGATGATCAAAGAACTATATAGAACAATGAGGTGGATAACAACAATCTTCTGGGACAATATGTATCAAGCTGTTTTCCTGGGGAATTTCTAGGGGTAGATCAACGCAAATTCCCCTTCTTCCCATCCAGTTGCACAAACACCCATCCTTTTGAAGCTATGTCCTGAGGAAGCGACCCTTGTATAAAGGAAAGTAAAAAATATTCATAGGAGTGTTTGTTCTGAGTGGAGGCTGTTATGAAATGGTAACCACATTAAAAAAGTCTTTGATGGGGTTTTAAGAACTGACTCCTACCAGAGCAGAAGGTGATCTCTGGCAAGCTTATTAGCACACACATTTTATTAATATGTTTTTGCTGTAATGCTTTCACTTCATGAATAAATGTGATTGCTTATAAAAGGCTGTGTGGTAATTTATACCTGCTGCCATTTACAATCTTAGAAGAGAAAGCTAAGCTCAAATTCTGGCCTGTTTAGGTGGTCTTGGGTGCTGGAAATATCACAGTGTAAGCCAGGAACTTCATAGCCTGGAAAAAACCCAGTCCAAGAAAGAGAAAGACACAGATCTCTGCCCTAGAGAGGTAATGGCTGAGGATCCTGGGGACTTGAGCGAGTGCTCTTTAAAGATCGTGGACAACAGATGCAGTTGCCCTGAATTGCGGCATTTTATAACTTTACTTATGTGGGTTGCCAGGATGAACTCCACAGAAGTACTCACGCAAGTAAAGTTACACACCTAAGTTACGTCTAGACTGGCATGATTTTCCACAAATGCTTTTAACGGAAAAGTTTTTTCGTTAAAAGCATTTGCGTAAAAGAGCGTCTAAATTGGCACGGATGCTATTCCGCAAAAGCATTTTTTGCGGAAAAGCGTCCATGCCAATTTAGACACGATTTTGTGCAAGAAAGCCCCGATCACCATTTTCGCCATCAGGGCTTTTTTGCGCAAAACAGTTTTTAGCTGTCTACACTGGCCCTCTTGCACAAAAACATTTCCGGAAAAGGGCTTTTGCCCGAACGGGAACGTCAAAACATTTGTGCAAGAAGCACTGATTTTGGACAGTAGAACGTCAGTGCTTTTGCGCAAAATCAAGCGGCCAGTGTAGACAGCTGGCAAGTTTTTGCGCAAAAGCAATTGCTTTTGCAGAAAAACTTGCCAGTCTAGACGCAGCCCTACTGAAATCTTTGCAGGATCGAAGTCAAAGATTTGTAACAAGGTTGTAACAAAAACATCTGTTGCATTTTTCATGCTGGAAATCCCTGCACCTATGGAGTAAACCATCCTCTCAGTTTTGACTTTGTATTGTAAACTCTTGTAACTGAATTATTTGTTACTGACATTAATTCTATAGTCAATTGCTGTGGAGCATGTTTGGTTCTGTGGCAGAGGTAGATTAACCTGGACAAGTGCCAAGCATAATGGTGTTTTAGTGCTTTTTGTTATGGAGGTCAATAAAGCTTTGAGAATCCTATAGATATTAGTAGAAATGAGGGCATGGTCTGTCCGTATTTGCTGGTGCATCATTTTCCAGAATGAAGTCACGTAGCACTTCTTATGACTGTACCACTATGAGGGGGATATTTGTAATGTGGTCTTTACAAGCGTAAGTGCTCAAATGGGGCATGATCCAAGAAGATACTGAGTGTCGAGGGGCACAACTCCTCGGTTGGGACCCCCCTCATTCTGGCCCAGTGGCCCAGTCAGCCCCAGTCTTTAGAGTTCCCTCTCTTGGGGTAAATGCGGTCTTCTGACACAATCTTTAGAGTCCTCCCCTCTTGGGGTAAATACGGCCTTCTGGCACAGTCTTTAGGGTTCTCCCTCTCGGGGTAAATATGGCCTTCTGGCACAGTCTATAGGCCTGCAGGCCCTCCTGGACTTTGGGATGTTGCAGAGGGGGAGGGTAGGGAGACCTGGGCCCTCCCTCTCCACCAGGTCCCAGCCCAGGGCCCTTTTGGCAGTGATCCGGTCCACTGCCTGCTCAGTGAAGGGTTCCTCCCCTCAACCCGCTGAGCACTCGGGGTCCTGTTACTCCCTGCCCTGGGCTGCTTCCTACACCCCCCTGTTCCCCTACAGTTCCCCTACACGGTCCCTGGATCTGGGCTCAGTGTGACGGCTGGGGCTGTAGCGTTGGCTCTGGCAGCGAGGACTCCTCTGGGTCAGGAGCTGGCCTCGCCGATCCTTCCCTCTCAGCTATCAGGCCCAAGTGAGCTGGCTCGGGGTCTTTTATAGTGCGGCTCACCCGTGAACATGCCTTGCAAGGCCGTGCGGGAGGTGCAATCTCTGCCAGCTGGACCCTGCCCACAGGCTCACTTATAGTGTGGGGTGGGGCCACCCTGTCACACTGAGTACTCTAAGCCTTACTCAGCAAAGCAGTTTAGGGTGGGCTTCATTGTGCTACCAACTTGTGCTTTGTGCTTCAGGGTAGAAGTGGATCAGTTGCTCTGGCCAGAGCCTCAGGCCCTTTAAATTGCTGCTGGAGTGTCACGTGGCATGCTCTGGGCAGTTCTGACGGCTGCCTGAGAGGGGACGGGAGAATGCATGCTGAGACAGCGGTGAGGGATGTCTGTTTCCAGCCCTGCCCCTTCTACCCAAGGTCTCACCCCTTTTGGGAGTGCAGAGCCAGTACCCGCCTCACCTTGCCCAGGGGTCTGGCAGTTCTGTCACCGGCCCCCCCCACCCCCCACGTCTGCCTTGCCCTAGAAGGTACTCAGGGAAGATATAATGTGAACTCCTGAAATAAAAATTACCTCTGCTTATCCTTGTTCCAAGAGAGTAGTAGTCATTTCTGTGAACTCACAATCTATAGACTAAGGCTACGTCTACACTGGCATGATTTTCCGCATATGCTTTTAACGGAAAAGTTTTCCGTTAAAAGCATTTTCGGAAAAGTGCGTCTAGATTGGCAGGACGCTTTTCTGCAAAAGCACTTTTTGTGGAAAAGCATCTGTGGCCAATTTAGATGCGCTTTTCAGCAAAAAAGCCCCGATCACCATTTTCGTGATGGGGGCTTTTTTGCGGAAAACAAATCTCTGCTGTCTATACTGGCCCTTTTGCGCAAAAGTTTTTCAGAAAAAGACTTTTGCCCAAATGGGAGCAGCATAGTATTTCCGCAAAAGCACTGACAATCTTACATGAGACCGTCAGTGCTTTTGCGGAAATTCAAGAGGCCAGTGTAGACAGCTGGCAAGTTTTTCCGCAAAAGCAGATGATTTTGCGGAAAAACTTGCAAATCTAGACACAGCCTTAGGCTATGTCTACACTACAGAGTTTTTTCAGAAAAATGGCTGTTTTTCTGAAAAAAACTTGAATTACATCCATACTGCAATCACATTCTTTAGAAAGAAAATCGAAAGAACAGAGAGGTTTTTCTGACATTGGTAAACCTCTTTCTATGAAAAAGAAGCATTTTTCCGAAAGAGCTCTTTCAGAAAAAGGCGTTTGTGGACGGGGAAAAGGGAGTTCTTTCGAAAGAAGAGGAAAAAACACAGGTGCCCTAGTGGCCACTCCATCCGTAGTAATCCCAGCTTAAATGTGATATAGCGTCCATTCAGTGTGGATGTCATCTTTTGAAAAAGCAGACTGTATAGATGCTCTCTTTCAGAAGAAGTTTTTTCGGAAGATCTCTTCTGGAGAAGCTTCTTCTGAAAGAAGCCTGCAGTCTAGACATAGCCAAATACACAAAGATAATAAAATGAAATAGAGAGAAATATTTTTTTCTTATTCCTTTCAGCAATAGTTCACTTAGGGCATATTTACACTGGGGAGTTATTTTGAAATAACTGTCCTTAGTTCAAAATAACAAGGAGAGTATCCACACTACTAAGCCTGTTATTTTGAAATAATGGGCTTGTTATTTCAAAATAATAACTCCTGCTTGTGAAGAGGAATAATCTTATTTTGAAATAGTTATTTCAGGAGTTATTATTTTGAAATGACCTGGTAGTGTGGACATAGCCTTAGGTACTACTTGTAATAGGCTGGAAAAAATTCTGACCCTCCCCCCGCAAAGCTAGAGCAAAGCCTCAGAGGCGCGGCACCCCGCTGCCGCTGCGGCTCTGCTCCCGTGTCCCTGGTCTGCTGGGGGGGGGGGGCGCAGCTAGTGTGCCCCCCCCCAGCAGACCAGGCTTTTGTTTTGGACCCTGGGGCAGAGCAGCTGGGGCGCTGCCGATTGGTTCTGCAGCGCCGCTCTGGGCACTACTGGACCAACCCGGCAGCACCCCAGCTGCTCTGCCCCAGGTCCTGATTCAGCCGCTGCTGGTCAGTTTCAGCAGTGGCTGAATCAGGACGCCTGGGGCAGAGCAGCTGGGGTGCTGCTGGGTTGGTCCAGTAGCGCCGAGGAGCGGTGCTACTGGAGCAACCCAGCAGCACCCCAGCTGCTCTGCCCCAGGCGTTCCCAAGTCAGCCGCTGCTGAAACTGACCAGCGCTGACTACAGGAAGCCCAAGGCAGAGTTGCTCTGCCCCAGGCTTCCTGGAATCAGCCGCTGATCAGTTTCAGCAGCAGCTGACTTGGGGAAGCTTGGGGTTCTTAAGTTGAATCTGTATGTAAGTCAGAACTGGAGGTCAGTTTCAGCAGCGGCTGAATCTGGACGCCAGTTCCGACTTACATACAGATTCAACTTAAGAACAAACCTACAGTCCCTATCTTGTACGTAACCCGGGGACTGCCTGTATTTATAAAATGGAGGCTATTTTCAAAAGGCCTGAGGTTCTCTTATGAAACAGGTAAAGGGAATTACTTTATTTACAAACAGAATCTACTAGAAGGACTGAATCCTACAAAATGATCTGAATAGATAGACCCTCATGTCTAAACCGGGACTCTATGAGCATGTGTCAGCCTGCACAAATAATTTTGCTGGACTAGAAATTTAGTGATCAGCTGTTTCAGGAGAAATTCAGCCCCAGCATGGAATTAGATCAGTGCTAAGGCTAGCTGTAAAATTTCCATTAACAATGCTTTCTCAAGAAAAAATGGTTTTTAATAAAACATACATTTGCATGGAAAGTGCTTGCTTCCTGAAAAAAAAATTTCATAAAGTTTAAAAAAAATGTTTTTTCATAAATTAAAAAAAAAAAAACCCCTGGAAGAATTAAGTTTTAGGCAAAATGTGTCAGATTTTGGATGAAAGTTTTCACATGCTGAAAACTGAAATAAATTAAGGTGATTTTATTTTATTTTTGGTGGCAACAAAATAAACATACACATTTCCCAATCAGCTTTGATTAATACATTTCCAATTAGCCTTTGAACTGTAACTAAGGTTCTCACATAGAAAAAAGCCCTCTGTATTCTATCAAAAACCAATTATTTACTTTCAGCAGATTATTAAGCAAACTTATTTACTTAAAAATATAAAGTTTCTTGCACTGACTGAAAAAATGAATTAAAATGCTAGTCAACTAGATTGACCATATGGCTATTGTCAGCTGTGCTATATATAGACTTCTCTCGTGTCTACAGTAGAACACTGTGCAATTTCTCACTCATGACAAATCTCCATTCATTCACAGTCCACTTCTGCTCCATCTGCTCCATCATATTGGCTAGCATGGTCACTGAACATGCTGTATGGCTGGCTGACCCAGCATAGATCTGTGTGTGTGTGAAGAGCAGAGTATTTATTGATTAAATGGTCAATATGGGGCTTGCAGTATGAGAGATGTGCCCAAATTTGCTATTGCATGCTGTCTGAGCTTGATTGTTGTGTTTTGGCCCACGAGAGAAATATGAAAATGCATAAGTTTGCAGTTACTGCAGCCAAAGAAAAAGTTAAAGTGTGGAGTGGTCTGTAACTGCAGCAGATGAAAAACTACCTATTTACTCCTGGAGTGCTGAATTAGACCAGCTGCAGATACTGTACTCCTTCAACATGAAACAGCATAAAACCATAACTTGCAATTAGGGTTGTCACCTGTATGGACTGTATTCAGCAGAAGGACAAGGAGTGGAGACAGTTTTCATTTCTTGAATTTCAGAAATTATATATCAGGGACTGACCTAGCTGAAAATTCTAGTCAATAGCTTCAGCTCTTTTTACTCAAGGATCTTGAACCACTTTCTAAACACCAATCAAGCTTCACAATTTCTCTGTGAAATACCCAGGAAGAAAGAAAGGTAGAAAATGGTGGTGATAGGTCCATCCTTTTGGCAAATGGCAACTTTCCTTTTTACAAGAGGTTTTTCTGTGAAGATGGCAATAATTACATAGGACCTGGTTACTCCTATTGAAGTCAGTTGCAAGGTCAGATGGCTAGATCCTGCCCTGAAGCCACCTTTAAACCAGTGGATCCAGCCTCTTGATGATGTCCTGGAAGGGACTCTTCTGATACAGAATTGCAAGGAAGCTATTCCTTTCTTCTTTGCAGTCCTTGGTGTATTTGGGTGTGTCTAAAGAAAAGAAAGTGGGCATGTTCATCCTTCTGCCCCAAAGTCCATGATCACTTGGGGCTTTTGGCACCTGGCATAGATGAAAGCAGCCTGAAGGGTGCTCTAAGGCACCCCTGAAGAAGCTCAGCACTAGAATGACAACAAGATCAACACAAAGGTTGTTTAAAACCAACTTTAGTTCCTACACTGTGTCTACACTGGGCCACTTATTCCGGAAAAGCAGCCGCTTTTCCGGAATAAGCTGCGAGCTGTCTACACTGGCCCCTTGAATTTCCGGAAAAGCAGTAATGATTTACTGTAAGAAATCAGCTGCTCTTCTGGAAAACTATGCTGCACCCGCTCGGGCAAAAGTCCTTTTTCCGGAAAACTGTTCTGGAAAAGGGCCAGTGTAGACAGCACAGTAGTCTTTTCCGCAAAAAAGCCCCGATCGCGAAAATGACGATCGGGGCTTTTTTCCGGAAAAGCACGTCTACATTGGCCACGGGCTTTTCCGGAAAAGCATTTCCGGAAAAGCATCCTGCCAATGTAGATGCTCTTTTTCCGGAAATCCTTATAACTGAAAATTGTTCCGTTTTAAGCATTTCTGGAAAAAGGTGCCAGTGTAGACACAGCCAGAGTGACCAGGGAAGCAGCAGGCTGTTGATTATTTATCAGTAGAGATATGCGTGTATGTGATCTTATAGAAATGCATCATGGTCTAGTGTGTTTTGTACTAGGCTGGGAACAGCTGAGTTCTAGTAGTTGCTTGAACTCTGATGTTCTCTATGACCTTGGGCCAGGTATAGTATCTGTACCTCAATTTGCCCCATGGGTAAAAAGTGAGGAATTAGTTAACTACTTTACATAGAGGCTGGAAGGTTTAGTTTTACTGTCTTACTATGCACCCCGTGGAAAGGGTAATGATTATTTATGTCCAACATGTCCCTGCATCCAAAGGGTTTGCAGTCTAATTTAGACAAATATGAGACATCAGGGAACAATTCCATCATGATGGGTTTGTAACAGTCATTGGGGAATTGATTATCCTACTTGTAGGGAACCTTTTAAAGGTTTAAAGCGTGTTTTAAGAAAGGATTTGAAGGAGGAAAAGGGTGTTGTTTGCCTCAAGAGAAAGCAAAGGCAATTTGAAGTATGGAGAATAGGAAGTGAAAGAGGGGAGAGAGAGAGGAATATGGGTAGATTTTTGTGGGGATTTCTGCTGCCAAGGAATAAAAACACCAGTGAGTTTTTCTACCAATGTGATTGTGGATTAAAGGGTGCAAGGTTACACTCTTCATCTGTGAACACAATGTCCCAATCTAGATTTATGAGCAAGTGGACCCTGCCTACGTCTCTGCCCTGTCAAAGAGCATATAAAGAAAGGAAACAATCTCACTTCAGGTCACTGGAGTCTTACTGCCCATTTGGGTCAGAGCCTGCAAAAATTTAAATCGGTCAGCAGAGCTGCAGTGGAATGACACGCACATCCCAAACTAAAACTCCTGTGACGAAAAGCCATCCAGGGCCTGCAGCTAGAAGAAGCAGGGAGATTTTTAAAGGGAAAGTTTGTCTGGTTTGACTGGTTGAACAGAAGCTCTATTTTCAGAAACATGATAGCCTCTCACTGCATGAGACCTTTGCAATTGGGCATCAGTCTATTCACAGGTTAAACTGAATATTTTTTTGCTGTCTAAATTAATACTAAATCTCTCTTCAGCCAGTGCATTCCCCAGGCACCTGGAAAGGGGCAGATATGACTAAATCCTATTGATGATCACAGTGCAAGTTGTCAGATTATTGATCATGAAATATAGTGGAGGTTTAATAAAGGAAAAGGGCCAGTTTTCACTGAATTCTGTGACAGCAAGACAGGTAATGACTTTTATAGGCAGGAACACAAGTGGATTCTCACCTGCTGTTACCTGTTTGACAAGGTGACTCAGTCTGAGCAGCACACTTGGGGAAGATGGATTTGCTGTTTTGCCATGAAATTTTGAACTGTCACCTTCAGGCACTGCATAAACTTACATAAATGGTTTTCAGATACTACTCTGAGAGGATGACATTCATCATACTAATGGACGTTAACTCAGCTTTAACCAGCCAGGAACAGGCTTTCGGGAGAAGAAAGAAAAAGTTTTCTGACAACAGGATTTAACAGTAATTCATAGTGTATATTAATACAAACACATATATGCTTATGAGACATATGTGGGTATGTATGTGTCCATGATCTACCTTCTTTTTTCTCTTTGTTCATCCAAGACAGGTTAAATGAAAGACCACGGATAACAAACAATATATATGGATAAATGCCTTACTTTTATGGTATCTGAAGTTGAACGAAGGCACCCAAAATCAGAGTATAAATAATCCATATATTAAATAAAAGCAAAATTAGATAGTTTTCAGAGCGTAGGCCATGTATATTTGTACGCACACACATACACATGATACAACAGCTGGATTTAACACAAAACTGAATAATGATAATCCAGTTTATTTGCTTTTAATAGGTGTAGAAGACAATATGTGAATATGAAGCATATACAGGTACTAGTGCTGATTTGTCTTCCACTAGAATGTATATAATGAAGATCAAAAAATAAATAAAAAAAACCGTGAGGCTGCCTGAGCTGATGGTTTCATTTTCCTTAACATGAACTTGAGAAGCGGGTGTATGAGCCCTTCCAACTTTACTGCATTTTTCCAGATCATTAAGTACCAGCTACAACGCACAGTCAGTGATGATCTTGATGATTCAGAATAGGTGACAGACAGCAGTGATACTGCTGAATGGTTTTTACAGTTCCTTCAGGTAAAGCCTTTGTGCTTTCAAATAATGGCAGTTGAATTAAGTTGCATCTGAATGTGTTGAATCCCTTTCTGTTGCACAGGCTTCTTTGCCAGCTTTGCTAAATCCCATGACTGAAGTGGGGCATGGATCATGTAATGCTCTTGGGTATAAACTGCTGTCTTTATTGAATTTTTTAAATTTCCACCTTCAGTGATAGAAAATAAAGAACCTGTAATAGGAATAGCATTCCCAGCAAAAGTTTATGAAGTTCTCCTTTCCTACGTTTCTCTTGATCTCTATCTAACCTGTCGATATTCTATAGCACCTATCACTGCAGGGTCTCAAAAGTATAAATGAAAAAAAGGGAATAATGTTGAGATTTAAGACCCAGTTTTCATTTACTTATGTTGCTTGGAACACAGATTTCAATCTGAGCAGAATACACTCATCTATTCACAGTTCAGGATACGTACACAAAGTACTAAATAGCTCACTGTTAGTCATTTTGGGACCTCGTAAGTGATAACTCTTCATGGTCATTAATATCCTGATTCTCATGTCCCTTGTACCAAGTTTTATCATGTTGTAATCCCACTATGCGGAGTGGAATTACTCCTATTTCATGCAGAGGTTCTTTAAAGGGCAAATTCATCAAATGTGACAGACATATTCAGGCAAAAATGACTGTTCTGGATGCACCATCTGTGTAGGTTGGAAGATGGATGCATACCCAAGACCAGACTATATGGGGAGCTAACTGAGGGTATGTCTACACTACCACCCTAGTTTGAACTAGGGTGGTTAATGTAGGCAACCAAAGTTGCAAATGAAGCCTGGGATTTGAATTTCCCGGGCTTCATTTGCATCTTGCCGGGTGCCGCCATTTTTAAAGCCCTGCTAGTTCAGACTCCGTGCCCGCGGCTACACGCGGCACGGACTAGGTAGTTCAGATTAGGCTTCCTATTCCGAACTACCGTTACTCCTCGTGGAACGAGGAGTTTTGTTGGAAAAATGGCCATTTTTCCGACAAAACTTGAGGAATGTTCACACTGCAACTGCTTTCTTCTGCAAGAAAATTGAAAGAACAGAGGGTTTTTTCCAGCCTGGGTAATCCTCATTCTATGAGGAAGAGGCCTTTTTGTGGAAGAGCTCCTTCGCAAAAAGGCATGTGTGGACGGGGAAGAGGGAGCTCTTTCAGAAGAAGAGGAAAGAGGAAAAAGCACGGGTTCCCTGGTGGCCATTCCGTCCATAGCAATCACAGCTTACATGCGAGAGAGTGTCCATCCAGTCTGGACGCTATTTTTCGAAAAAGCAGATGGGTTTTTTGATGTACTTTTGCAGTGTGGACACTCTCTTTTGGAAGAAGTTTTTTCAGATGATCTCTTCCAAAAAAAGCTTCTTCCGAAAGAAGCCTATAGTCTAGACATAGCATAAGGTTTTGTCCTTGGTCCACACCAGCTGGGATGTAAATACAAATGAACGCTAGTTTGTCTCATTGTAAAAGGCCCATGTAGAACATTCTGGTGCATTTTAGAAGTTCTCTAGTGTGTACTAATGTAGCACTATGACATGGGACTACATTAATGAGGACTAAGATACTGTATAAAAATTGTATAGACAAATCCTAAATTTTAATAAAAGCCAATGGGACGTAACATTTATATCACATTTGAAAAAGAAATTTAGGAGCCTAAACCACTTGTCTTTGAAAATGTTGTCAGTAGTTTATCAGAGACTTACAATTTGAAAGATCCATGAAGAAAGAAAACATTAACTCAGAGGTGTTGATGCCCCTCTTGTATACTTCTCTTCCTATCCTTAATAGTTTTGTCTTCTCTGTCTGATACTACTTGCCTGTGCAATATGACCTACCTCTGAAGGGTTTGATGACAGCTTAGAAGGAAAGATAAAGCTATGAGGAGTATTAACTCCCTGTCCATTACACTTTTACTCCTGCAAATAAATTTAACCCATCATAGTGAGTCTACAGATGGAACAATGCAATGACACAACAGCTGTTCATCTTTGTAGTCTGTGTCATTACTGTTGCATCTATTCCCAGGGGCACTTTTGCTTTTCAAGCAATATGTGTGAGGCAAACAGGCAGATGTACCAGTTTTAGCCAGTAATGGCCTAGTTACAACTCAAATTCCCCTTTACTGAGCATTTGTTCCTCTTCAACTAGAGTGTAGTAGTGTCCTATACAGAAGAGTATGGCATGTTCTGTAGTGTGGGTGCAAGTTTTCCACTGCCGAAAATGGGAAGCATGCCAGCAGCTCACACCTACTCTGCAGGATCACTGCGATTTGCAGATGAATGCAAAGTATTCAGCTATAAAAAGCTATGGTCAAAGCTCCAGACCATGCTCTGAAGCTGCTGATTTGCATTGGCATGGTATCATACTTCCCTGGGAAGAGCTAATTAATTAATTATGGGGAAGAATAACTGCTGATGTTGGAATCAAGATTTGCAGCTTTCTCATCAAATGCTTAGCTACTGAAGCAGCTGCTCTCACTCAGGCCAATAAAGCAAGGCTATTAAGTTAAAGAATGACTATATTGTAGGCGATTTTCTTATAGTCTTCATCTTATCCCTGTTGAGCTCTCTGTCTCAACTGGGTCCCCAACATTTCTGTTTCCAGTTAGATTTGACTGACAGATTACTAGTCTGACCCAATTCTCTCTTGCAATTTAGTTGCCATTTGCTGTGTCCTTGCCAACTTTAACTAGATTGCCATGAAAACTACAGCAGAATAGGTTGATGTTTGTGGGTTAATGCTTTGTGTCAGGGGAAGGGAGACAAGGCCCTGGGGTGTCTTGACAGATCTGATGAAAGTGTCTATTAGAATTAAACCAGAATCTTGCAAAGTGAAGGGCAAGAATATCCATTTGTTAGTGCTCCACTAGAACTATAAATAAATAATATATGATCATAGGTTGGGCATCAGGAAGCAATTTTAAAGCTTTTAGCTTCTATGAAATGGGAAGAAAGGAACATCAGAATGGAAGGAGAATGGGATTGACTAGGTCTGCTCTTTTATTTTATATTCACCATTATCATATATGAACAAGAATGCTCTATACTTCTGCTAAGCTGTATTGCAATGAATTGTACACCCAGGATGCTTTGTACTCATGTTAATTTTGTTGTGGAAATATACTAATAGTTAAACTGTTTCAATCTTTGTTCTTTCTATGTACTAAGTGTGTCAGAGGTAAGATGCATGTGTGATGGCATGGTCCATGATGAGATACCACTGAGTTTTCCTTTTTTTGCCAGCTTGGGCACCCTTTAACTGTGTCTTGCTGAGCCAGGTTCTTAAGCATCCTCCAGCACGCACATAGGCAGGGCCACACCGAACTGGAGAATGATACGGACACTCAGATCAGTTCTGGGAGTCTTTTTGTTTCCAGGTATTTTTCAAGTATCTCTTTGGGTGGGGAGGTGGAGGAGAAGCAAACTGAAGAGCTTGAATGCTTTCCTCTACCACCTGCTATAAGATTTTCATGAGGCAGGAATCCTTTGTTTGATTCCCCTATCTCCCAGCATTTCAACAATCCATGATAGAGGTTAGTATCAGGTGACATGACTCTGTAGCATCACAGCATCCATGAGTCAGTGACAATATGGAGCATCCACAAAAAGGCCAAGCCTTTTCACAGTCCATTATCCTGATTGGCCATTAGCCCTGTCTGTATTTTTTCTTGTACCTAAATCGTTAGCAGCGGGCGAATCAATAGCAGCGGGGAATCAATATTCCTAACTTCAGATACAAAATTGATACAGGCATACAAGTAGTATAATCGTATTCAGTGAATCATAACCATTCCAATGATACATTACATACACTATCTTGCATAAAGCATAATAGTTTTGCCACATTCATATCCTATCCATATTTTCATAAAGAATATGGAGTATAATGTCTCAGTACGTTCTGTTAAGGAATATTTATGTTTTAACTGTGTTCAGGTGTAATTAGTGCCACTTGTTCTCTGAAATCTACTAATATCTGAAATATTATTGTGTATGGACATCATTGTACCCTGAAAAAAGATATGAAATTATATGAGAAAAGTGCATTAATTTTCTATTTATCATGAATAAGCAGCAGCATAAATATGTGCAAAATTGGGTTGATTGTTTTTAAACATATTGCAACTGCTGCAAACCTGTTCTCCAGTTTTGGGACTGTATGAATGTCTCTGTGCTGATTTGTCTATGTTTAATAAATAGAGTGAGTGAAGTTATCTGAAGTCTTGTTAATGATAATCTACACTAAACCACTAATATTTACAAAAGAATCCCAAAACAAATAGTACTGTGCCGCTTTAGTGTATGTCTAGACAGTGGGGCTATTTTGGGATACTGGAGATGTCCCAAAATAGCTACCCTGCATCTTTTAAATGCATCAGTTATTTCAAAATATTTTTTTAAATAACAGGTACACTATTCCAGCATTCCTGTACCCCTCATTCCATGAGGGTTAAAGGATGTCTCAAAATAGCACATTATTTTGAAATTTGGCACTGTGGAGACACACCAAATGTTGAAAAAAGCTATTTCAAAATACAATCGAAATAAGATACGCAATTTGCATAGCGTAAATTGAGTATCTTATTTTGAGTTTGGGGTGCTATGTAGACACACTCTTAGCAACTTAAGGTATGTCTACACAGCAGGGCTTAACTCGAAATAAGCTATGCAAATTGAGCTATGTCAATTGCAGAGCTTATTTTGAAATAGCTTATTTAGAATTTAGGAGCATCTACATAGCACTTATTTTGAAATAGAGCACTCTTCCTCTGACTTCCCTTACTCCTTATGCAATGAGGTTACAGGAGTTGGAGTAAGATGTCCTCCAGCTTGACAGTATTTTAACATTATTTCAAAATAACTGCCTGCTGTGTAGTCATGGACTAAGTTATTTTGAAATAACACTAGTTATTTTGAAAAAATGTTGTTGTGTAGACATACCCTTATGGTGTGTCCACACAGCACCCTAAACTTGAAATAAAATCCACAATTTGTGCTACGCAATTGAATATCTTATTTCTATTTTATTTCAAAATAGCTTATTTTGAAATTTGGCATGTCTACAGTGTGCCAAATTTCAAAACATGCTATTTTGAGACATTCCTTAACTCTCTTGGAACAAGGTTTATGGGGATGCTGAAATAGCATGCCTGTTATTTTGAAAAATATTTCAAAATAACAGGCATGTTTAAAAGATGTGGGGTAGCTATTTCCCCCACTGTCTAGTCCTACCCTAACAGATGTATTAAGACCTAAGCTTTCCTGGATAAAACCCATTTCATCAGATGAATTGGAGTTTTGTTTATAGAGGCATAAGGACAACAAAAGAAAGAGGGTATTTGTGTAAATAAGGCTAACCAAGTCACAGTGTAAGTGGCTCATTTACAGCAATTCATGTGAAAATGTGGTTATCTGGAGAAGAGAAATTGCTTTAGTAATGTGTTAGCCAATTAAGATCCTTAACTGTAACTCTAAAAGGGAGATAGCGGAACTGGAATTAATTTGTAAATTCAATGCTATCAATACTATCAATCATTTTAGGATTGAATAAGGATCTTAACTGGTTAACACATTCTAGATTCTTGATATCCATATTTCTACATCAACTGCTGTGAATGAGCCACTTCCATCCTGACTTGATTAGCATCATTTACATAAGTACCCTCTTCTGTTGTCCTTTTATATACCCGTTCCTTTTTAAACTCTGCTCAAATTCATCTGATGAAGTGGGTTTAACCCACCAAAGTTTATGCCTTAATAAATCTGTTAGGGTGTGTCTAGACTACAGAGTTTTTCCGAAAAAAGTAGCCTTTTTTCGAAAAAACTTCAGCTGCATTTAGACTGCAGCTGCATTCTTTCAAAAATAAATCGAAAGAACGTGCAGTTTTTTTTATCACGGTAAACCTCATTTTACAAGGAATAATGCCTTTTTTCGAAAGTGCTCTTTTGGAAAAAAGGTGCTATTGAATGCAAACTGTGCTTTCTGAAAGAGGGCTTGTAGTCTAGAGAGCTTGTAGTCTCTTTCAAAAGAGGCTTGTAGTCTTGTGTCTAAGGACCTGTCTATTCTGGGGAGTTATTTTGAAATAATTCCCCTTATTTTGAAACAAGGTGAGGGTCCACACTACCAAGCTGTTGTTTTAAAATAACAGGCTTGTTATTTTGGAATATTTATTCCTGCTTATGAAGAGGAATAAAGCTTATTTCAAAATTATTATTTCGAAATAATGTTAGTGTAGATGTTCAGCTGCGCCTCTCACAGCTGCCCTTTTGGCCACTTAGGCCACACACTTAGCTTCATTGTTCCCCTTCCCCTGCAGAGTTTTAAAGCTGAAGGTAGAAGGCAAAGGGCATTTGGCACCACACCAGTCCTGACAGCCCCGTACTTCACAACACCCTCCTTTTGTGGAGCCATGGCAGACCCCAGCCCTCCCTCTGAGCCCCCCACAGCTACCAGCATGCCTATAGCTGTCTCAGGAGCCCTTGGCCAGGGGCAAAATAGGGCACCGGCCTAGACTGGTGTGGAGATGCCAGATCTGATTGAGGCCTGGGTCGAGGAAATGAACATCCAGGATCTCTGCCCCAAGAGGCAAAATGCCAAAGTCTATGGCTGGATGGCCATCAGCCTGACCCAGAAGGGGCAGAGCTGCATCCTGGACCAGATGCAAGTGAAAATAAAAGAACTCCAGAATTCCTATACAAAGGCCAGGGAAGAAAGTTCATGCTCTGGGGTGGCACTTCACTACTACGAGCAGCTGGATGCCATCCTGGGAGGGGAACCAGTAACCACCCCCTCCCCTTGTCAACTCTGGACAGGACACGCCTGTCATCAGTTTCCATGAGAGCAGGGTTGTGTAGAAGGAGGACGAGCAGGAGAAGGAGCACCGCATCCCTTCCCACCCACCCACGAGCTCCCAGCCTAGCTGGCACCTTCCCATGCCTGCATGTCCCAGGAACCTGGGGATGGCAAGGCTACCCCAGGATGTCCGTGCCCCTACAGGAAAGTGCCCACTGTGTAGGCAACATATGGCCTTGCTCAAAGCACATCACCGCCTGAACTGAGACCTTCAGTGTCAGCTCAGAGATTAGGACAAGGCTTCGTACACAGTGTCTCCCGGGCTGACTGCCCTGTTTGACTTTTCTTCAAAGCTGCACCAGCTGTGTGCATGGCACCTCCACCACTTCCCACATCACCTTCCCAAATCCGGAGACCCACAGGCTAAGGTGAACCTGTGAGGACCGGGCACAGGAACACCTAGTCTGCTTCTGTTCCCTCAGTCAGAACTTTAACGAGCAATGCCAGGAGCGCAGGGCTGACCATGAGCTGAGGAGGACTATATGGCAGCAGCTGCTATGCCAGGCCTTGTGCTCTTCGCCCAACCCCCAACCCCTGGTTTTTCCTCCTAGACCCCCACCCAGGAGCCACCGTGGCTTGTGAACACATGGCGGTGGTCTCTCTCAAGCATCCGAACCTTCCCAAGGTACCCAGCCCCACCTCCAAGCCCCTGTCCTCCCTCCTTCCCTGTCATTCCAGATTCTTTCCCAGTCCCTTCCCTGTTGTATATCCCCCAAATAAAAATAACAGAGTTGTGTTTTCTGAACAGAAATGTGTTTTAAATGTGTGTAGGGGAGCAGTTGGAGAGGAGGGAAGGGAAGATAGAGGAAGGGAGGGGTGGAAGAAAAAAGGCATATAGCACAATGCAGAAGCCCCTTGTGTGAAAGCCCAGGGGAAGAGTCTCACAGGTGGCCTTGGCTGAAATTCTCCCTCAAGACCTCCCGGATCAGGCCAGCTCCCTGATGTGCTCACAAATGGCAGCAGTGCCCAGCTGCTCATAAGTCCTGGCCAGCCGCTCAGCCTCTGCCCCCTACCCTGGCAGGAGTCTGTCCCTTGCTCTCATATAAATTGTGGCGCACACAACAGGCCGCCGTCACCTGGGGGATGTTGTGCTTGCTGAAGGCCAGGCAGGTGAAGAGACTCTGAAACCTCCCTTTGAGGCAGCCAAAGGCACACTCCACCACCAGGCCGTAGCACCTGCTGAGCCTGCCATTGTAGGGCTTCATCAGCTAGCTGAGCAAGGGGCAGGCTGTGTCTCCCAAGAGACACATGGGCATGTTCATGACCCCATCCCTGATGGTGCAGTTGGGGAAAAAAGTGTCAGCATGCATCCTGTGGAAAAGGCTCAAGTTCCAGAACATGTGGGCACTGTGCGCCTTCCCCAACTACCAGATGTTAGAGTCCGTGAACCGGCCCTTGTGCTCCATGAGGGCCTGTAGCACCCCTTTCTATTTATATATTCAGCGGCACGGTGGTCGTGGGCCAGGATGGGGATGTGGGTACCATCATTAGTCTCCAGCAGCTGGTGAAGCCCATGGCAGCAAAGCCAGTGATGATGGGATCTACGTTGCCCAAGGTGATGTCCTTCTGCAGCAGAATGGTGTTGATGGCCTTGACCACCTATAGAATCACAGAAACAAAAAAGTATAGGGTTGGAAGAGACCTCAAGAGGTCATGGTGTCCAACCCCTTCCAAAAGCAGTACCAACCCCAACTAAATCCTCCCAGTCCCTGGTGCACTACCAGCATTTTGGTTACTTGCATTTTGGTTACCTCTGATGTTATGGGGGCTTGCAGCAGCCAACAGCTTATTGTCCACCCTGTACTACATGGACACCGGGCTGCTGGAGACAATGTTATAAAATGAAGGTTCTTCTGAACAGCTGTATTTATTAAAGATCCCATGATACTTTTAGAAAGAATGTGTTAACCCGAACGTTCTGATCAAATTCTAGTTTGTCTGATTGCATTTTTATACCACTTTCTTTGCAAGTGTGTACAAATGAATCACAATACAATTGGTGTCTACACTTTCTGTGCAGGACTACTATGTATGTTAACAGTTGCTTGCCACTTTTACAGGGGACATTTTTGTAGTGGACAGACTTGGATGCATAGAGACATATTTACAATTAATCATTTATTACAACTTTTAAAGGTATTATAGATATAGCTGTTATGCAATATAAAATGTAAGCATTATCAGTGTATAACCTAGCTCTTCCTTGATGTTCTCAAATCATCCTGGTTGCATTTTCCTGTATTTCCATTTACTATATATTTTAGAGAGTTTGCCACCCTGGCCTGACCCAAGGAGCAGCTGCCAGCATCTCCGGGTCAGCCCCAGGGAGAGTTGGCAGGCAGCCTGCACACACAAGTCAGCCCCAGGGAGAAGTCGGTGGGCAGCTTGTGTGGCCCTCCACTGCTTCGGGCTGGTCTCAGGGAGAGTCTGGCAGGCAGTCTGCTTGGCACCCGCCCATGCCAGGGAGAAACTGGTGGGTGGGCCTGTGTGAGTGGTCCATCCCAGACCTGGGATAAGATAATCTAAGATACGACCACAGTTGCTCCAATTCCTCAGACAGGGTATGTCTACACTACAAAGTTAATTCGAACTAACAGCCGTTAGTTAGAATTAACTTTCATAGGTGCTACACAGGCAAACTGCTAGTTCAAACTTAATTTGAACTAGTGGAGCGCTTAATTCGAACTAGGTAAACCTCATTCTACGAGGACTAACGCCTAGTTCGAATTAAGTAGTTCGAATTAAGGGCTGTGTAGCCACTTAATTCAAACTAGTGGGAGGCTAGCCCTTCCCAGCTTGCCCTGGTGGCCACTCTGGGCACAATCAGGGAAACTCATCTGCCCCTCTCCTGGTCCCAGAGCCCTTAAAGGGGCACGGTCTGGCTATGGTGCCCGTGCCAGGTACAAACCTGCCAGCACCCAGCCAGCAGACCCTGCACCTGGCATGGCACGAGCCAGCCACCCGCTGCCACCCAGCCCTCTGCCTCTTCCCGGAACCAGGCTGGCAGCTCCCGGGAGGCTGCCCGGGGCCGCAAGAGGCGGGCACCCGCTTGGTCTAGTTCAGAGATTGTGGACCTCATCCAGCTTTGGGGGGACGCCTCCAACATCCATGACTTGCACACTAGGCACAGGAAACTGGCCATCTAGGGCAGGATAGCTGCCAGCCTGGCCACCCAGGAGCAGGTTTGCATGAAAATCAAGGTGGTCCAGTGAGACCCCCGACCCTGAGCCCTGAGCTTAGAACATAAGAACATAAGAATGGCTGTACTGGGTCAGGCTAAAGGTCCATCTAGCCCAGTAACCTGTCTGCTGACAGTGGCCCACACTAGGTACCCTGGAGGGGATGGACCGAAGACAATGACCAAGCCATTTGTCTCGTGCCATCCATCTCCAGCCCTCCACAAACAGAGGCCAGGGACACCATTTCTTCCCCCTGGCTAATACCACTCCATAGACCCAACCTCCATGACTTTATCTAACTTCTCTTTAAACTCTGTTATAGTTCTAGCCTTTATAGCCCCCTGTGGCAAGGAGTTCCACAGGTTGACTATTTGCTTTGTGAAGAAGAACTTTCTATTATTAGTTTGAAGCTGCTACCCATTCATTTCATTTGGTGTCCTCTAGTCCTTCTATTATGGGAACTAATGAACTTTTCTTTATGCACCCTCTCCACACCACTCATGCTTTTATAGACCTCTGTCATATCCCCCCTCTGTCTCCTCTTCTCTAAGCTTAAAAGTCCCAGTCTCTTTAGCCTCTCTTCATATGGGACCTGTTCCAAACCCCTGATCATTGTAGTTGCCCTTTTCTGAACCCTTTCCAAGGCCAAAATATCTTTTCTGGGGTGAGGAGATCACATCTGTACACAGTACTGAAGATATGGCGTACCATAGTTTGATACTTCCCCTCCTCCTTCTTCCCCTGGCTTCCCCCTTCCTGCTCCCTCCTCCCAGGTTTCCCCCTCCCCTCTCCCACCCTCTCTCTTCCCCTCTCCCACTTCCTTTTCCCAGTCTCCCCCAGTTTTGTTAAATAAAGAGAGTTTCTATTTTTGAACACACATGTCCTTTATTTTGTACATCAAGAAGGGGGCTAGTGAGGGGTAAGTGGAAGGAGGTGAGGAAGGAATGGGGTACGAGCCCCCGATAGGGAGGACTGGGGTGGCTCTGCGGGCTCCTTGGGTAGAAACTCTCCTGCAGCCCCCCGATTGACCTCCCCCGGATGGCAGCCTGTGGCAAGTGCAGCCGGGCTGATGGCCGAGTGCTGTGATGTGCCGAGTGTGGGCCCTCAGGGCACTCCAAGCCAGGACTGCTTTGCTGTCTCTCATCGAGATAGACAAGCAAGCGGGGAACCCTGAGAACTGTCTATCCAGGGTGGGGGTTGGGTCCCTTTAAGCACAGCCCTTGGCTAGCCTGAGACAGCAGCTCCACGCTCTAAGTCCTAACCTGATGCCCTGCCGGCACTGCTTCCGGCCATCCTTAACTTTGGTTCAGGGTCCACTCAATGTGGACATGCTAGTTCGAATTAGCAAAATGCTAATTCAAACTAGTTTTTAGGTCTAGATGCACTAGTTCGAATTAGCTTAGTTCGAATTAACTAATTCGAATTAAGTTAGTTCGAATTAGTGCTGTAGTGTAGACATACCCACAGAGACAAACACCTGCAGGATCTCTATCAAGCATACTTAAAACTACAATACCAAACTGGAGAAGTGAAGAAACAGATTGACGGAGCTAGGCAGGTACCCAGAAGTCATCTACTACAGGACAGGCCCAACAAAGAAAGCAACAGAATACCAATAACCTACCGCCCCCAGCTAAAAGCTCCCCTACACATCATCAAGGATCTACAACCGGTCATAGACCACAATCCCTTGCTCTCACAGACCTTGGGAGGCAGGCCAGTCCTTGCTTACAGACCTCTCCCCTACCTGAGATAAATACCACCAACTTCATATGCCGCAACAGAAATGCTCACCCAGGAACCTATCCTTGCAACAATTTCCATTGCCAAATCTGTTCACACATCTACCCTATTGACACCATCCCAGGACCTAACCACATCAGCTATACTATCAAAGACTCATTCACCTGTTTACTAATGTGCCAACAAAGTCCTTCTGCCATGTGCATCAGACAAACTGGACTGCCTCTACATAAAAAAAAATGGACACAAGTGAGACATTAATAATGGCAACATTAAAAAAAAACAGTGGGGGCACAGTTTAAGCTCCCTGCACACACGGTTTCTGACTTGCAAGTTGCTATTCTCAGTCTAAAAAAACCTTCAGTATCTGTAAGGAGAAACTGCTGAGCTTGCATTCATGTGCACATTTCACACCCCGAGAAAAGATTTAAATAGAAACATGGAGTGGTTCTCACATTACAGCAAGTAATTTCCCCTTCGCATACTCTCGCCTTCTGATCACTGATGGAGATGAGCCTCATCCCCTCTGATTTAATTAGCACTGATGTCATACTCCTATATCTGTATCTCTTCCTTTTTTCTTTAGTATCTGAGGAAGTAAGATGTATCTCACAAAAGCTTATGCCCTAATGTCCTAATAAATGTGTTAGTCTTTAATGTGCCACCAAACTCTGTCTGAGATGTGTTCTAGATACTACTTCTCAAAGTTCTAACTGTGGTATCAAATTTTATATACCCCCCCCCCCCAGTAGTTTATAGCTAATTCTTCTATTTTAGTAACCCTGACAGGTAATAGTTTTTTAACTACTGTTTAGTATTATAATGAAAGTTTTAGTTTAATCCACCCTTATTTCTTGCTTACTCTTCTGTATTTTATGACTACTGAGGGTATAATTCAAAAGATTAACTCAAATTATGTCCTCTAAGAAATATTTTAGCTCCTACTTTAAATCAAACTAATGCAGTGAGAAAAGAAAACCATTAATTTAATGTCTATGCTGTATTGAAGATAAATCTGCATATTGAGTTTAGGAAAATTTTGTAAAGATCAGCAGTAGAGGTGTGATTAAATTCTGTTGTTTTTTCCATAGTCTTATTTTTTGGGTAACTCTGTATATTAAATAGCACAGACTATTAGCTTGGACCATATTTCTGTCGAGGGAAACAAGAAGTAATTTTAATTAAAAAAAAAATTCTCCTGGTCTTTCCTTTATACAAGGAATTATTGCTTCTATAACACTGATTCTCAGGTCATGAACAATTTTCCTTCATCCCACGTTATTATTCCTAATAACTCTCCATTTAAAATATAGATTTTATTGTTTCGCAATTAGATCAGAACTGGGAACTCAAATGGTCTATTCTAAATTTTGCCACAGAAAACATAATTAAGATTGCAGAGCTTTTGTACTACGTGCAACTAAGTTCCCCCTTTGAGCTCACCTGTGCAGGTAGGTGACAGTGAGGAGGAATGGCCTCTCTTGGAGAGTGACAGGGTCGGCCGGCCATGCAGATACAGTTCCAGTTCCATGAAGCCCTGTAAAATCTCACAAGATCTACACCAGCATAACACTTCCTGGGGAAATCAGCTTTTTCAGTCCAGGACACTATTCATGGTAATAAGGCAAAAATTAATTAAAGACTGTCAGTATTAAAGTTGGTTCTTTTTTTCCTGTTATGGTTTTGCCAAATTAACATTACTAGTAGTTTCTTGTGCTTTATGACAAAAATATATTTGAGTTGGACTTATAATTAAGCCAGTTTATTCAATTAGAATCAGGTACCTCAGCAGGACTATATCTCCCCTTCCCAACAGCTTCCTAGCTATCAGTGATATAAACCTCCAAACCACTCTCCCTCAAGTCATCAACAGCTACCAAAGCCATCCAAAGTAATGGTGCCCAAGGACAAGTCCTCCCACCAGTAGAGGTGTGGCTACACTACGGAGGTGTTTTTTTTAAACAGTCGTTTTTCCAAAAAAAACCCTTCAATTATGTCCTCACTGCAATCATTTTCTTTCAAAAGCAAATCAAAAGAACAGAGGGGGTTTTCTGACAGCTATAATCCTCTTTCTATGAGGAAGAAGCCTTTTTCTAAAAAAGCTCTTTTGGAAAAAAGGCGTATGTGGATGGGGAAAAGGGTTTTCTTTCAGAAGAAGAGACCTCCAGGAAATAACACAGGTGCCCTGGTGGCCACTCTGTCCAAAGTAATCACAACTCTATAGTTCCTGTCTCCTGGCCCCTCTTAAAGCTGCAGGTACCCTGGCCAAGCCTTCTCGCAGGAAGCCGGCTTGGGAGCAGCACCCTGACCGCACAGCTCTCCCTGCCACAGGCATTGCCAACTTGTCCCAGCTTCAAGCCCCCCAAGATCCTCCTGGCCCTCACAGGGAACAGCCCCAAGGCTCCCAGGACTCCCCCAGACCACGCCTTCCTGGTCTGGCATGGAGATCCTGTCCCTCCTTGAGCTGTGGGGCGAGGAGGAGACACTGCAGGATCTCTGCTCCAAGCGGCGAACCGCCAACATTTATGGCTGGATGGCCGATTCCCTGGTGGAGCATGAACACCCACCCTGGGTCTTGGAAGGTCAAAGAGCTCCGCCAGGGATACATGAGGGCCAGAGAGTGCAGTTCACGCTCCAGGGCAGGACCCCACACCTGCCCTTATTACCAGGAACTGCACCAAATCCTGGGGGATGGGGAACTGTTTTCCCACCCGTCATGGTGGACTCCAGTCTCGACATGCCCATCGTCACCCAGCTGGAGGTCACAGTGGAGGAGAAGGAGGAGGACCAGAGACAGCATGAAGAGAAGGAGGCAGATGACAACCACTCTAGGGCAGCAAATCTGGCCACAATCGAGTCTAGGTCTCCCAGGTGGATGACCCTCCACAGCAGCTTGGAGTTGATGGCCCTCACAACTGCAGAAGGAGCCAAACACACAAAACAGAGAATGAGCGAGAGAGTGCCTGAGCCCTTGGGAGATTGCCACCCAGGAGCCACCCTCTGTGAGGCCAACCCCCATAGCAGCAGGGCTGTATGAGGGTCAGACAGCACCCCCCAGGATGGGACTTCCCACCCACCTCCACTCCATACCCCCTCCCCAGATCCTCCAACCCTCCTTTCCTGAAGGTTGCCCTCTTCCAGGACTTCCCCTCACCCGTGCAGAGACTGCAGGCTCAGAGTGCCTTTCCTCCATGAAGAGAGCCCCGATGGACTTCCTCATGCTGAACTGGTTGCCCACCAACCAGTAACTGTCTGAGGTGGCGAGCTTCCAGAGAGCGATTGCGACACGCTTGTCCAGGGGGATGGCAGGCCATAGGTGGGCAGGGATGAGCCAGGCACACAGCTTCAAAAAGGTGGCCTTCTGCATGCAGGTTTGGAGCCACTGCTGGTCATCCCACTACCCCAGTTGGAACTGGCCTCCAGCCTCCAGAAATATCTCTCCACTGAGGGTTGTGGTGGCAAGGGCCTTGCTCCCGCACCCAGAAAGAGGGTCCCCAGAATAAGCTCGGGGTTGAGCTCGGTCAGGACCAGGAAGGCAGCCAGCACAAAGTGCTGCAGAAACTGCAGCATGGCTGTCTGGGGCCATCGCATGCCCAGAGGCAGCTCTGGCTCCATGGAACAAAGGAAAAAGCTGTGGTGTCCAAGAAAGCAGGGCAACCACAGCAGGCACTGCAAGAGCTCTGCTGTCCCTCGAAGAGGTAGCAAGCATGCAGCAGAAGCAGAGAAACAGCTGTCCGGGGGGGTCCCTTTAAGCACGTGTCTCTGCTAGGGTCTGGCACCAGCACTCAGAAGCTACTGGTGACCTAAAGCCCTGCCTGAAGTGGTTCTGGGTGGCCTTTTATGTGAGACAGTGTCCAATCAGTCTGGATGCTCTTTTAAAAAAGCAGATCACTTTTTTCGATGCACTTTGGAAGTGTGGATGCTCTCTTCTGGAAAAACTTCTTCCAAGAAAAGCCTGCAGTCTAGACATAGCCTAAGACAGCCACCTAAAACATGTTACATATACACATTCACAAAACTTCTCTACTTAATATCTTTATACGACATGTACTTCTCAAAGGCCCAAATCGGAACCATGGTTCCATCTTGCCGGGAATTGTACGCACATACACGGAAATTGTACGCACCTCCCCCCCCCCGAAATTAATATGGTATTTGATATACCTCAAAAATATTTATGGATATTTTAAGTGTAGGTCATTTGCTATACATTTTGGAGGTCTTTACTATTCATTCAGGCCAAGTCTACACTGCAGGGTTTTTGTGCAAAAACTTCTTGTGCAAAAGTGCGTCCACATCTCAAAGCGCATGCCTTTTGTGATGCGCTTTTGCACAAGAGAGCGTCCACACTGCATGGACACTCTTGCACAAGGAAGCTCTGATGGCCATTCACAGATTGGCCATAAGAGCACCTGTGCTTTTTCAGATAGGCTCTTTTTGCACAAGAAACCTTTGTGGAGCATCCACATATGCCTTTTGGCACAAGAGCTCTAGTGCAAAACAGAATTATGCCTCATAGAAGGAGGTATACCTACACCGCAAAAACCCCTCTGTTCTGTTGATTGACTGTAGATTTTCTTGCGCAAAAACGCGCTTGAGGTATGGACGCTCCACGGGCTTTTGCGCAAAAACCTTGTAGTGAAGATGTAGCCTCAGTGAATGATCTAAAGCCCATTGAAGCCAGTGGAAAGACTCCATATGATATCAGTGGCCTTTGGATTTGGCTGCATGGGTGAGAGTCTGCCCACAAAGATGTAGCATAAATTGGTGCATGTCAGGCATGATCAGCTCTCATGCTTGAGTTTGTAGCCAGCCAAGGGCCAGATTTATGAAAGGTAACTGGCAAAGCATATTTTGTATGAGAGAGAGCAGGATGAGGGTCTGGGTGCTTGAAGGTTGAGAAGTTTGTTTTCCCCTGGCTCTTTTAAAAGGATACTGTGATCTGTGAATAAAAATAGAGCAGCCTTCTTCTTTTATAGAGATTTTGCTGGGAAAGCTCAATTTAGAAATCAAGACAGATTGATGCTGTTCTCAGAGAGTGCAGATAGGCGGATTTTAAACTGTAAACCAGGAGTACTTATCTGCTGAATTTTTTGTCTTTCCATTGCATCTATCCAATGCTAATTTTAGGTCTGCTTCCTTCCTATCCTGTTTTGTTTTTCCTCCCATTCAGCACTGATTTCCCATTACACTGTGTCCTTTTAGTACATATTTTGCACTTATGACGCATCTGTTCTCATTTTGCTCCTGTGAGTGCCTAAAAGATAGCTAAATTCATCTCTAAGGATGAGTGCTGAACAGGTGCAAAATAAGACCAAAAGTAATGAAATGGGAGGAAGAAATCACAGAATTTTGCTCAGTCAGGATTTTCCTAATATATGTAAAGCCATCACTCAGGCACTACAAGCTTCTCATTTATGCCGTTTGAAAAGTGAAATCTTTTGACTTAACACATTGTAAGGAAATTCGGAAGTGGGAGATATTTGTTCTCTGTAGCTGATTGTCAGAGCTTTGTTAGCATATCTGGGGGATTTAAAGCCTGTATTGGGGAAACAAAATACAGGACTATGTAGCACTTTAAAGACTAACAAGATGGTTTATTAGGTGATGAGCTTTCGTGGGCCAGACCCACTTCCTCAGATCAAATAGTGGATCGGGGAAAGACTCTTTTTAATCCAAGAGGCAATACAGAAAATATAAATGTATATAGTATTTCAGAGAGCAATTAAATTTATTATTTCATTATCAGAAACAGCTTTGAATATTATTTTGGAGCAACTCATTTGTACAGAGAACGTCACATGAGTTAATATACTGTGCCATGTTAATATGCAGGTTGTACCTCCCTAAACTGGAACTCTTTGGTCTGGCAACATCTGTGGTCCAGCAGGAATATGGATGTTCCTGAACCACAGAGCCCAGGCACAGGGAAGTCTGGTGGCTGGGCTGAGAGCACGACAGGAGGTCCAGCAACTCGTCAGGGGACCTATGATGAGGGGACAAGTGGCTCAGTGGGGAACTCTGGCCTGGTTGCTGTGTAACTGCAACCCTAGTGGGGCTGGCAGTGACTGGGGAACTCTGGCACTGGTGGCAGTGGGACTGGTGGTGGCTGTGGAGCTCCACCCTGGAGAGGCCTGGCCAGGTAGGCTGCAGGGGGGCTGGTGCCAGAGCCCAGAAGCTGTGGGGTCAGGCCGGGGCTGAAGCCCAAATCTGGGGGCAGCGGGGCTAGGCTCAGGCCAGAAGCAGTAGGAAGGGGGGGCAGCGGACTGGGATGACAATAGCATGGGACCTCCCCTGCTCCGGCAAATCCCCTTGTTTGTGACTGGTCAGGACCCAAGGGTGCTGGACAAGGGAGGTCTAACCTGTACTATCTTGATTCTGATTTCACTGACATACATTTTTCACTTCCATAGTGCTGCTTTCCTCTGACACGTCTCTCGCAACATAAACCACCTGTAGCTAGTTCCTGCAGACTACCACCACCATATGGCATTATCCCTGGCTGTGTTTTGGCTCTGATTTCTAACCACAGCAGTTTCTACCCCCTGTCTACTCTGTGCTGGTATAATGGCCCCTAGGAGCAGAACTTTAAGGACTAATGTAGAAATTTGTTAATGAGGTTCTTAGGCTTGTATTATTCAGGAAGAGAGACTAGATCAGTGGCTCTCAACCTTTCCAGACTACTGAAGATCTTTCAGTAGTCTGATTTGTCTTAAACACTTAAGAACATAAGAAGGGCCATACCGGGTCAGACCAAAGGTCCATCTAGCCCAGTATCCTGTCTTCCAACAGTGGCCGATGCCAGATGCCCCAGACAGAGTGAACACAACATGGAATCATCAAATAATCCCTCTCCGGTCACCCATTCCCAGCTTCTGACAGAGGCTAGGGACACCATTCTTACAGATCCTGGCTAATAAGTATTGATGGACCTACCCTCCATGAATGTATCTAGTTCTTTCTTGAACCCTGTTAAAATCCTGGTCTTCACAACCTCCTCTGGCAAGGAGTTCCACAGGCTGACCATGTGCTGTGTGAAGAAAAACTTTTGTTTGTTTTAAATCTGCTACCTATTAATTTTGTTTGGTGACCCCTACTTCTTATGTTCTGGGAACAAGTAAATAACATTTCCTTATTCACTTTTTCCAAACCAGTAATCATTTTATAGACCTGTCTCATATCCCCCCTTAGTCTCCTCTTTTCTAATCTGAAAAATCCCAGTCATTTAATCTCTATTCATATGGGACCCATTCCAAACCCCTAATAATTTGTGTTGCCCTTTTCTGAACCTTTTCCAATGCCAACATATCTTTTTTTGAGATGAGGTGACCACATCTGTATGCAGTATTCAAGATGAGGGCATACCATGGTTTTATATAGAGGCAATAAGATGTTCTCTGTCTTATTCTCTAACCCCTTTTTAATGATTCCTAACATTATTTGCTTTTTTGACTGCTGCTGCACATTGAGTGGATGTTTTCAGAGAACTATCCACAATGACTCCAAGATCTCTCTTGAGTAGTTGTAGCCAAATTAGTCCCCATCGTATTTATGTACAGTTGGGATTTTTTCCCCCAAGGTGCATTACTTTACATTTATCCATATTAAATTTCATTTGCTATTTTGTTGCCCAATCACTTAGTTTTGTGAAATCTTTTTGAAGCTCTGATAGTCTACTTTGGTCTTATCTATCATGAGCAGTTTAGTATTATCGGCAAATTTTGTCACTTCACTGTTTACCCCTTTCTCCAGATGATTTATAAATAGGTTGAATAGGATTGATTCCAATACAGACTCCTGAGGGATACCACTAGTTAACCTCGCTCCATTCTGAGAACTGACCATTTATTCCTACCCTTTGTTTCCTGTCTTAACCAGTTATCAGTCCATGAAAGGATGTTCCCTCTCATCCCATGACAGCTTATTTTACTTAAGAGCCTTTG
Source organism: Pelodiscus sinensis (assembly GCF_052426305.1). Classification (NCBI taxonomy): domain Eukaryota; kingdom Metazoa; phylum Chordata; order Testudines; family Trionychidae; genus Pelodiscus; species Pelodiscus sinensis. The sequence goes on from NC_143053.1 coordinate 159,926,048, forward strand.
GTGAGGGACCTTGTCAAATCTAAGTACACAGTATCAACTGGATCATCCTGTCCACATGTTTGTCGACCCCTTCAAAGAACTCTAGTAGATTAGTAAAGCATGATCTCCCTTTCCGTGTTGACTTTTCTCTAACATGCGTGAATACAATCTGGTAGCAGTGACTTGTTACTGCTATGTTTATCAATTTGTACCAAACCTCCTCTAATGACACCTCAGTCTGGGACAATTCCTCAGATTTGTCACCTAAAAAGAACGGGCCAGGTTTGGGAATCTCCCTAACATCAGTCGTGAAGACCGAAGCAAAGAATTAATTTAGTTTCTCCAAAACGACCTTATTGTTTTTGAATGCTCCTTTGGCATCTCGATTGTCCAGTGTCCCAACTGGTTGTTTAGCAGACTTCCTGCTTCTGATGGCCTTAAAAAACATTTTGTTATTACTTAGAGAGTTTTTGGCTCAATATTCTTCTTACTCCTTTTTGGTTTTTCTTATTATATTTTTACATTTATTTTGACAGAGTTTATGTTCCTTTCTACTTTCCTCACTAGGATTTAACTTCCACTTTTTAAATGCCTTTTTATCTCCCACTGCTTCTTTTACTTCGTTGTTAAGCTATGGTGGCACTTTTTTGTAGCAAGGCCAGCAACTTGACAGGTATCAGAATGGAGCCCCCATCTCTAGTCCCCACCCCCCAAAAAAACTTTGCCCGGCACTGCTCTCCAGAAGGCGCTTCTTTGGGGACCAGGTCCTGCATCTTCTCTGGTGAGAGCCTCTCTCTCTCTCTTCTGGCCAGCTCTTTATATGCTGGGCTGCCCCAACAACTTTAATTGGCTACTAAAAAACCTCTTCTTAATGGGCCAGGGCAGTGCACAAGCTCCCTCCTGCCTGCATTTACTCCTTCTGGCCAGTGTGGTGCAATCGCCCCACCACACCTTAAATTGATGACTTTGTGAACCTAGACCATGTCTGTGAATGATATAGTTGTGCTGAAGCCCCTGGCCTATGTCACAATTGGTGGGGCACTCAAAACTCATTTTGTCTGCTTTTTCCTTTTCCTAGCATCAGATAGTCTGTCCCATTGACTTACAGTGGATTTATGCCTGATTTGCACCCATATAATCCAGATTCATCTCAGGCCCATTATTTTTAAAAAATAGAATGAGCTTTCCTTTCATAAGAAAAGCATTGAGTTGCTAATGTAATCTGGGTGATATTGACCTCTGTGCAGAGGGCCAGCAAAGGGCCTATGTTATGTATAGTCCTAGTCCTCACCCAAGGTCACCTTTTCAGCAGCTTACACCAGACACAGCACTCCCTACGTATTCTGTCCACAGACAGTTTTACTTTTTTTAATTAGTAAATTTTAATTTCAATAAATGCTTCTTACTGAAAGAATCCCAAACTTCTATGACAGTGTCATAGTGATAGAAGGGAGCTAAAGATGGAAAAGTCCACTTAGTGTGGTCCCTATTCTCAATCTGAATCTGACTCCCCACATATTTGATCCACAGTGCTCATGGTAGAGTAAAGAGTAGGAGGGAAACATTCGCTAATCATGAGAATGGATGCTTGAGACTAGTTTGTGCTTGGTCCTTAAAGCCTGGTCTTCACTACAGGAGGTCAAATTAAGATACGCAACTCCAGCTATGTTAATTATGTGGAGTCAACATCTTAAATTGTGTTTCTGCAGCATTCACACAATGAGAGGTCAATGAAAGCAAACACTCCCGTTGGCTTCCCTTACTCCTCCTGAGGATTAGGTGCATTGGTGCTGATGGGGGTGCCCTTTAAGTTTGATTTAGTGGGTCTTTACTAGCCCCGCTAAATTGAACCCCGGAAAATAGATTGCAGCAGTGCTGATCTTACACATAGTGAAGACATAGTCTAAGTGTTTCTACGGAGAGGAGACAGCACAATGAGATTTTTGCATGTTGCACCCTGTATCATGCACAAATCCAAGCACAATGTTAGCAGCCCTTTCTAGTGACCCTGGAAAGCAAGCCACCTGTCACAGGGTGACCTTGCTTGCCACCTCCGGAGGACAGGGGTAGGACCCCAAGTCTCTATGTACAGTCATGGGTTGGCCCTTTAAAGCAGGGCCCACTGGCCGAAGTCCCTAGGCAAAGCTGATGACTTTTTTTAAATACAGGGCCCACTGGCCTGAGTCTCTATACACAGTCAGTGACTATCCCTTTAACACAAGGCCCACTAGCCTGAGTCTCTCTGTCCAGTCTGGTTGGCTCTTTAAGGCAAGGCTGAAGGGTCTGCGATGGAAGGTCATGGGGTGGGGATGGAGACACCCCTAGTAGGGGGAACCCGGGCCCACCCTACTCTACTGGGTCCTGGCCCAGGGCCCTGTGACTGACAAGACGACCCACCGCTCCCTTGGCAGGGAATCCATCCAAACGTGCTGAGGTTCTCGGGGTGGAAGAGGCTGCTCCTGTACCCTCCCTGAGCCACTTCCTACCTGGTTTGATGGGGTATCTTCCCACATTCTCACAAGGTCCTCCAATTTCCCGGGGGTTGTTCCTCCCTCGTAGGCAACAGTGGAAAGCAGGGTCATGGGGGCAGGGCTCTTTTAGCCAGGGTAACCCGGCTAAATCCTGTGAGTTCAGTGTGGGGCTGGCTCACCCCATCACACCACCCAAGGAAAAAAAGCATCATTCCTACACTACACAGGCCTTTGGTAGCATTCTGTGCAGAAAATTATTAAATATGCAGAGGGTATGTGCATGTGTGTATGTAAGTGTAAGAGACAGACAGATGAATGCAATGCTAAGCCAATAATTTATTTTTTTAGTCCTGAACTTAAACTACATTTTTCAACGTTTCTTGCTGCAGTGGAAGTTGAAAAGTATTTTGAGTAGATTCTAAATGACATTTTAACAAATGAAACAACACTTCTGAACGAGATTTTTGTTTTGGCGGAGACTATTAGCTGAATTCATTCCAAATTTGTGATTAATTTCAGTACCCCCCAAAAGGGTTCATAAAGTACAATTCAGCAAAAAAATAAATTTTTAGATTCAATCTTGTCCTGCTTCCTTTCTAGGTTCATCAATTAGAGTGCCTCCTTTCCTATAATCCAAGAACGTCCTACTCTTGATCACAGAGATCCCATATTGCTCAGATGAACATTTGTTTTATGCTAGTGATTCATGTTTGTAACCACTGTGAGCAATCATGGAGCAAGGAGTTTTCCTGTTGGGAAAAACTAAGTCAAATCCTATTCAGGCTAGATTGGTTTTCTATAGTTTTCGGTTTCTTATTTTCTACCCATCACAAGGGTATGTCTACATTTCATTCCTCTTCTGAGAGAGGAATGCAAATGTAGACACCCAAAATTTCAAATGAAGCAGGGATTTAAATATCCTGCACTTCATTTGCATAATCATGTTATGGCACTATTTCGAAATAGTGCCATTTCGAGAGAAAAACGGGGTTATTTCAAGATAAACCCTTCCCTCGACATAACCCTTAGTCCTTGTGAACAAGGAAGAGGAACTGCATTCCTCTCTCGGAAGAGGAATGAAATGTAGACATACCCATGGCAGTTTGTTCGTGTATGCCCTTTGCCCACAAACATTCATTAGTCTGAAGGACAGAAAATATATTACATCTACTTTACAGGTGTGCAAACTAATGCAGAGAGAAATGAAGGACAACATTTCCAAACTTAGCTAAAATTAGATGCTTATATCTGTTGTGGCAGGGTCAGTCCCACTCCTGGGCCCCTGACCCCTGTTCAGCTCACTGTCCCACAGTCTAGGAGTCACAGTATATATGGTTCACTCATCTTGGTTTGAGATTTGTTGTCTCCCTGTAGTCTTTAACAAGGTTGATGCTGCTCTCTTGGCTCCTCCAGTGTCTTTCTCTCTCCAAACTCCTCCTCCACCCTCCAAAATTCCTTCTCAGCTCTCTCTCTCTTCCCTCACCCACAGGGAGAGTTCTTAAATAGGCCTCCAGGCAGCCCCAATTGGTTTCACCTGGGCCTTAATTGATTTTGCAGCCACTCTGTCTCAGCTGACCCTAATTAGCCAGGATTGCTGACTCTCTCTGCAAGAGCTGCCTCTTTCCCCTTCCACCAATCTCTTTCACATGCTGTATCTCCTGACTTTGAGGTGCTTTGCTGCCCAAGAAGGGGGACCTCCACAATCTGAGGAACTGGCGTCCCGTCTTGCTCCTCAGCACGGACTGTAAAATCGTCGCCAAAGCCATTTCCTTGAGACTCAAGTCCGTGCTGGCGGACGTGGTCCATCCAGACCAGACCTACACCATCCCGGGCTGTACCATCTTCGACAACCTTTATTTGGTCTGGGATCTCCTAGAGCTAGGGTGTAGGGATGGTCTGTCGTTCGCCCTCCTGTCCTTGGATCTATACGGTCTAATGCCGAGGAGAAGGCGTTCGACTGGATGGACCACGGGTATCTCCTGGGCACTCTGCGAGCCTTCAGCTTCGGGCCCCGCTTTGTGGGCTTTCTCCAGGTGCTGTACGCTTCCACAGAGTGTTTGGTCAAGCTCAACTGGACCCTGACCTCACTGGTCAGCTTCAGGCAGGGTGTACGTCAAGGCTGCCCGCTGTCAGGCCAGCTGTATACTCTGGCCGTCGAGCCCTTCCTCCGTCTCCTTCGCAAGAGGTTGACAGGGTTGGTGCTCCATGAGCTGGAGATGCGGCTGGTCCTGTCGGCGTATGCTGACAACGTGCTCCTCGTGGTCCAGGACCCGGGAGACCTGGCACGGGTGGAGGCCTGCCAAGCCGTCTGCTCGGCGGCCTCCTCCTCCCGGGTCAACTGGGTCAAGAGCTCTGGCCTGGTGGTAGGGGCCGGGTGGCAGGCGAGCTCCCTCCTGCCCGCGCTTCAGGCCATCAGGTAGAGCATGGGTCCGCTGCTCTATCTCGGCATTTTTCTCTCTGCCATGCATCCCTCTTCGTCGGAGAACTGGCAAGGTTTAGAGTCCAGGGTGGCTGGGCGGTTGTGGAGATGGACAGGACTGCTCTGGTGCCTCTCCCTGTGTGGTAGGGTACTGGTGCTTAACCAACTAGTTCTGTCCATGCTCTGGCACTGTCTCAGCACCCTGGTCCTGCACCCGGGTTTCCTGGATCAGATCCAGCAGCTGCTGCTGCGGTTCTTCTGGCCAGGACTGCATTGGGTCTCTGCAGGGGTTCTCCATCTTCCCCTGGAGGAGGGAGGGCAGGGCCTGACGTGTTTGTGCACGCAGGTTCGTGTCCTCCACCTCCAGGCCCTGCAGAGGCTCCTATTTGATGCAGGTAGTCTGGCGTGGAGCACGCTGGCGCACGTTTTCCTACGCCACTTCCGATGGCTCCGATATGACCAGCAACTCCTTTATTTGAGAGGTCTTCCGCGAGACCTCTCCGAGCTGCCGGCCTTCTACGAGGACCTCCTCTGGGTCTGGAAGCTGCTAGATGCTACCAGGTCCTTGGGAGCCACCGTGGGGGCAGACCTCCTCGCGGAGCCCCTGCTACACAATCCCCATCTTCATGTGCAGGTGGCAGAGTCCTCCTCGGTGCGCCGGAGGCTGGTCCTGGCAGAAGTCACAAGGATCGGAGACCTCCTGGACTATGACCGGGGAGACTGGGTGGATCCTCGGGCGCTCGCCCAGCACATGGGGCTCTCCACCCTACATACTCCCCGGCGTGTACTTCAGGAGGTGAAGGACGCTTTGCCGCCTACCACTCGGGTTTATCTTGAGAGGATGCACCCTGCTGCCCCTCACCCCTGGCCCACCCAATCTATCCATTGGCCCTAAAACCCGCATACCTCCCCAACCGCCTCCCCCTCGTCACCCGAGCCGGCTGCATTCGTTGCAGCCGGTCCCCTTCGAAACCATGCCAAAGCGTCACCTGTATATGCTCGTGCTTCACACGCTCCACTTCCCCACCCTCGTGTCCCGCCCAGACACCAAGTGGCAGGACCTCCTACCACCAATAGAGAGTGAGGAGCCCAGGTGGGCCAGTCTCTATTCCACCTTGGTTCCATGGCCCACCGGGGACACCAGCTGGAGAATCCTGCACAGAGCTGTGAGCACGGGCGTATATTTGGCATGGTTCACTGTTGTCAATCCCGCTCAGGCTTCACGAGGCCCAGACGAGCGTGCGGGTGCCACTGCTACCACCAAAAGCGGCAAGGCTGGGCCTGCGGAGGAGAGGGTGGCGGGGTCAGTGACAGGACTCGGACAGGGCCTACCTCAGGGGAAGGTTTCCCCTTCCCAAGCTGCCCAGCCCCTGTCTTCCCTCGCCCTCCCACCGCTGCCCTTGCCCCCTGGCTCTTCCCCTAATCAGGCCCAACATTCCTCTTCTGAGGGCTGGGAAGTTGCCATGGGGAGGTGCCGCAAATGAGCCTGACATTCCACCCCACCTACTGAAGGGGAAGATACCCTCCTTCAGCCTTTAGGGGTGGGCGTCGGAGGGAGCCATCCCCTCCCTCTGAGCCCCCCGGACGCTTCACAGCACCATGAGGCAGCTGAGGTGGCTGCGGTGGTTGTGGAAGGGGTAAATGCCTCCCTCCCGGAGTCCCTGCAAGAAGGAGTGTCCACAGGGGACTCTCCCACCGTCCCCACCTCCACTGTGAGGGTGACCGCTGACCCTGCCGCCAACAAGGGCAACCACGTGACGGTGGACAGCGGGCTCGCCTTCCTCTCCCAAGAGGTAGAGGCCTTAGGGTTAATCCCGGCTGCCTCAGAGGGGGATCAACATGCCTTGGAGGGACAACTGTTGGCCTCTCCTTCCCCTTCCAGCCTGATGCTCTCCCTTTTCCCTGCCTCCAGGTTGTCCCAGGGTGTAACCAACTGCCCAGCCATCGGCAGCACTTTGGCCACCGAACCCCTGAGGGATCCTAGCGGGCGGGAGTTCCCATCATTCCCCATTACCCCTGACGCTGGAGCCTCCGGCTCTGCACTCTTAGTGGTGCTGGAGCCTGGTGCTGGGGAGACACTAACTTCCCCCACCACTGCCACCGATCCCTCACCCTGCGAGGAGACACCGCAACCCGGTGCCTCTATCGCTGAGGCTTCTGACCTTACTCCTGCTCCCTGTTCAGCCCCTCTCCCAACCGAATTTCCCGCTTCTCTTCCTGCTCCCCCCTCCTTGTCTGCTTCCTAATCCCTCACCTCTTCCTCCCCCTACTCCCCTTCCTCCTCTTCCTCCTTTCCCCAATCCCTTCCCTGACCTCTTTTCCTCCCTTTACACTGTTACTGCTGCCTCCGGGGCTGCCACATTTAGCTCAGACGTTGGCACCTGGGAGGCGGTTTTTGTTTCTCCCTATCCCAGCACATTTGGAGCTGTTCTCCCTCTGCCACTACCCCTGTCGTCATCCCAGCAGAGACTTCAGAATCTACCCCTTCCTGCTTCTCCATGTAGGATCTAATGATATGACCAAGAATGACCTTGAGCTGGTCACAACAGATTATGTAGCTCTGGAAAGAAGGATCAAGGAATTTGAAGCACAAGTGGTGTTCTCGTCCATCCTTCCGGTTGAAGGAAAAGGTCCAGGTAGGTATTGTCAAATTGACGAAGTAAATGCGTGGTTGCGCAGGTGGTGTCAGAGAGAGGGCTTTGGTTTCTTCAACCATGAAACTCTGTTCCGGGCACAAGGATTGTTAGGAAGTGATGTGATCCACCTAACCAAGGGTACGTCTACACTACATCCCTATTTCGGACTAGGGATGCAAATGGAGACGACCGCAGTAGTTAGTAAAGTGGGGATTTAAATATCCCGCACTTCATTAACATGATCTCGCCGGTGTGCTAGTTTGAATCACAGCTGATTCGAACCAGGAAGTGCGCACTGGGACGCGTTAGTTCGGACTAAAGCCCTCCTCAAATAGACTTCAACTACAATAAGAGTTTTTCTTCCAAGTTCTGATCTTGTCTCCTTCGTTGATTCTATAATTCTATCTAGTAACCTTAACAAGAAACCTGATTTTCAAAGTGCTAAATATCCATAACTCTCGGTGAAGTCTGTGGGTACTTAATACCCTTATCTCACAATCTGTTCTCTAAGGATACATCTACACAGTACGCTTAATTCAAAATAAGGTATGCAACTTCAGCTACTTCAATTGCCACACCCTTAGAGCCCCGACCAGGGTTGTTCTATCTATTACCCAAGATCCACAAACCTGGAAATCCTGGACACCCCATCATCTCGGGCATTGGCACTCTCACTGAAGGACTGTGTGGATATGTGGACTCTCTACTCAGACCCTACGCCACCAGCACTCCCAGTTATCTCTGTGACACTATGGATTTCCTGAGAAAACTACAATGCATAGGTGATCTTCCAGAAAACACCATCCTAGCCACCATGGATGTAGAGGCCCTTTACACAAACATCCCACATGCAGATGGAGTACAAGCTGTCAGGAACAGTATCCCTGATGATGCCACAGCACAACTGGTGGCTGAACTCTGTGAATTTATCCTCACACACAACTATTTCAGATTTGGTGATAATATATACCTCCAGACCAGTGGCATTGCTATGGGCACCCTCATGGCCCCACAATACGCCAACATTTTTATGGCTGACCTGGAACAACGCTTCCTCAGCTCTCGTCCACTTACGCCCCTTCTCTACCTACGCTACATCGATGACATCATCATCATCTGAACCCATGGGAAGGAGACTCTGGAAGAATTTCACCATGATTTCAACAGCTTCCACCCCACCATCAACCTCAGCATGGACCAGTCTACACGGGAGGTCCATTTCCTGGACACCATGGTGCAAACAAGTGATGGTCACATCAATACCACCCTATACCAAAAGCCTACCAACCACTATGCTTACCTGCATGCCTCCAGCTTCCATCCCGGACACACCACACGATCCATTGTTTACAGCCAAGCACTGAGGTACAACTGCATATGCTCCAACCTCTCAGACAGAGACCTACATCTTCAAGATCTTCAACAAGCATTCTGTAAACTACGATACCCACACAAGGAAGTGAGGAGACAGATTGACAGAGCCATATATGTACCTAGAAGCCTCCTGCTACAGGACAAGCCCAAGAAAGAAACCAGCAGAACACCACTGGCCATCACCTACAGTCCTCAGCTAAAACCTCTCCAACGCATCATTAGTGATCTACAACCCATCCTGGACAATGATCCCTCGCTTTCACAGGCCTTGGGAGGTAGGCCAGTCCTTGCCCACAGACAACCTGCCAACCTGAAGCATATTCTCACCAGCAGCTACACACCGCACCATAATAACGCTAACTCAGGAACCAATTCATGCAACAAACCTCGGTGCCAACTCTGCCCACATATCTACACCAGCGACACCATCACAGGACCTAACCAGATCAGCCATGCTGTCACTGGTTCATTCTCCTGCACATCTACTAACGTAATATATGCCAACATGTGCCAACAATGCCCCACTGCTATATACATCGGCCAAACTGGACAGTCCCTACGTAAAAGAATCAATGGACACAAATCTGATATTAGGAATGGCAACATACAAAAACCTGTAAGGGAACACTTCAATCTTCCTGGACACACAATTGCAGATCTAAAGGTAGCCATCCTGCAGCAAAAAAACTTCAGGACCAGACTTCAAAGAGAAACTGCTGAGCTACAGTTCATCTTCAAGTTTGACACAATCAACTCTGGATTAAACAAAGACTGTGAATGGCTTGCTAACTACAAAAGCAGCTTCTCCTCCCTTGGAATTCACACCTCCAGATCAGCTACTAGAAGTGGGCCTCATCCTCCTTGATTGGATCCACCTCGTCATCTCCAGCCTGATTCTAGCCTGAATATTTATACCTGCCACTGGAAATTTTCACTACATGCATCTGACGAAGTGGGTCTTTGCCCACGAAAGCTTATGCTCCAACATTTCAGTTAGTCCATAAGGTGCCACAGGGCTCTTCGCCGCTTTTGCAGTTTCAGACTAACACGGCTACCCCTCTGATACTTCAATTGCCTAGCTTATTTCGAAATAGCTTATTTTGAAATTGAGAGCATCTACACAGCTCTTATTTCAAAATAGAGCACGCTTCTTCTGACTTCCCTTACTCCTTGTATAATGAGGGTTACAGGAGTCAGAGTAAGATCCAGCTTGACAGTATTTCAACATTATTTCAAAATAACTGCCTACTGTGTAGACATGGACTAAGTTATTTTGAAATAATGCTAATTGTTGCTGTGTAGATGTACCCGAAGAGCTATCTTTCCTCTATCTGCTTAACTTCCTCATAACTTTTTAGTTAATGGTCAAATTATCTTATAGGAGCCTTTCCCAGTGTGCTCTTTGGGAAGCTGTCTTTTTTCCCACCAACTTTCTCTTATAGCTGTTTTGAATACAGGCAGTTCCCGGGTTACGTACAAGATAGGGACTGTAGGTTTGTTCTTAAGTTGAATTTGTATGTAAGTCGGAACTGGTACATATTGTAGGGGAAACTCTAGCCAAACATTTCTCCAGAGCTCAGTTTTATTCTCCCACACCTCACTTCCCTCAGTCCTTTATTCTCAAGCTGAGGTGTCTGCTGAGAAAAGCCGCTCCGCGTCTCCCTGGTCTGCGGGGGGAGGAGGATGCTAGCTTCGCGTCTCCCTGGTCTGCTGGGGGGAAGCCGCTAGTGCGGGGTTGCCTCACCCCATTTGTAAGTAGGGATCTGATGTAAGTTGGATACATGTAACCTGGGGACTGCCTGTATTGTACATCTGCTGTTTGTGCTTTCCTCCCTTGTGCCTGGAAAGAATGTGTAGGATCTCTTTCACTTTCTTTTTTCTCATTCCTGGTCATCACAATAACTAGAGAATGTATGTCTATATTTATAAATTTTTCATATTTTTGACACACATGATTTTTAGACTAAAAGTGAGGATCTCAATCCAAAATGTAGCATTTTTGCATTTATTATACAAATAGATTCAGAAGAGAATCCTTTGGACTTTGCTTTAAGGAAAGTTTATTTCAAGAAGAGATCTTATTAGACAAAACCATTGTAAAACCTTTCTGTTTGCACCTGGCATTGCTCTCTGTGTACTGTCATAATTGCTGAATTGCTACAAGATAGGGTGAGCTGAACGGTCATTAAGATGGTTTTTAGTGTGTGTTGACACTGCTGAAGAGATACAATACTAAAGAAAGATACATAAAAATGGGACTATTAATGACAAGATGTTTTATTGTCTGTATATATCACACAAAGTTAGATGAAGTAACTGGTCACTGTTATACCAGGAGACTGAGCTAGTCAGACCTCAGTAATCTGATTAGATCTGACAATCACTTTCTTATAAAGTTCTATGGCTTGTACTTCTGTACCAGAGCTCAGCCTAGATGATTATAATGGTCCCTCCAGACTTAACGTCTGCCAACCAATTCTCCTCTGACAAAACTCTATTGATATCAATTGAACTATACCAGTAGATAATTCAATCCCATGAATTTAATGTTGAGAGTGAAGAATGACTGCAGAGTGCTGATGACAGATGCTTCGTTTTCTATCTGTTGGGTTTTATGTAATCAATATGGTGAACTTTTTAAAGCAGAGAAAACGAAGCTTTTCCTTTCTAGTCAACATAATTAGGCTTTTATTTGGTTTGTTCAATATTAATTGGTCTATTGCCATCTGTACCTCTGCATGCATCAATGGACTGCTTTCGCTCTTTGCATGCCTCTTTCTCAGCTGTTCTCCAAGATGCAGTCAAGTAATTTGCATCAATAATCTAACATTTCTGAAGCAGCAAAAACATGGGAGTTAAATGGAAAGCAATAAAACAGTGTTTCTTAAATTGTGTTCTGCGGCACAGCAGTGTGCCACGAGGCAGTTGGAGGTGTGCCGCAGAGAACAACAGAATTCAAAATGGCCACCCTTAAAGAGGCAGGTTACTTTTTTTCTCTAACTTTCCTCTGACCCTGTCTTTCCCTCAATAACTTTCTCCCAAATCTTTTCCCTCCAACTTTTTTTTTTGGCTCAACAAAAAATCCTTGGTGTTCCCTGTAAAAAAAAAATTGTTTGGTGTTCCTCGGTCTTAAAAAGTTTAAGAAACACTGCAATGCAATGTCTGAATAGAACAGAGAGGGAAAAACATCCTGAGCAAATATCAGGGCTGTAAAGTACCCATATCCAAGTCACTGGGAAGATGGCCAATTAAAAGATACTTTCAGTGTGCTTTTCTCGGTGGTAGCTAGCAGAGATTTATGAATCTGGTACCAGTGGAAAGGTAAAAGATTCAAGTCCATTAGCTCAGGTATCAGAAATGTATTGCTTTTAGATCCACCTGTCTTGTCATCAGTCTCCACTGCTGATTGGAGTGCTATATGGATTACTCAGTGCCAAAATTTACATTTTGGGGGGCAAAGGCAGTAAGGTTGTTACATCTTCTGTATGCGTTTGACAGGTGCATGTGCAGTCAAATATCAGAGCTGCTTTCCACAGTCTTACGACAATATTGTTAACTACAAATGCAAGAATCAATGGCCTTTGTTTAAAAAAATACCTGAGGAGCTTGAGAGAATAAAGATACAACATCATCATCAACAACCATGGGGTCAACACCCATTGGTGTCGGATGCCTCCCTCACTATTCCTTCCCTGTCCAGTGCAGAGTGACTTAGTTTCTGTAGACTAGCTCCACACCAATCTATTCATTTTCTGTGGGGTCTGCCTCTCCTATTCGGACCATCCATTATGACGAATACCAGGGTCTTAACTTTTCTCTCGCTCATTCTGCAGATATTCCCGAATAGCTGTAACTTCTATTGTATAACCTTCTGCAGTAGGTTCTGTTTTGGCTGTATCTTCCTATATAATTCCTCAAATAAAGATACACCCAACTATTTATTGCCTAGTTTTAGGCTGCAGCTTCCAATCCATTTTAGCTTTCTTCAGTTATATATATTCAATATAAACTGGAGGCTTCTAATGGGCAAGAGCTGAAATCACAAAATCCATTAGAACAGTTGATGGGCTGGTTTAAAGGACTACACAGAGATGGTCACACATGTTTAAAGGAAATGCTCTTCCATACTTGCATGCACTCTGTGTATAGAGGTGCATCTGCTATTTCCAGTCTGATAACACAACCCAGTAATGTGTTTTGTAAATAAACCACTCAGTGCAATACTGTATGTGGGGGGCATGCACTAACCAAAAGGGAAGTAAGGCAGAGATGGAGTATGGATTCTAGTACTAAAAGTAACCCAGTTAAGCCCTTGAAATCCACTTCATTACATGAAACTACTAGGGACATTACACACATTTCCAGTAATATATATATAGTGGTAAAGAGCTGTGTCAGCTTTGAAATTGAATTTTCCCAGTCTGCTATCAGGGCACTGCCACTACCTCAGTTTCCCCCATATTTTGACTGCCCAGGATTATGGGCTGGTAATCTATTTGACTTGCAGCCTGATCAGTAAGGTTATGTCTACACAATAACATTATTTTGAAATAACTTAGTCTGCATCTACATATCAGACAGTTATTTTGAAATAATGTCAAAATACTGTCAAGCTGGAGGATTTCTTACTCCGACTCCTTTAACCTTCATTGTACTAGGAGTAAGGGAAGTTGGAGGAAGAGTGCTCTATTTTGAAGTAAGTGCTGTGTAGATGCTCCCAATTTCAAAATAAGCTACGCAATTGACATAGCTCAATTTATATAGCTTATTTTGAGTTAAGTCCTGCTGTGTAGACGCACCCTAAGAGACATTTCTTTTTGAAGAGCAAAACACTTCAACTACAATAAGAGTTTTTCTTCCAAGTTCTGATCTTGTCTCCTTCGTTGATACATGCAGGGGACAGGGAGGAGGTCTTCTCTCACACACTCAAGAAGCCTCAGAATAGGAACACCTAAAAAATGTATCTGCACAGACCAGACCTTTGGCACACGCCACTCATTGCTCCCAGGTCAGACAATTCTTTACTTGCTCCCCACAGTGTTCCACTCAGGCACCCTTTTCTCTGCCTCCATGGTCCTTCCTGGGTTGAGGGCCTACTAGAACTCATGGCTTCTCTGGGTCATTGTGCAAGAACCCTCTGCCCCTGAATAACTGCTTACCCAGAGTCACAAGCAGCTTTTTTTGTTCTCCTGTCATTGTGTCCCCAAACAGTCAAATTTTAAAGGAAAAGAAAATTGGAGCAGACCTGCACTTATAGAAATAATTAAGAGCTTCCTCAGTACAACTTAATGTGCTGGGCATGCTCACGCTATTCTCCCATCACTTGAAAAAGAAAAAGCCCAATAGAAGTACTATATTTTAATAACATCCCTATACCTTACATATACTATTATACAGAAAACTATGTTAAAAGACAATAAGGTTGGAAAATCAAGCATTAAAAAAAATTTAAAATTCCAAAAATAAGGTTACTTGTGTATACAGAGTTCTTTATATAGGAATGTTGAAAAGAAAAAAGAGAGACATTAGAAAATGGCTTTTTTGTTAAGACCATCATTTTCAGACCAGGGTGCCTAACTTTGTTTCCACTCTTACATTCATATTCAGGCATCTAAATATGATGATGAATTTTCAAAAGTGCTGGATGCTTGGGATTTATTTTGGTGCTTAAATGTGGATTCAAGAGCCTAAGATTAGAAAAGTTTTGAGGTCTTGGCCATTAAGTATAATCTCAATTATGTTCACTTATGTCATCCGCATCCAAGACCAGAAACATCAAGCAAACTTTAATGGTTAATTTTGACACTCCCACCCCCTTATGCATGGTGGGATTTAAATTGTACTTCATCCTTGTTCATTCTAAAGTTTGCTTTACACTTAGGAGATGTTGTCACAAAAATGAATGGAGAGAATATTTGTAAAAAAAATAGGGTGAAGGATAGAACAGAGCAATGAAAGTGAAAGACAATTTTGCAGAGACTGGGGAAAAAACAAGAGATGAGAAGGGTAGAAGAAAATGCTATTGCAAAATTACAGTATGGCTGTGTTTACACTGGCATGAATTTCCAGAACTGCTTAAAACGGAGTACTCTTCAGTTTTTCCGGAAAAGGAGCGTCTACGTTGGCAGGCTGCTTTTCCAGAAAAGCCCCTTTTTTGGAAAAGCATCTGTGGCCAATGTAGACGCGCTTTTCCGGAAAAGAGCCCCGATTGCCATTTTCGCGATCGGGGCTTTTTTCCGGAAAAGACTACTGGGCTGTCTACACTGGCCCTTTTCCGGAACAGTGTTCCGGAATAAGGACTTATGCCTGAGCAGGAGCAGAATAGTTTTTCCGGAACAGCGGCTGATTTTGTACAGTAGAGCGTCGTTGCTTTTCCGGAAATTCAAGGGCCAGTGTAGACAGCTCGCAGCTTATTCCGGAAAAGCGACTGCTTTTCCGGAATAAGTGGCCCAGTGTAGACACAGCCAAGGGGTGTGTCTAGACTACATGCCTCCGTCGACGGAGGCATGTAGATTAGCCAGATCGGCAGAGGGAAAGGCTTCTTTGTCCAGACTGCCCCGATCTGCCGACAATCAGCTGATCGGCAGAGCGGGGCAGCCATTTAAATTTAAATGAAGCCGCGATTATTTTAATCGCGGCTTCATTTCCCTCTGCCGATCTGGCTAATCTACATGCCTCCGTCGACGGAGGCATGTAGTCTAGACGTACCCAAGATGTTTAATTCTGTAGTTGTTAATGGGGGGGTATTTCTGTCTTTAATATAGATCATAAGCTTTCAGTTAGGGTCTGATTCAGTGCTCAAACAGACTTCAATGGGTTTTGGATTAAGATCATAGTGAAAAATATTTTTATTCTTAAGTTGAATCGCCCTTTGAAAAACTAAGTTTAAATTACAGGGAGGGAGGAAGTCTAATTAACAAACAAAAATTTGAGAGCTCAAAAACTAGTTTAAGAGATTTGCAAACCCTCCAGAGACTCCAACATTTACTTCATCTCCTTTATACTCTCCTCTTAAAAGAGGAGAAAAGCAACTTACTCAGAATACAAATTAATTTAACTCGGACTGGAGTATGTAACACAAGATGTTTTACACATAAGATGGATAAGTCTTATTCCTATAAAAGTGTGCAGGGGATTGTAAAATGCAAAGGAACCCTGGACTATTGCTGTACTTTGGGAGTAATATATTTCAGAATAAATCTACCGTTAATTATTGTCCAAAACCCAACGTTTTTCATATTCATGCTTCTTTTGTGTTCAATTTCCATAAACAAATAATTAAGTTGTACTGGTATGTATGTCCATACCAAGGAAATTTCCAAGTTGCAATCATGAGGATTATTGGCAAGACAGTTTAAAATTCATTGGTATGAAAATGTCTGATGGAACAACAGACTGGGAGAAACCAAGATTAGGAAAGGGTGGAGCAAAACCAGTGCCATGTAACTTTTCTGACCAATTGCAAGTACTAACACAGTGCCAAGAGCAAACATCACATGCTCTGAGAGCAGAAGAGTAAAGTTGATAAAAAACATAGGTGTTGTTTTTCAGCAGTTTAGTTTTTTGGAGGAAATTCCAGAAGTGAAAATCTGTATAAAAAATAGAAAATATCAGCCAAACACTGAAAAAATCAATTTAGAATGTTGCCTCAAGGGGGTTATAGTTTCTCAACAAGCAAAGCTTCCTGGTCAGAGTCAGAATTTCCATAATGCATCCCACTTTCATTTTAGAGAATGGAGTTACTTCAGCATGTAAGTCCCTGGCTATGATGCAATTTAGGACATATAATGCACAACATATATAATCTGGCTGGGGAGATTGGCCCAAATAGGAAAAACAGGGACATGGGGAAACTGCACTGCAATTCCCATGAGACATTCTGACAACATTTTGAAATTGAAACTTTTTTTAGATGAAACATTTTCTTTTTTCTGGGGAGGAAAGAGCAGTTCGTTTCTTACACACACACACACACACACACACACACACACACACACACACACACACACACACACACACACACACACACCAAGTCTTTGCAGGCCCCTGGACAAGGTTCTGCTCCGTGCTCCCAGAAGCAGGAGTGCAGGGGGGCTTGGGCAGAAGGAATAGGGCTGGGGGCAGTGAGCTCTCCATGCTATCCAGAATGTAGCATGCCCCTCCCCAGCCCTCAGAGCCAAGCAGAGCATGTGGCATGGTGCTCTGGAGGAGATTTAAAGGGCTTGGGAATCTGGCTGCTGCCGCTGCTGCAGTGACAGCTGGGAGTCCTCAGTCCCTTTCAAATACCAGGCCCTGGGGCAACTGCCCTTTCCCTTCCCCTCCCCTCGGCGGGCCTGCATGTATATCTGTATATATAGATAAACACACTACATAAGGCTTGCATCTCCCATGGGGTCTTAGATATAATATTAAACTCTGTCCTCTACTCACAGTTGTAACCATCCAAAAAGGCATTGGCTCTCAGTCAGAGCTCTGGGGCTCCTTGGGAGGAGGGCTACAAGCAGGTTTCAAGGGTCCACTAAGCACAGTTAGCATTGGACTCAAAAGGGGCCCAGGGAAGAAAGCCAAAGCCCCATTGCACAGAGATGAAGTTCTACCATCCCAGTCTGAAGCTAGAGCCTGAGGAACTTAGTTTTGTGGGGCCCCCTGTGATGCAAGGTCCCAGTTAATTGCCCTGCTTGCTACACCTTAATGTCAGTCCTGGCTTCTTGTGCACAGATGGACCAGGGAGTTTTTATAGTTTTGTGTGAGGGAGAAGGGTACTCATAAAGAACAGGGCTTAGAACCCCTGCAACAAAGGAATGGGTTACTGCAATAGCCAATTCTCTTGTACTTCTCTTCCACTACATCCCACTCACTGTCTGTTGTCCAGGATCTGCTGAGGCCAGGAGCTGGGTATGTCCAACTCCAGTCTCTATGCAAAATGCAGCCTGGTTTGTTCTAAGTGTTATGTCACCTACTACAGTATAATGACTGTTGTCTTTTATGACTGAAGAGGACATTGATGTATCAAGTCTTGTAAGTACACAGTGGTTAAGTAGGCCAATGCACGAGTACACAGTCCTTTCCACATTGAGTGCATACCTAGCTCAATATCGATGACAGCATCACAATCTGTTCTGGTTGAATTTACTACTGTTTATGACTCAGCATCCATGCCTCAAGATCTATATGGTGATTAGTCTCAAATTGAATAACCCCACCTTTGATGGCTCCTTGGCAGTATGCTCTATATGTTGTTGACACTTCCAGCTCTCAACATCAAGACTGCACTGCTTCAAGTTAGGTTTCAGTGTGTCCTTCAAACACTTTTTCTGTCCACCTTGTGTACACTAACCCACTTTCAGTTTTCTCTACAGTAACTACTTTGGCACGTGTGTAGCAGCTGTCCTTAGTGCATGACCAGCCCAACGTAAGTATGATATGATGAGCATGACTTCAATTCTTGTTCAGTGTCTGAGCTCCAAAACCTAGCTTTATCCTGCTATTTGATGTGGAATATTGCACACAATTGTCATAAATATCTAGAAGTGTGAGGTGATGCCTATTGCCAGTCTTGGTCTCATTCCCATACAAATTGGACAGCATAAGTGCTTTACAGCATTTTAGCTTGGTTTGAAGTTTAATATCATGATGATTCCAGACTCTGACTGATAGCCTGCCAAATGATGAACTGACTTTGTTGATTCAAGTTGTCAGCTCCTTGACTATAGTAGCATCATTTGACAATGTGCTGCCAAGATAGCAGAAGTCTGTAATAGCAGTCAGCTATATGTTGCTGATGGTATCTTTGATTTCATGAAGGGTTTGTCTGGTGCAGGTTGATAAATGACTTCTATCTTTTCCAGATAGATTGTCATCCCATACCCTTTTGCAGACACTGCAAATCTGTTTCTAGTCAATTAGATCTCTTCTTGTGTATGTGTCTCTGGTGCACAATCATTGGCATTTGGAAGCTCATGAAGAATTGCTTCACAGATCTGTGGAAGATCATAGTCTCTTCAGGTTGAAGAGGCTCAGAAATGTAAGGGGAAACCAAGTCTCTCTGTAGCATCTTCAAACATTTCTATTTTGAAGAGATTGAAAAAGATTGGACCAACTAAGCAGCCCTGCTTAATGTCATTAGTGACAAGAAACAGGTTAAACAAAACACCATCTACACAGTCTCATCCAAGCATTCCATTATGAAATACTCTTAAATTGGTGATTTTTTTTCCTGGACAACGAAACTTACATAGTAGTTGACAATGGTGCCAATGGTTTACTGATGCTGTTAAGCACTTTAGCCAGGTTGATGACATGTACAACAAACCTGCGGACAAGAGCCATCCAGTGGCTATAGTGGATAATGTCCCTCACCAAAGGCTCTTCAGCAAGGTAAGCAGTCATGGGATAAGAAGGAATGACCTCACAAGGATCAGTAACTGGTTAATAAAAGACAGGAAAAAAGTGTGGGAATAAATGGTCATAAAAGTCATTCCACAAGTGAGGAGACTGGACTAGATGATTCTCGAGATCCCTTCCAGTCCTACAAATTCTTTGATTCCATGATTTCTATAGTCTGTTGTCATAATCAAGACAAGTAAATAGTGGGGTCCCCCAAGGATTTGTACTGGGACGTATGTTGTTCAACATATTCATAAATGATCTGGAAAAAGGAGATGGCAAAATTTACAGATGACACAAAATTACTGAAGATAGTAAAGTCCAGACTGTGAAGAATTACAAAAGGATCTCATAAAACTGGATGAAGGGACAACAAAATGGCAGATGAAATTCAAAATTGAGGCTATGTCTAGTCTACAGGCTTCAGAAGAGACCTTTTGAAAAACTTCTTCCAAAAGAGAGCATCCACACACAAAAGTGCATCGAAAAAGCGATCTGCTTTTTCAAAAGGACAGCATCCACACTGAATGGACACTATCTCACATTTAAGCTGTGATTACTATGGATGGAGTGGCCACTAGGGCACCTGTGCTTTTTCCTCTTCTTTTAAAAGGACAACTTCTTCCCTGTCCACACACACCTTTTTCCGAAAGAGCTCTTTTGTCAGAAAAAAACCCTGTTCTTTCAATTTACTTTCAGAAGAACATGATTGCAGTGTGGATGTAACTCAGGTTTTGTCATAAAAATGGCCGTTTTTCTAACAAAACTCTGTAGAGTAGACATACCCTGAGAAATGCAAACTAATGCACATTGGAAAATAATCTCAACTATACATGAAGAATGATGGGGTCTAAATAAACTGTTACTGCTCAAAGATATCTTGGAGTCTTTGTGGATAGTTCTCTGAAAACAGCCACTTAATGCACAGCAGTAGTCAGAAAAGCAAACGGAATGTTAGGAATCATTAGGAAAGAGATAGATAATGAAGCAGAAAATATAATACCATTATATAAATCCATGGTACTGCTACACTTCGGATACTGTGTGAAGTTCTGGCCATCCAATATGAAAAAAAGGATATAATTGGCAAAAATACAGAGGAAGGCAACACAAATCATGAGGGAAATGAAAATGTTTTCATATGAAGAGAGGTTAGAAAGATTGGGAAATTTGACAGAAATGCCCCCAAATGTCAAATAGCAAATATGCAAATGAAACCAGGACAATTCAGTCATTTTCCTTAGTTTATAAACAGGAAATATCACAGCTGTAGTCAGAGAGAGGCTAATTGACTATTCCGATGACTGGTCTGATGCATTATAGCTGTTGATATGTTCCTATGTTCAGCTATAAACCCACTCTCTGTAGAAGTTCAGAACTTAAAAAAAATAATCTTTTTCACAAGGAGAGACTGTAGCTGTTTACTTCAGAGAGGAGATAAAAAAGAGTATCCTGTTAAGACTAAGTATTTTAATTTCCTTTTTATTTTATGGTCTTTTGACTAGCTACTTCATGTTGTTAAGCCTGTTCCAAACTTTGGTGCAAAAGTCTTAGTTTTTGGCATTAATCCTCACTCTCGCTATCAAATTTGATTAATATATTTATATTGTCATCTGCAATATTAACCATAATGAATGCTATTATGTGACAAACATTTAGAATCATAAAAAGATTCATTGTCTTCTAACATTGAACAAGAAACTTTACTTGTATGACACCAGTGAGATCTTCCTTAAATCTACCCCCTCTCTCTCTCTCTCTCTCTCTGATTCAGTTATTCTCTTAAAAAAATCTCTCTCAGCCAACTGCAGTATTGCCCAGGGGGTTTCAAACTGTGAGTCACTTGTTTACCTGTGCCATTGTATTGGAGATTGCAGCTACCATTGGTCATAGATTGCTGTTCCTGGGCAATAGGAGCTGCAGTAAGCAGGAGCTGCAATCACCCATACCTGCAGTGGCAGAGGTAAACAAAGAGTTTTTGTGGCCAGCTAGTGGCTTGCCCTTACAAGCCGTGACCCCGATTTTGAAAATCGCTTTGCATGGTTAGTTCTTTAGTATAGATTTAAGGAAACAGTACATATATGTTTAAAGATCCTTCATCATTAATAGTCTGTTTGGGGTTCTATTTAAAAAAAGGAACAAAACAATGCAAACCAAATGCCATGAAAATATGAAAATGAAAATGCACAACCCACTATTAATTTTACTAGAAAAGCCTATTTGTATTTAGTATGTAAATATATCATTGTTCATTTTACATTCATCCTGTTTCAGTGCAGATGTTCTTTCTGCTCATAAAAAAATCAGATCTAATTAATGTATAAGCCTTCAGGGCAAAATATTTCAGTTTGTGACACAATAACTAGAGTACTGCTTGCAAACTCAGTAAACAAGATACTGTACATTAACTTTCCATTGTAGATAAGTTATGTTTATTTCATGAGTGCAGTACTTGCATCTATCCATGGTCCTGAACGTTAGCGGGAAGAAAAGGAAAGGAAAATCTCAATGGAAATGGACACTTGTTATTCACAGCATGATTGCAGGGCCATTCTAATTTCAACAGCACCTTCAGTGATTGTCCCTTTGGGTATACAATTTCATTCTATACATTTACATTAAAAAATGGAATGTGATTTTTAAATGCCGGTTTAACAGGACACACTCACCTTTCAAGCACCCTTTTGGCCAAGTGCATTTGCCTGCACACTGTACTCCTTGTTTTCTGTGGGGATACTAAGCTTTTGGAGCAGCTGATCAGAGCTCCTCCTTGGGACTGGTAGGAGCAATACACCGAAGCAATAATTGTATTTGGGAAGTGCTCCAGACTCTGCAAATCCAGATGAAAATAAGCCAGTTTTTATGGATCTGGTAGTAACTCCAAAAACACAATAGAGGCAGCGCTCACATGGAAGTATGGAGGCAATGTTTTGTGGCTTTGCCTCCTGACTGTTGCAGAGTGTCTAATTTATATTTAAATATAATGTGAGCAAATCATGCTGACAGCCTATTGGGCAATTATGAAATACAAATAGTTGGTGGAAAGGCAGACAGTGTTCATTGTTAGCCACCATGCCCCCTTTTAAGTTGCTTCTGAAAGCAACAGTATCAACAGAGCAGTGATAAGATTCAATAATGGACCTTGGCACTGCAGAGAGAAAACACAGAGGCAATATACTTTAAAGAGCCAAAGGAATGGGCTGCAGGAGTCTGCGCTGAAGGAATGCCATATGAATGTGAGGTGAGTCCAGTTACTCCTGACATGCTGTGTTTAAGGAACTGCAGGCTAATACAGAGCAGGAATCAGAAGATATATTGTATCCTGGTGCAATCATTTTGGCCAGGGTCAAAGTAAGGGAGTCTAGCAGCAGTCAAAATGAAAAATGGGCAAATTATAAAGACTTTACAGAATAAAGGTGGCAATAAATCGGCTCAGAATGCTGACTTGGTAGCAGTCATCAGTGTATTCCTGGAAGAGAAAGGGTTGCAGGAGAATCTCAGCATTGTATTGAATTTGCACTAGAATTTCAGCAGTGTCATACTTAGACTGTCATGGTGGCAGGAAAACTCATATCAAGCAACCAATGGGGGATAAATCAAGCTTAGCATGATGTGGCAAATGTTAGATACAGCAAACCAATCCTAGCGGGTGGGTATGTTAAAATCAGCACATACAGGAAAAAAGTCCCATCAATAAAAGGAAATCAAACTGCTGCCCTTTGAGCAAAAGATGCATCAATTACTGCCCTTCCATGGCTTTGTGAGGCAATGCTAATAACAGTGATAACTTGGGGGCAGTAGCAGTGGTCCTGGCAGGCAAATGCTGCCCATTTACAAACGATACAGGAACAAGATGCTGAATTGGAACCATCTTGGAAACAAGCTCAAAGCTTAAAGTAAAAAAAGCGGAAGGGGGGGCAGACTTGGCACTAGAACAGGAACTACTTTGTTTCCAACCAGAGCAGGATTTAATATGGGTAAAACCTCAAGACATGCATAAAAGATATGCTACAGTGGGTACATTGATTCATAATGGGATAAAACATTATGTTAAAGGAAGAAGAAGAGAGACTCATTTGAACATGTTGAGGGCATGTTCTTATTTCATGTGTAACAGGGATGATCGAATTAATAATACCGATGAGACAATTTCCCAGGGGCTTCTGGAAGAGAATTCAAACTGATTATATGGAGGAGTTGCCTTTGATACCTAAAAGACACCAGTATATGTTACTAATAGTGGATTCCTTCTGACACTATGATGGAAGCATTCCCCATAAAAAATATGACTGCATTAACTACAGCAAAAAAAACTTGTCTACAATCTGTTATTTTGCTGTGAGGGTTCCAAAAGTGGTCAAATCAGGCAACAGTGGTGGCTTTCTCAGGCCTGTTGGTAAAGAAATGGGCAATAAGCTGGAAATTTATCAAAAGTTCCACATTACTTAGCATGCAGAAGCAGATGGGCAAGTGAAGAGAATGAACAGAACTGTTAGGGCTAAGCTTTAAAAAAGGGGTGAATAGTAGGGATGATAAATATCAGTTAATTGAATGGTCAAGTAACCTCGTCAATTCTTATCGGTTAGTTGGCTATTCTATCATCCGTGGAGGTGGAGCCAGCAGCCAATGTGCCTCGCTCCCAAGGAGCCCTCTCCGTTCCGTGCTGCTGGCTCTGTATCAGAGGCAGCAGCGTGGGGTGACAGGCAGGAGCTGGTCTGTGAGGAGAGCCAGTTTAAAAAACAGCTCCCTTTGCAGACCAGCTGCCTGTCACCCCGTGCTCTTGCCTCTGATAAAGAGGCAGCAGCGCAGGGTGGTAGCAGCCCTTGTTTGGGGTGGGGGGGGGGGGGCGGTCTGAGCTCCCAGACCCCATGTGAGCCGGAACTGAGTTGGGCTGTCTGCCTGCCTGGCTCCTAATACACTTTAAATACAGAGCCACAGCAGGGGGAGGTCCCAGACCTGTCGCAAGCCAGGACTGAACTGGGCTGCAGGCCAGCCTGCTAAAATATTTACCGGCGGGGAAGAAATACATGTAGTCTATAGCATTAACCTATAAGCTTTTGCTTATTAGTTAGTCAGTTAATTGACTACACTGTTATATTTCTAGTGAACAGTAAAAGTTAGTAATTGAGACTGATGGAGATCTAGGCAAGAGGATTCAGGGAACAGAAGACACAGGGTGTGGTAAATGATCAAGATTATGAAACAGCACACTGCTCTGGACTTTTCCTACTAAAAGTCACCCTGGTATTCATCAATTCCTCACTTAAGTCATTGAAGCTTGTAAGAACTGATGTGTTATAAGTCCTCTCATTCCCTCACTCTTAAGTCATGGTATATTTGTTCTTCCTATTTGTTCTTTAACCTGTGCCTGCTTTCTCTTTAGTTGTTGTTGGTCCTTTAACTTCTTGCTGTTTTTGCTTTCACTTAATATCTCTAGCCGATCAAGGGAACAACTAAAAACTTCTTTAAAAATGCATTACAGAAGACTTCTGAAGATGTTAACTGGGATAAAATCCAGTATATTTTATTTGGTAACAGAGAGTAATTGAAGCTGAAGATGAGACTTTGGTATTTGAAGACAGTTATGTGTTGAAATGCAAATCTCTAGTGGACAATTCAACTCAACTGAGAAATTAAAAAGAAACACAGTAGAGCAGAAAAATTGGTCAGAGAGAAACAATACTGCCAGTTTCTCTGGAGGGATACAAAAGGACAACATTAAAAAAACAAAACAAAAACTATTGAGAGACATGTTGGATTTATCTCTTTATCTTGGAAATGAAAATGTTTACTAGCTTCTAGGCTCTGATTCTTAAAGGCAAAAGAAGCCCAAACTCTTTGGCTATGTCTACACTATGATGTTTGCCAGAAGAGGTATTGCAAATGAAGAGCAGATTAGCATTTTCTCGCACTTCATTTGCATAATCTTTTCCAATCTGTTTTTGCGCAAGGGGTTTTTGCGCAAAAAAAAAGCAATGTGGGTGTTTCAAGATCATTATATTAGACTCTGAGCAATGTGGGAGAGGGATTTTTCTTCTTGCCTGCTTATAAGGCATGTGTCACATCTTGGGATGTAATAAATACTACTACTACTACTACTACTACTACTAAAGTGGCTCTCCCATAAGGTGACATTCTCATTCCTTCATTTTCAGTCCTTTCTGTACAGGTGTGTATTATGATTTGAGATACTTATTTGTCATCTGAGACTAAGCACCCATAACTTTCTTTGAACTGAAGGCACATAGCACCTGGCAGGGCAAAGTGCTTTGACTAGACAGTTGGGATTTTCATAAGTGTCTGAGTAACATAGGATTACAAGTCCCACTGGCTTTCAACAGATTCTGCTCACCTTTATCACTTAACATCCCTCTCCAAGTTCCTTAAATCAGGAACTGTGTAACACTCACAATTTCTTTCCATTTTCCTTATCTTCTCTGCTTCTAGTTGCTCTCTCCTCTTCATTCTACTGTTTTTCCTGTGTGCAGAGCCCTGAACTTTGGCTGGGTGGAGCTCATTAAGCAGCTATGGGGCTGTGCTACCATGCAGCTTAGAGGGAAACTTGATCGTGAGCCACACCAGAAAGTGTGACACTTTGAAAGCCCAGATCAGTTGACCCAAACTGTAAGACTTGTTGCCCCTTGGTTGTTATTTTTCCAATGTAGACTTATCCTTCCAAACATAAGGGTAAATCCCAAACATTTTGGGATAACTGCTTTCCTTTTTGATGTGTCTCTGCCAGCTGGGAGAGACTCACTGCTCTGTCCTCAGCAGGGGATTGCTGCTGTCGTTGAGGGAGAAGTGCCCCTTCCTCAGCCTTTTTTTGCAATATAGATGGACCCACAGATAGTTGCCTATTTAAGCACTTATGTGCCCTTCATTACTGTTGTGCAATCATTTCAACTACTATTAAAAATAAAAAAAACCCTCCAAGAATGGATTTTATCTTCACAGCACACATTTGGCGAAGGGAAGTGTTATATTCATTTCATAGATAGGACAGAGAAATTGCAGGGTAGATTAACTACTTTGCAGTAGGTCACAGAGGAAGTCCATGTCTGAGCTTCAAATTAAACCCAAGTTGCCTGAACATAAGTCCAATGCCCATTAAGCCATCCTTCTAGCCTGGCATTTCCTAGAACACATCCTCTTTGGGATCCATTATATTCAAATCCTGAACCCCTCATGGTTAAAGATATGTAATTGACATTATCAGTAAGAATTAATGCAAATTGATAATTAAGTTATAGTGTTCATAGAAAGATTTCCAAATCAACTCTGAAGATACTATTTAGAAATTGTGCCAACCAAACCCATGAATTTAAACATCTGTGGACACTGGGGAAAATGTACAACTGTACCCAAATTCCAGTGCTGAAACCTATCGCATTAATATAACAATATAACTCTTATTATCAGAAAACCTTTAAACTTTGGGGAAGTTTGATTCTAGAGTCAAATCCTAGTTTTGTGGCTCCGGATTTTCTAGCTCTGTTAGTTACTGTAAACCTTAAATTAATACCAAAGCATTCCAAAGTCCATACCCATTTTAGTTGTCTGTACATGAACAGTAAAATCAATTAATTTCAGTAGAATTTTAGTCTCTGCATTTTAAATAATGCAAAATGCCAGATGTATGTTGTGCAGTATTCTTCATCAGCTGCAAGATTGATTTTGCCTTTGAGTGTCATTCTTCCATAAACTACTCTTCTCTGAAATAGCTGCAAGTGAGTAGATACACAAAATAAACCACTATAGAAGATTTATGCAAATACAAAAAATGGAAAAATCATAGATTCCCAAGGTGGAAGCACTGATACCATTCATATTTAATAATACATGAACAGAAGAATAAAACTTCTCTCTCAATTTCTATTTAATCCTTTATAATACAATTAAAGTAAAAAGATTAGGTATGAATGAAATCACTGTATATAAAGTAAGACCCAAGCTTAACTTTTAACACAAACCCTAACTGAATCAGAACGGAACCTTTCTGAGATTCAAAATTGCATGACTTTTAAAAGAATTTTTGCATTTTGATGAATATGCAAGGACTACCTGGGACCAGAAGAAGATGTGGCACTTTACAGGGAAAGACTGTTATCAAGAAATTTCCAGGTCAATTGCTGTAGTTCAAAAATACAGTTTGGATGGACATCTGGGGTCAACTCTAATCTCAGTTATATCATCACGCTACTAATGAAATTACTGTGGTTCCACGAGTCTGACGGAAAAGAGAATTTGACCCTTTAACAGTTATCTAGGTAAATGTCCTACATTGGCTAAGTCTTTGCTATCTCCAGTTCCCTCTCTAAAACCTTAATGTTTTTGTTCAGGCATTATAAGTTGTATATTGTAGACAAATTTCAAGAAGAATACTTATGAAGTAAGTTCAATATTGATGCCTGTGTTACTCAACTGTACTATAGCTATACTAACTAGATCTGAAATATACCAGAAGCTTTTTCACATCACACTTATATATATGATATATACCTTAGCGGTACTAGAATAGCAACTCTATAGGAAAGCTAAGTTAGATCTTATGTTTATTAAAATAGGGTAGATATCAAAACATAATCATGATGGATAATGAAATAAAAATGCAAAGACAACCTGTATTATACTTGTCAGTTTTGTGTACACTAAAGGCAATTGTGCATGAAAATTGGATAGTTAGAATGCTAGATAGTTAGAATTCATGATGCGGAAGTTTGCATGGGGTTAGGTTCTGAGGCTGAGTTGAAACATCATTGAAAATTTGGTCCATAAACTTAAATGTAACATTCATGAATTAACTTGACTAATCTGTTTCCCAGAACTGAATTTTCTGATCTCTTGAGAAAGCAAATGAAATCTGTAGCTTCATTTGCATTTCCTTACTCCGAGAGTTTGCATAATTAGATTATTTCTTTTTTTTAAAAAAAACACAATAATATTTTTATTTAAACAATAGAAAAAATAAAAGAATTATCAGAGACATATGTACTTTAGAAAATCTTTGAAAAAAGAATACTTTTGAAAAAAATCTTTTGAAAAAAGAATACTTAAAATTCTAATTTTACACAGGAGGTTCTGTCAGGGAGTTTGAGATGCATGAAGTCTGTGAAATATGATATGCTTCATAAACTGCTTACTTTAGAGCAGAGATATCCAAACTGTGAGGAACTTTTTGATCACTTCCAGGAGTGCAAGTCTAGGCTCATATAAATGACGCTAGAGTGTTGAAAGAGTATATGCAAATTTTTGGCAGTCCCCCTTTGTCGAAAAGCCACATAAACTTCATTTTTTGAGGAAGAGCAGCTTTTCAACAAAGGGGAGGAGGTTCACCAAAAAAGTCTAAACTACTTTCACTTTCTGCTTTCAAAAGTGAGATTGGAAGAAGATATGCAAATTCCCGTAGAATGTGCATATCCTCTCTGTGTGTAGTGAGTCAGAATGGCTTCCTCTAGCAAAGAGGAGGGTTAACTACCCCAGGTAGGTGCCACCAACACAGTCCTGTCATCTCACAACTAGTGTGTATAAGAATAGGGCCCTGCAGCTCATCTCAGTTTTGGTTTGACAAGGGAAGGTGGAAGATTTCTCTCCCTGGGAACTGAATCCTCAGCAGAGCCCACAACTGGCATCAGGGAGTAAAGGCAACCCCTTTCCTCACAAGATAGAAGACCCCTAGGAGAGACTGGAAGAAGGTCCACTGTACTATGAGATAGAGAGCCAGGTCCAGTAGCGAAGGAGCAGTGCCATCTGGAGCTGGTAAGAAGTAGCCCATGTAAAGAAGTCTTAATTTTGGTAGGGCTGTTGGGGTGCAAGGCACCAATTATATGTTTCCCCACCAATCTAGTGATGGGAAAATCCTGGTGGAGCAAGGTAGGTCATTTGTTTGGGACTAACATTTAGGCTAGATGGCCCGTGACATGAATTGTTTAATTGTTGCTATTTGTCCCAGCCAGAAGGCTGAGGACCATGGTCTGTTTAATTATTACTGTTTCTGCCAGATAGGATAGGAGGGCTTTAAACTGTTTAATTGCTTCACAAATGACAAGGGGACCTTAACCCTCACCTATTCCAGCCATGAGGAGGAGGGCCATAGATTGCTGAAGTGCTTTGCTCACACCCAGAAGGCTGGAGTCCAAGATTCCGTTGCACAGCCAAGCCAGTAGAGCACCTAATGGACAGCTGATGAATATATCAACTCCCCAGTGCCACCAAAGGGAGTGCTGTGATCTTGAAAGGAAAGATGGTTACTCTGCAGAAAACAGAAATATATATTTCTGTTTTTGACTGTTTTGGAATAGATGGTCACATAGCTCAAAAACAGTGAATCAAGGGCATGGTTTTGCTCCTAAATATGCCACTAATTTCCTTGTGAATTTGGGTAAGTCATTTTAATTGCTTGGGTCCTCAGTTTCCCCAGCTGTGAAACATGGATGGCAAACAGTGGCAAAAGCCAACCCAAACTTATATAAGAACAGCTTGAAGGAAGAGGATCATAAAATTAAAATAAAATTAATAGAGATTGCCTAGAACTGGAAAGAACCTTGAAAGGTCATCAAGGCCAGTTCCCTGCCTTCACAGCATGGCCAAGTACCATTCCTAACAAATTTTTGCCCCAAATGGCCTCTACAAGGATTGAACTTACAACCCTGGGTTTAGCACACCAAAGCTCAGACCACTGAACTATCCCTCCCTCCACCTTCCACACTAGCAAGCTGTTGTTACAGGAAGTAAAAGTTGCAGCTACTTCAAGGAATGGTAAAATGGCTGCACTTCCCTTTATGTTCCTGAAGTGAATTGACCTTTGGAGCTCCCAATGGGAAGGAGAAAGTGCTGTTCAAACCCATCAGTGTTCTGGGTTAATGCTACAGTTTATCCCTTCATGTATAAACGTCTGAAGACCACTTTCATCCTAAACTTTACAATGCAGCTGGATAAAAACAAAGAAAAAGAAACTGAATCTGAACAATTTGTTCTTTAGTTCTACATATTAAAGTGCATCTGCATTAAATCATTCAGTGAGCTGACTCCCTGGTCTCTGAGGGATATTTTGATCCACACTAGCTAGCTTTTGTGAAAGGGTACGTGTTCTTCTGGTTATATGTTTCAAAACCTGCAGTGTGCTCTTTGGAAAGTGGACCACATCATTATTATGGATATGTCTGTACTTCAATAAAACATACGCATGGCACAGTCTCAGAGCCTGGGTCGACTGACTTATTTTACTGGGCTCAAGCTTTGGGGCTATAAAATTGAAGCATAGAATTTGGGTGGAGCCTGGACTCTGAGACCCTTTCCCCCATCCCTAGCCTGAGTCAGCTTTCCAGGTTTAGCTGGAGCTGTGTCTTGCATCCTTTATTTTGGTGTAGATATACCCTATAAGGCTCACAGAGCTGGAAAAATAATTGAAATCATGGAACTATCCTTTTAGCTAGTATCTGCCAGAAAAATTCAGTCAAGTCTTAGATTAGGCATAAGAAGTGCTGGATTCTATTCCTGGCTGTATCACAAACTCATTGTGTGATCCTGGGCAAATTATTCTTTTTGCGTCAGTTCCTTCATTTGTAATGTGTGCTAGGAGGCCAAATTAACGCTTTTCCTTAAAGTACATGGAGATCCTGAAGAGGCAAGTTCTAAATGAATGCAAGGTGTTTTTAGGGGATAAGAAAGTTAGTTAAGGCCTGTAAAATGAATTGAACATATGAAGAGCCCTATAAAAGTTGTAAAGAACACTCTCATCCTGACAGGTAGATGGAGAAAATAATCTATGGAAGGATTCGTAGAATCTAAGGCAAGAAAGGATCGTTAGGTCACTTACTCAGACCTTCTGTCCATCACAGAAAAATTTCACCCAATTACCTCATATAGATAACCTGTGTTTGGCTAAATAATGTCTTCCATGAAGGTCTTGATTTCTCTTTATATTTGTTGATTTGCTGACATCAAGAAATGGAAAATCCACCACAATCCTTGATAGTTTCTTCCAGTGATTAATCACCCTTACTGTTACAAATTTGTGCCTAATTTCTGATTTGAATTTGTCTCTGTTCATCAGCCAGCTACTGACTCTTGTTAATTTTTTTTCTACACTAGATTGAAGTGATCTCTAATACCCAGTAACAGTTTGCTTCAACGTACACAAAGACAACTTTCCTTTGGTCATCCCTCATCCCCAAGAATCAGTCTCCCATATCACAATTACAGCTCTCCCACAATGCTCCAGCTAATCTCTCAGCCACCCCCATAAAGCCCCACGTAGCGGAACAAACAACTGGCGCTCATACAGATAATTTTCTATGGTTGTTGCCTATTCTAGGGAGACAGAATTAAAGTTGCAAGGATATGTACTTTAATACTCCATTTCCTAGTTGTTCAGACTTTTGAATCTTGCAGAATTCAGTGTTCTGGGGGGTCATGAGACACCACTGGGAAACCTGCATTCTGTGTTAGCCAATTTGTTTGTGGGTGTAAAAAGCATTAATATTAGATCATAGATCCAAGGAATTGAACATGGGATTTTAATAATAGTGCTCCAGGAAGAAAACTGAAATATAAAAAATCAGATGATCTTATTTAAATGCCAGCATGATAATTAACATTTTGACATTATTTCTCAAAAATGCTGTGGCTATCAGCCATAGCTTCAGGAAACTACATGAAAACCTTCAGGAGAGTAACAATGTCATAACTGGCAAATGACAGAAAGATAGTATTAATGTCATCTTATGGAAGGGTGATATTAGCAATTTATTTTAATATCTCTTGAAACCAAATAAGGAAAATTTGTTTTTACTCTGTTAACTGTGTGGCTTGTTCCTAGCCTTTGGAAATGCCACTCCATTACATTTTAAACAATACATGCTCTTAATAGAGAAAATTTTGACTTCCCTTTAGCTTTTTACGTCTTCATTGCCTTTGCTCTTTTCAAGGCAAAAGTTTTATTACCAATTACAGACTGGACTGTGATACAGTGATGCTCTGTAAAGAGGAATGGATAGCTAAAATGAATTTAGAGGAGGGAAGGAAAATGAAGAAAAACAAAGTAACTCAACTGTCTATTATATTGCTTTCACCGAGAACTTGCAGGGGACAAGAGATTTACAGAATTTAAAAGACAGAAACAAATTGAGGGAGAGAGAGGGCTTGCTGAGCTCCTGTGAAAATATTTCTAGGCAGAATTTCATATGTAGACGTCTTTGTGTTTCCTGATTTAAGGGTTCTTGAAACTGCTACTGTTAACAAAATCAAACCAGTTACGAAACTGCATGTAATGTACATCGGTCATGTGACTGAAGCACTTACTATTTTAATTATTAACATTTATTCACAGTTACTAACAGATTTTTTCCTAGTCTTGGATCAGAACATAAGAAAGGCCATACTGGAGCAGACCATTAAGCTCAGTATCCTGTCTTCTAACAGTGGTCAATACTAAATGTTTCAGGGGGAATGAAAACAACACCCACTCCCAGCTGTTGGCAAAGAGAGGCTAGGGATATTTAAGAGCATAGTTTTGTAACCTTACTTGTCCTGCCTAACGGCCAGTGACAGACTTATTCGCCATGAATTTATCTAATCTTTTTTTTAACTCTGTTACAGTCTTGGACTTCACAACAGCCTCTGACAAAGAGTTCTACAGGTTGACTATGTGTTGTATGAGGAAATACTTCCTTTTGTTTGTTTTAACCCCCTTGCCTATCAATTCCATTTGGTGACTCCTAGTTCTTGTGTTCTGAGAAGGATTTCAAAATTTCAACATTTTTCATGGGATAGAAATTCGGTTTTCACCACTTCTGCTCTCTCCCATTCAATCATAGTAAGTGTAAAGCAAAGGGATGGAATTGTGACTTAAGATATATCTACTTTGCAGTGTAAGCCCAGGGTTGGTAGGACTTGACTCAGCTGATGTATGTTAGGAAATCCTGGGCTTGAGCATCCACATTATTTGAGCTTGATGTCTAGTTGGCAGCAGGTAACAAGTGGAGGACCCCAGGGGTTGGGCCTGGGGCTGGTTGCATTCAGCATCTTCCCTTAATAATCTAGATGATGGGATGTATTGCACCCTCAGCAAGTTTGTGCATGACACTAAATTGGGGGAGAGGAAAATATGCTGGAGGGTGGGGATAGGGCCAGAGTGTCCTAGACAAATTGGAGGATTGAGCCAAAAGAAATCTGACAAGGTTAAACAAAGACAAGTGCAGAGTCCTGCATTTAGGATGGAAGAATCCCAAGGACTGCTACAGGCTGGGAACAACTGGCTAAGCAGCAGTTCCACAGAAAAGGACCTGGGTATTATATTGCACAAGAAGCTGGATATGAGTCAACAGTGAGCCATTGTAGCCAAGGCTAATGGCATATTGAGATGCATTAGTAGGAGCATTGTCAGCATATCGAGGGAAGTGGTTGTTCCCCTCTATTTGGTACTTGTGAGGCCACATCTGGAGTATTGTGCCCAATTTTGGGGTCCCCACTACAGAAAGGATGTGGACAAATTGGACAGAGTCTAGGGAAAGGCAATGTAATAACTAGGGAACTGGGGGCACATGACTTCTAAGCAGAAGTTAAGGGAACTGGGCTTATTTAGTTTTCAGAAGAGAAGAACGAGGAGAGATTTGATAGCAGCCTTCAACTACCTGATGGAGGGGAGGTGTTCCAAAGAAGATGGAGAGAGGCTGTTCTCAGTGGTGACAGATGACCGAACAAGAAGCAATGGTTTCAAATTGCAGTGTTGGAGGTCTAGTTTGGATATTAGGAAAAACTATTTCACTAGGAGGGTGGGGAAGCCCTGGAATGGGATACCTTGGGAGGTGGTGAAATCTCTATCGCTAGAAGTTTTTAAGGAAGGCTTGAGAAAGCCCTGGCTGGGATTACTTGATTGGAGTGGGTCCTGTTTTGAGCAGCAGGTTGGACTAGATGACCTCCTGAGATCTTTTCCAACCCTAATCTTCTGTGATTCTATGATTGCATTTAAATCCTATATTAAGACTTTTCAAATTATTACTCAACCCTAGGGCTCTGGTGTTCATACTACAATGTACAGACATGAGTCAAAGTACCTTATTCCAGAATCCTTAGTGCTCCCCTGCCTCTGAAATGTATCTCTTTTAGCTTATGGACCTTGGAGCACTGTGGGAAAACTCTAATGCCCACCATTAGGAAGTTACTCACATTGCAAAAGTCTGACTAGTTTGATCTCCATTGCAAACTGAGGATGCTGATAGTGTGCTTTCAGATTGGTGATCAGAACAGAATGGGTTAAAGCTAGCTTGAACTGGAGTGGATTGTTGGGGTAGAGAGGACAGAGGAAATTGTCCTATGGAATTGTGGAATACTTCCAATTGACTTCTGATACACAATTTAAGTGAGGTTGTGGCTACACTGCAAATAGGGCACAGGTCCTGGGTCACAGCTTGATCCATAGGTGGTCCTAGGACCCAGGGTCTAAGCCTTGGGTTAGCACAATTGCAGTGTAGAATCAAGGATGAGGTTTGCCTGGAGCCTGGCTCAAGTATGGCTTACAGAGTAGTATAGTGTATATATCTATATATGCTCAGAGGGCTGACTTTCAGGAATAAAGCCTTTTGGGGCTGCTCTTGGACTGGTGAAATTTATGTACCGTCCTTTCCTCAGAACTATTCCTAAAAGCACTGTCTAGTTCAGTGATTACAAAAGGCTATAGCATGCATTTCAGATAAGTATAAGTTTCTGTGGATGAAGGTTATTTTCCCAGTTATTCTCAAAGTAACACCACTATAATAAGATCTACTTTATTACAAAAAATAGTGGTTACTTAGCAACTGAGGGCCTGATTCTAGGCTCAATATGTGTACATCATAGCTGATTTCCCCAGATGTGCTGCAATATGTTTCAGGTCTCTGAGGTGAGAATTGGACTTTAAAATTGTATTTCCTCATGAGGCACTTCAATTCACTGCCATCCTACTGCCAAAGCAGAATAGAAACCACCTACCTGGCTCCTGTCATTCTCAAAGGGCTGTATAGTACAAAACATATCAAAACTATCCTCTGTTTTTTAAATGGTCATTTTGGGGCTAATGAGCTGCCCACTGTTGACTCTATTATGCAATATTCTGGCAATCTGAATGGACTTTTTAAGCTAGATACTTAGCTGACATAAATAGGTGTGCTGACTGTGTTATCCTTAGTCACATCTGGAAGTATCATTCTCTGCAAACAGTTCCATTGAAATCAGTAGGACAAATCTCTAAGCCAAGTATTTTTCAGTGTGTAGAAGGGTGATGGAATCAGGACCTACATGAAAAGCAATAAAAAAAATTATCAATAATTGAAAGAAAACACGCCTGCTGAATGTTTTTCTATATAACGGTCACCATAACATAACTGCCAGTTCACCATAAATTAGAGAAATGCACCAAAGAAATAAGGAAGGGTTGCAACAGAATTTAACGGAACTGTTTAATGCAAGAGTGTATGGAGATCATGCATATATGTACATGAGTAGATAACAGTTATGTGTGTGTATAGATATATCCCTGCATATACACACACTGCAGTTCTCCCTTTCTCTAGCTTGTATGAAGAATTCTGTCATGGAGTTGTTCTGAAAAGGTAAATTCAACAACTAAAAAGGCAAGCTGATTCATAGCCTGGGCTGTATGTGTATAGCTGAGTAGAATTCTGCTAATAACTATAACACACGAAATTCTTTATTTTGAAATGTGACTTATTAGCTATTTTAAAAAAATATATTTTGAATCTTTATAGAATCAGTATTTTCAGTTATTCTTTTCAGTCTTTTTTATGTTGTTTCAGTTTACCTAATGAGTTGAACTCTTTGTAGGACAAAAGGTATTTCTGTAATGGTGACAATGATAATTTTTCACACAGGTTCATCAGCTGAGGTTATTCCTTTATATTTTTTTCCTTGAAACAACAGATCATTTTAATGCCTGTATTAGAAATACTCTCCACCTTTTACTTATGCTCTATTTCCATCTGAACATTTAACCCTTAGTAGTATAGTGTCCACAAACAGTAGATGTGTGCAGTCAGTAAAGGATAGTAACATGAAGTAGAACAGTGCACGAGACCAATAGCTTATCTCTTTCACCAGTTAAAGTAGAGCCAATAAAAGTTACTTCCACATCCATCTTGTTTGATATTTTGAGATCAACATGGCTATATCAGTACAGAAAACAGGACACAAGCAAATGGTGACACACTGCTGCTTTAAAACATGGCTTGTATGACTTTGTTGAATGAATTTCAGTGAAAATAAGCTCTATTATAACTGGAGAACTGTTAGTGTCCATACAGTTAGCAAATCTCAGTCCTAATGCTTAGTATCAGTAGACAAATACAGCAAAGAGACTGAGCAGTTTTTCATTTGGAACGGAGTTCATATTTTATCTTTTTTTAATTTCAAATTGCTTAATGAATTCTTGTTGTACCGTAGAATATTTTATCTCTACAATAAACCTCCCCCCTCCACATTCAAGCAATGTAACATAAACACGCAAAAATTCAGAAGACTAGTAAAATACTTTCCTTTGCTTACTGTATGAACTCTCAGTAGGGATTTCATGGGTTGGATTGGTCTTATTTCCCACACATTGTATCTTTTAGTAGTCTTTAGAAAATAGATCTAAGTTTTCCTGACTTATTCTGTGACCTTGGCCAAGTCACTTATCTTATTGCATCTCAGTGCACTCATCTATAAACATCTCAAAGGATATTGTGCAGTTTTATTGATGACTATACAGAACTTTCATATTTTCTAGTGAAAAAACAAGTGCACAGTAATATTTTTACCGCAATACTTTAAAATTCAGCCAATGCTTATTAAATGTCTTTCTGAATCAGAGCTGAATTTTTCTCCATCTTTAAGAGATTAATATATTTTAAGGGCAGAAGGAGCTATCAGATTATCTATTTTGATCTCCTGCATAACATGGGCCATAGAATTCCATATAGCTACTTCTGTACTGAATCCAGTAACTTGTGTTTCACTAACGTATTTCTTCCATAAAAGCATCCCGTCTTGATTTGATGAACAAGAGATGGAAAATCTGCCACTTTCCTTAGTATCCTGTTCCAATAGTTCATGGCCTTTACTCTTAAAAATTTGTGACTGATTTCTGATTTGATTTTTCCTGTTTTAACTGGGTTGTTGTAATGCCACTCTCTTCTAGATTTACAAGCTTTTTAGTATGATGTTTTCTGTCTGTGAAGGGTATGATATACTTTAACCGAGGCACCCCTTGATCTCCTTCCTCATGAAATAACCTAATCTAATAATAAAACATGAAATACATTGTTGGCGTGCGCTAAGATTGAGCTTTTGTTGGTATGAGCTTGGGATGGTGAGCCAAGAGTAGCTAAGCCATAACCGAGTTATGCAGACCATCCCAAATAAGAATTTGTAGTTTGTTTGTTGGTCTCTGAGCTTGGCTGGGCAGAAGACCAGATCCCCTGGCTCCACCCCCTCCTGGGGCATCTCACTCCAGGGACTCAATGAGGAGCGGCTGAGCTGCAGAGAATCTCTCTGTCCGCCAATCTCAATCAGGGTGGGGCAGCCAATAGCCATTGGAGCCCAGCTGGCAATCAGTCCAGCCAATTATTCAGTCTTCCTGCCCAAATCTCCAGCAGATAGCAGACCTATCCAGATCTCCTATCCTATGAGCAGGGTAGTTGGGGTGGGGGTGGAGTGACGCTGGCCTTCCCACTCTATCAGTGGCGGGTTAGTCCGCCATTAGGCCAACAGGGATCTGTGCATGACACCCTGGTCACTTTAAAATCAGTCCACACCCAAACTCTATTTGGCTTCCCTGGGCTCCTTCCTATCTTGGAATCTGGGGAACCTGGGTTATGGGGGTGTCTTCAGTCTCACTTGGGTAGAATGCAAATGGCAACCCTATAAGCTTGTTGGGGTTGCTGGTGTCCAGCAGCTTTGGCAATCCTGCTGGGTATCTGGCATGGCAGCAGTTTCTGGACGTTGCTAGTTCCAGCACCTGGGGAGAGATGTCCTGTTCCTCTGGCAGGTCTCAATCAGCTCCAGGCTACAGCAGTGGAAGAGAAACAACTTGCTCCCGTGGCAACTCTTCCCCAACTGAGCTAGAGGGCTGGCCTTCTTCCTGTCCTGGTCCTTTGCTTGCAACAGGGCAGCTACAGGTGCTCCGATTCTGCCCACTAGGGGACTGTTGTGGGTTTCTCTCTGTCTGTCCAGGTGGAAGACCACACCTCCTAGCCTTAGACATGTTGAAATGTTTATATGAGCATATGCAGAATATATATAAATATATATATATATATATATATATTACTTTACAACTATTTCAGAGAGGATTTTTTTTACATTTAAAAATCTAATTGAAATTTTATTCCTCTGTAACAGCTTGAGACTCATTACTGTGGTGTCTCCTGTTGATCACTCTGGGAATTAGTTCAGTCCACCCTCAGAGCACCTTCTTAACGTCTTGACTGCTGCTACATTTATGTCAGTTCTCCACCACTCCTCAGGACCTGTGTCCCTCACAGATCGTGCCCTGGCTGCAGCCTTAGTACCTGGGCCTCAGCCTGGGATTTATTCAGACATGAGCTCTTCCAGCTCACACTGCCTTCCCATAGCACTGGTCTGTCCAAGGAACCTAGTGCTAGCAGGCACCTAGGTCCCTCTCCCTCTGGAGCTGGAGCAAGAGTGAGCTCTTCCTGGCCACCTGTCTTTTTTATACAGCTCTGCTATTTTAACTCTTTATACTCCAGTGCAGGGCAACTGCCCCATTACATCCTCCACCTGAAAAATCAAGTGCCTTGGAGCCAGGATTTCACCCCTGATACCCTTGCAAATAACAGCAAAACTCCCCCGGCTTTCACTGGGGACAGATCTTCATCTTACAAGTTCAACTGCATGCAGTTCAGAGGAATAGGGATCAACTTCCCCCTTTGTCTGCCCTTTCGGTTGGCCTTGGTATGTGGCTCTATAATTCTGCACATAGGTGTGGGAACTGTATATCCAACTGGTATGGCATTGAGGTTGCACTGAACTGTAGATCTCTGAAGTTCCCTTCCTTGGTTTATCCACCTTTTTCAATGCAAAGCTATTGCCATCTTAAAAGTCCTGACAACTTTTCAGTAGGAAAGAACAAGAAATAGCAGTGTGTCTAAAGAATTTTCTAAATTATGGAGCTAAATACTGGAAAGTATATGAAATATCTCTTCTCTCCTTCCAAAATAAGATAGACAACTCAGAAAGATGTTTAAATGATAAGCAGAAGGAACAGGATTTCTTGCAGTTTTGTTTGGCAAACTTTTCATTCCATTCCAGAAACAATCCAGAACACAGCATGATCAAGGAATTAAGCCCTCTATATTGTTTTCAGCTGGAGAAGTGAGAAGAATCAAATCTAGTCTCTTTGAAAAAATCAATTTTTTACAAGTGTGTGAAATGCAGACAAGGTCAGCAGGAAACACAGCATGCTTCTAAGATATAGAAGATAAAACTCCTTTATAAATTTTGTACCTAGGACAATCAATCTTTGTAAAAAATTGGAGGGGAAGGAGAAAGTAAAAAAGCTATTTTATGAAATATTAGACTTAGATTCAAGAGATTTTTTTAATATTGCCTGCAAGATATAGCACGCTAGTTCTAAACGTGTGTATGTGAGTGAAAAGAGAAGGGGAGAGAAAGGTATAGAGAAATCATCCATATAAGTATCCTGTCCTCTACCACTAATAGGCCCATTCCCCACTATTTCAACTACCATACACCAGAGCCATAACTTTGCTTTTTCAGCCTACCCTACATACTCAATTATTCATCCATTCTCTCCTAACATTGTAAGTTTAGGATATTTAGTGTGGTTTGGTGAGTTGGGAAGGGTACAGACTATGGCTATGTCTAGACTACATCCCTCTTTCAAAAGAGGGATGTAAATTAGACATATAGAAATTGCAGATGAAGCCGGGATTTGAATTTCCCATGAGTCATTTGCATAATTGCGTCACAGCGTTTTTTTAAAAAAACTCTATTTCGAAAGTGAAACAGTGGTCTAGACACGGTTCTTTCGAAAAGAAAAGCCTTTTTCAAAAGATCCAGTACTCCTCCAAAAATGAGGTTTACCGGATCTTTCAAAAAAGGCTTTTCTTTTCGTCTGGACTGCGTCTGGACCGCAGTTTCACTTTTGAAATAGCGTTTTTTGAAAGAACACCGGGACGTGATTATGCAAATGACGCTCAGGAAATTCAAATCCCAGCTTCATTTGCAATGTTGATATGTTTAATTTACATCCCTCTTTCGAAAGAGGGATGTAGTTTAGAAGTACCCTATGATTAGACATTTTCTTTCAATTTTTTCGCAGTGTTCTCTACTACACTACTACAGTCGTCTGCAGCTGGTGTATTTAATGTGCATAGGTTACTTTGTACCATTACACTGTTCTTTTTACACATCCTTTCTTAACCTAGTAATTTTGCCTTAGCCCCTAGAAGAATAAAGGGACTTTACTGTTTGTGTTGTTTTACTACTTACTCAAAGGCTGATAGAATACCTTACTGTGTGATAAGGCAGCCACAACATATATCAGGGCATAATGATAGCTTTATAGATTCTGAATCCTGCCCATGAGTTTGAGGGACTGTGTGTACAGAGATTGCCTGGATCTTTCTGTGGTTCTGTAGTATGATTCTGAGGTGTTATGTTTCCCCCTCATTGCACACCCAATAGAAGGGAAGCCACAGAGACCTCCTCAGTTTTCACACTGCATAATCAAGCTACTGTTTTTTTGGCACCATGCCGCTCAGATGACTGGATTATCCCTGGGAAGCTTATCTACCTTGAAAGATCAAAGATTTAATTCCAGACTAATTCAGTTCAAGTGTGATCAGCAACATTAGACCATCTTCTGCATTTACTTAGCTGGCCTCCACTCAAAGGGGTAGTTGGATTATACTTTATCATGATTGGAATTATACTGTGATAGTGCCTTTTGAGTGACGAAAACCACTCATCTGTATTTCTGGATGATTAATACATGACTATACTCTTAATTATTGGTGCAATTGTGCCCAAAATCACTCAGGAAGTCTGAGGTGTATAAAACTGAAACCAGTCTCCTGAGTCCCCAGATAGCTTGCAAACCTCAGGACCATCCTCTCTCTCTTATTTTACAATAGATAACATAAATCAACATCATTGAGTTATTCACATACTGTATCAAAAAGATGTTCTTTGGGAAAATTCTACAGAGAAGTCCCTGTCTTTGAAATAGTTCATTCTATTAGAAGTGGTACAGTCTTTCAAATGTTTGGAACTTTTTAAGGGCACTCACTGTATTTCCACCAAAACTATGGTTACGTCACATTTCATGAAGAGGAATATTTCACTAGATTTTTTGGAATAAACAACTCACTGGAATACTTTCAGATGCATAGTCAATAGGGAGCTGTTTGTAATTTTATACATCACAAATCTCACTCTGAAAACTAAATGCAAAATCAAGCACTCAAGAACATTGTGGGGATTTGTGATATACTCTGGAGGCTTGTGGGCCCATAAATCGGCAAATGGATCACACACACATATATATTGAACCATCCTCTCCGAACAGTATATATTGATGAGTTGGAAAGAGTACAGACTATGACTAGACATTTTCTTTCCACCTTTTTGCAGTGCTCTCTATTGAGAAGTAATCTGCAGTTGATATATCTATCAATGTATGTATATATATATAGATAGACATATAATTCATTAAATCAGTTCTCCAATTTATTAAACTGCTTCCTGACATTTGCGCATGAAGAGGGAATGGGATGATCATATCATATGGTAAACATATGTTGGAAGGAATATGAGGCAAACAAACACATTGTGGCTGATAAAGGCAAAGAAATCTGAACAGTATGAAAAAGGAACAGACTAAAGATGAATGCAAAAGGGAAGACAAACAGGGGAAAATATATACTAAACAAGGCTAAGGAGCAGGTAAATTAGCAGATCGATTCTTCAGGAAAAAGGAAACAAAATTAAAAGGAAAGAAATGAAAGGGCAGCTGCTAAAAATACCAGACAGAAAGATGAGAAGAGCGGAGCCTAAACAGCAATTCATTTATCCAACTATTTTTGGGCCAAGTGTTCAACACTCTTGGTAATATCATTTCCAGTATGGACATCACAACTAAGCAGGATACTTGTCAGTCTGGCACACTCTTGATAAAAATATCTGCAGAAAGGAGAGAGAGATACATTGCAATGATAACATTGCTTATTTGTGACATTGACAAACATCACAGCTGCCTAAAATGTCAACATGTACAATGAACTGCCATTGTTTGCAGTTCAGCTTCTTAA